>NC_061490.1:20137153-20484577 GCF_022539355.2 Hippoglossus stenolepis
AATTTTCTTGTCAAGCACAGCAGTGTAATGTGCGAGGGCAAGCACAGAGTAAACAGTGGACAGATCTTAGATGTATCACTGTAATGGAGTAATTACCTGTCAGTGGTGGACTGGACATGGCCGCTCAAGAACACTGGTTCATAGGAATCAAAACAAATCTTCATATAAGGTTTATATTTTCATCACTCGCTTCCTTTTGTAGCTTTGTTTGTTTAAGCAGAGGTCAGTCCATTTTTTCCCATGATGCCGTTTCCTCATCCAGCACCAAAGAATTGATAATGCAAAGTGTTGTTTTAGAAACAGACTGGTGGTGGATCTCTCACGGCACTTTGATGCAACATTGGTCGTTGTTTTAGAACTTGTTTATCTTTCTTTTGCTTGTTCTCGTGCACCGTTGGTCAGTTTATAGAGAGAAGCACATTACAGGTGTTTTGGGGGGGATATTGTTTTAAATATCCTTAATAACAGGACATGAATATATACTGCCATATGATCAACCTCTGGAGCCACAGGCTCACTTACACCAATAAGAAATAAGCTCCCATAGCAAAGCAGCTGTCCCAATTTTGGTCGAAATCGATGGAATGGAATGAAAAATTATGCCAAAGTTGGGTCCATGATAAATATGATGAAGTTAATAAACATAATCTCACTTTTCCTTTTTCGCTTGAAAGCCTGCACTGGGACGCATGAAGTCACTCTGGTGTTCAGAGTTTGTGGTGGCTGCTGTACTGAGAAAAATAATTATTAGATTTAATAGTACGTAGGGGAGGGGAAAAAAAGCAATGAATAAATAAGAGGTTATACGGTGGTGCAATTCAAATCAGCCTTGGATTCAATTTGTCGATGGAATGGTAATAGGAAGGCTTGAGAGAGGAGGCAGAAAATGGTATGTGATTTCGCCCCACTCGCTTGCATCACACCATGCTAATTTGTGTTTTATGCTCTGGAAATGCAAGCCAAAACTGTGATTCCCCTCCTCAATTGTGTACACAATTAGATTTTTTGGGTTTTCCATGTACTTTATTTATTTATTTGGCTACTTGGAAAGCATTAACCTCAAACACTGGTTTTGGTGATCATTGTGAGAGCTGAACAGCTGTTTTAGTTCTCCTTCACAGGAACTACTTTCTGCCCGAGTGGTGGCTTACGTTTCATTTTCATGATGTCTGCGTAGCCTTGTGGCTCTCTTCAAAGACCACAAAAAAGTGTGTGAATAAGAAAAGCACAGTGTAAATGGCCCTCTAATGACTCTCAGCAGGACTGCTCCTTCTATCTTTTATGAGCCAGGAAGAAAGGCGCGCATCATTATACACTGCCCATCTGAAATCCACCAGCAGCGTGATGCTCAACCAAAAGAATCCCCTTCTGGCAAATCGGGCGTAATGGGACACATTAGCGTATCATTAGCCTGTTAGCGTGCCTGGAGGTCAGACACTGGCTGCCAAATTCATGCTGCCGTAGAAAAACAGGAGCTGGCTCTAGATGTCTGTTCATTCATTTGTGAACAGATAAAACAGCAGCGCCGGCATGTCTCTATGAGATTTTGAATATTTCATCAGGATTTAGTTGGGATGATGATTAATACAATCACATCTATTGTATCAAGAATCGACGAACTCAGTAAAAATGGATTCATAGTCGTCTCAAACCAAGTGGTGACTCCTTACCAGCAGAAGCTCAGTACCTTATGCTTAAATGTAGGCAGCTGCAACAGTAAATTGTATTCGGGCTCTCACTTGAAATGCACTGAAAACTGTATTAGTATTTCCACATGAAGAAAGTCAGTTATAGTCCAAGGAAATAATGATAGGTCCAGAAAAACATACTGGAGCAAACATTTTATTCACTGCATCTATTCCTTTTTAAATGTCACTAGTCACAGCTCAGCAAATGTAAGTTAATTATAGGTCCATTGCATCAATCATAGCAAATAATTTATGGTGAAAGTTGGTAATAGCGAATTCATTCTACAGCCTGGAGGAATTTGCCCTCATGCGTTTATATTATATTCTCCTCGTGTAAGATATGAGAGAAAAACTGTACGGTAAGACTGTCATAAACTTGTGAAGCAGCACAAAAGGCGTTGCGTCACTGATGTAAATTACAGAGCAGTTCAGCCGAGATTCACAGGAAGATGGAAGGAAACCACGGTAACAGATGATGTAGATGGTGGTGGAGGACAAGAAAGATAGATGGCCGTGCAGGGACTGGGTATAAAGGAGAAAGAGAGAAAAACTAACAAGGGCTGCGACTGTAGCAGCCACGCATCTGTCACTCACTCCATAGCACTCCGTTGATGGGACCCAACCTCAAAATATCATCTAATTTGACTCACCTTCAAATTGATACGCTCCATCGGAGGCATCATATGCTGCATTATGGGGAAATGATTTTTGAATGGTAAAACAAATGACCTGCTCTGTCCTGCAGCACTGTCATGTACTGTGGAGCAGGACATGCTTCAGTTTCCAAGGAATGATAAGTGACGTTTCAATGCATCACTGTCCAATCTCGTCGGAGGGGAGAGGTGGAAAAGTGGAGGAATCGTACGGCTGACTCGGGCAGGGGCTAGTCAGCAAATAATGGGAAAGTCATCTGTGAGAGATGACTATCAATTAAAGGCACTTAAGGTGCTAATGATCAGCAAAGGGTTCCTAATGAGGAAATGTGAAGGTGGGATCACATCTCTGAAAGTCAAGTGGAGTGTTAAGATTCCAGCAGTATGCTAAAAGCCATGAATGCACACAGGCCCACTCGTCACACTATCAAGGTCATTAGATGCTGTAATCAACTTAGCTAGCACTGTTTCTGTTGCCTCACTCTAAAGCGGCGATGGAAAAACCATGTGCCGTGGTACAGCAGGTGATTACGCTAATTGGTTCCTTCTGTCAGCTAGAAGGCATGCTAATCAGTGAAACCACCTTCTGCAGTGTTTGGATGGAATAAAAACTTGTAAACTCTCGGCCATTTCCTGTCACACGGCTGCTTATCCCTAGGTTATAATGGAGAATTGGAGAAAGTGCCAGCCTGGTCTTGTCAGGCATCTACGATAAAAAGGTTTGAATATGTCCATATGCAAAACATACATAGAATACTGCTGTACAAGAGCATGTACATGTGTATTATTTTGTAAAATGTATATTAAACACCATTAAAAAAAACAGTATTTAAGTGATGAATTTTAAATTATGACTAGATTATTTATTTTTAACTCATCCTGCATCATTGACTGTATAATGTATAAAGATGGATGACATGATAGCTGCCCAAAAGTGAAGCCAAACCATCTTGGTGGCTGGCTGTATCCTCCATATTGGAAGCCTCCATATTGGAAGTGGAACATTAGCTAAACTAAAAAGTCATGTACCTGACAAAGAATCCGTTTGATGGTTAAAGATGGTGTCTGACACTTTAGCTAGTGCTTATCACACAGATGAAAGTTCAAGTGTAGCCTATACATGGTTTTAATCAACTATTTGACACCTTAAAAATTTGATAAAACATCGTGATTGACAGCTGAGACGGACTCGCATTCGGTTGAGCATGTGTATCACTGGGACCTCGATACTGCGGCTCCATTCCCCAATCACTGCAATGCAGACGGCAGCTATCCAAGATATTTTGGCTTCATTTTCTACAGTACGGGGAAGTGGAGACACATTGTCCATCTCTGGTCAGTGGCTGGGACAGCAGCAGTTGGAGAAATTATGTTTGTGGGTTTATCTGTCCACGCATCCATCTCATTCATAAGCATGATATCTCAGTGGCCTGGGGGGGTTTAATCAAATTTGGCAACATTGACTTGGACTCAATGTCTAACGGATTAGTCTTCAAAGGTCAAGGTCACAGCGACCTCATGTGAGACACATTCTTGTGAATACAATTTATCAGGAACTCCAGAAGGGAATTTATTTACATCTGGCACACGTGTTCGCTTGGACTCAATAATGAATTGATTTGGTGTTCAAAGGTCAGTGTGATGTTACAAAATATGGTTTTGGTGTTAAGAATTCTTGTGTTTATTATGACAAAATATTACACAAAGGTCTGATGAGTGATGACTTTTTAAAGACATTATGACAAAAAAAGCTTCAGAAAAGATTCGGACAGCCAGATTAATAATCAGAAAAGGGTGGGCTTATAACATTTCTGACAATGGGGACTTCCTATCAGAAAGACAGTAATGCATGCGACTACCTACCGAACTCAATATACAACTTTCCTTATACAAAGCATTATTAGTGTATCTGGGTTTGGATCAACTCTTAAAGGGGACATAGCATGCCCATTTTACCACAAGTTGATATGGTTCCTTGGGGTCTTAATGAAATGTCTGTAACATACTTTGGTCAAAATACCACAAGGATCATATAAAACAGCCCTCCACAGAGTGACCTGTTTTGAGTGCCTGTTCCTTTAAATGCTAATGAGCCAGCTCCCCCCTCCCCCTCTCCCCCATGATTTTAAACGATATAAATTACATATTTTATATGATATAAATTATCAAATATGCATCCCATACTTTGTATTCCCTTCTGTTGTCCTGGAGTTTTAATTTTCCCAATCACATAATTAAATGTCCCCCTCTGCCCATCCACTACAAGCACACAAGCAGACAGACAGAGAGAAAGAGAGGTGTGGGGGCTATGAAGACCATCATTTACCCCCGAACCCCGACATTCAACGGGTACAACAACAAGCGGAGAAAGCAGAATCGCGGGCTGACCTTATATATACAGTCTATGGGGCTGACCAGCGGAGAAATGCACATCCCGTGTGAACAGCCAGGCGGCTGCGCGCTGGAGAACGGCACTGCGCTGCCTGCAGCGGCGCTTCCGCGTCCAGTGTACCCCGGCGTAACTACTGTAACCCGGCGTAACTACTGTAACCCGGCGTAACTACTGTAACCCGGCGTACAGTAGAGCTGAACACTGCGGAAGTCTTCCACACAGCTGGCAGTGTGGAAGACCGCTGCGAGGCAGCGCAGCGCCGTTCTCAAGCGCGCAGCCGCCTGGCTGTTCACACGGGACGAGCATTTCTCCGCGCTGGTCAGCCCCATAGACTGTATATATAAGGTCAGCCCGCGATTCTGCTTTCTCCGCTTGTTGTTGTACCCGTTGAATGTCGGGGTTCGGGGGTTACAGTAGCGCTGAACACTGCGGAAGTCTTCCACACTGTTGGCTGTGTGGCGCTGACACAAATTCCAGCTCACGCACGGGAGAGCGAGCGGTCGCGCCCGAGCAGCTGCTGCAGCCTCCCAGTCCCAACGATCCAGACAAATGCCACATGTGAGTGAATCGCGAGCTGACCAGCGGAGAAATGCTCGTCCCGTGTGAACAGCCCGGCTGCGTGCTTGGGAACGGCGCTGCGCTGCCTCGCAGCCTCCGGTGTAAACCCGGAAGTAACGAGTGTGGGGAGGGCCAAGACCATGTAGGGAGACTTCCAGTTCCTTGTTACGACACAATACCCAGGAAGCGCAATCGAGTCGCTCAAGCATGACGTTTCTGACTTAGAGGAACTATAACAAAACGCGCGAGTGTTTTTTCCCCAGAGTTTTTGGGTTGGTAGACATGCCAGATACCCACATTAACCTGTAGAAGCACTAACAAAGTGGAATTTGCATGCTATGTCCCCTTTAAAAAAGAATGTCTTATTTTGGCCTTTTCACAATATAACACCTATCAGCCTCAACATGAAAATGAATGCAGTGCCTGATCATTGTACATGAACACATTTCTTTCAATGAGAAACCTGCCTTTGATAAATTGTTCAGTTCTTAAACTCATCAGCATATGAGCAGTGTGGATTAAGCCAGCTCTATCTTGGCTTTAGGAAGAGAACATTGTCTGGGCAGGAAAGAGCATGATACCACTGACACTGCACACCCGCTCAGCACCTCTGGGTATTTGATTATCTCTGTAGCAACCTGCTCACTGATGACCCCCATTACCCACCTGACACCCAGGTCAGCCATGTATTGCGTCAAATAAAATGTACTTCCTGACAATCTCACACTCAAGGCCAAAGAAAATGTGGAGAGGCTGGAAGGAGTCCTCGACTACAATGGAACCATCTGTGCATCTACAGGTTCATTTAATCATAAGCTACACTGCTAGTGTGTTATTCCTCCCAGATGTCTGTGAGGAGCTAAATGTATTTTTTTAACTTTCATGTGTTTATATAGGGGCATTGGAAGCTGTTGACATCCTCAAATGCAAAATCCTCCTTTACACTCCATTCTCTCACATGGTAAAGTCAAAAAACTAAATTCAATCCTAAAAGGTTCTAAAATAACAACACACATCTATTTTAACGGATAAGCAAAGGGATATCACAACATGATTCTGCCGTTGAAAGATATTTACACACAGTTCATGAATAATGAGGGATCCTTAGAGAACCTCCTTGCTGAGCTGACACCCTGTCCATACTAATGTGGATATTTTGGACCTTTCATCCACATGCAAAACTGCATTTTAAGTGTAAAACAGCATGTTTGGGAAATAATTACATCATAGCTTACTTTGTACTAGCCCACTGTTGCTTTTTGTAATGAGCATGCACCAGAAACAACAATGGCAGCTACATAGCAGTTGATAGAAGAGGAATCTCACAGAGCATACTTACAATGTCCCTCTCTAGTATTTGATGGGTCGTTGATCTAGATTTTATGGCCACCTACTGGCCAGGCATGCTTGTTTGAGGATTTGTTGCAATTTTTGTGTTCTCGTCTTGACGGATATTTTGTAAAATTACTATTGTGTGGACAAGGTTTTTTATTCGTTTTATTGGCTGGACTTTAGTATAGACATTTGTCTTTTCTTCTTGGACAATGCATTATATTGTCTCTCAAGGTCAATACTGCCCGTAGAGTTACCAACAACCACAAGAGTGATAGTAGAGTAGTTTTTTAGGATCAAATCTGTGATATAAACATAAAGAAGAGCAGCTCCTCAGTGAAACTACATGTGAATCATGAGGCTAAACTTTTTTACACACATTCTGGCTTGTGAAGGTCTGTGGTCAATGTCCATGTGATAAAATGCTCTCTCCAATTACTTTCTCATCAGATATGTCCACAGGTGTAAGGCTTTCCGCTGTTCAGCAGAACTTTCGGGCTCCAAAGCAGATCAAATGTCAACAGAACTTCTCTTCCTCGGTTGGTCTTAAGGGTTTAGATTATAAATTCATAAGGATCCATGTCTAGAAACTGGCATCATTTCAGGCAGTTCATTTTCAAGACCAGTACTTGTGTTAATGAGAGCAAACCCCCCTGAGAAAAATAGAAAGTGTGGATGCCAGAAACTGCAATTTTTCAGCAATGAATATCATTTTAATAGTGGTATTTCTCACCCCGTTTCTCTTGGCAAAGTAGAAGCGTGACTAAGTATGTCTATGTCATTTGGCCATGTGGGTGTTTTGGAATCGACTGCAAGCTTTCACATATCTCGCAGGTTATTTTTCCATCCAGTCAACTGTGTTAAAGAAATGGCAGAAACATATGCCATACATCAGTTATTATGTTTTTTTTCTCAATATAAAAATAATTTGAAAATGGCCCACCATAGTTTACACAGGATGAAGTTATTCTCACCCTTTTTTCATAATGGCAAATGAAGACTTTTCTGTTCAGCACATTTCATTTTGTATCACTGTTATTTTTCCATTCCTCACACTTAAAAAATATTGTATCTCATGTTATTCCATGCATGGAGCTTGGTGAACTCAACAGTATGGTGTCCTACAGAGACTTCAAATGGCCAACAAGGCTCTGGTAGTAGAGTACAGCTCTCAACAAACTGAGCTGCTGTCGTAGCCCCTATATCAGGCTCACAGGAGAACTCCCTAGCACCCACCCACACCTGCTAGGGACAAGCCTTCCTGCGGTTGCCGCTCCTCTTCCTCCTCCCACTGGCAGCAGGGCAGGCGGTAATTAATTTCCACATTTTAACTGGGAGGCAAAACGCTTGTGTCCTGGGACTGAGGCGTGTGCCACCAGCCTACATTCTGGATTCAAGGGATTAGGATAATTAGCCCTCGGAAGAGTGGGCAGACAGATGGAGAGAGGAGATGATGGCACCTCGTGGCCTGGGACGCTGATCCCTCCTATTCTTTCCTCTAAAAGAAAATAAGTTGTAAACAATAGTTTTCTAAGCAGGGAACAACAGGGAAACCTAAACACAAACAGATTGTCAAAGACTTTTGCCTCGGGTAATCCATCTGATATGTCTTTTTTTATATACTATACACAGTTTTGGAAACATTTCCAACTAGATTCCTCTGCTGGGGAAATCTTAAGCTGCTAACTTGTTGCAAGAATACAAGGGAGAGTGTATGATGTTTGTGTGTGTGTGTCTGTTTATAGACACAAATGTAAGCAAGACCTGTTATTTCTGAAAATGGGCGCCTGCTAATAATGTGTGATGGATGGGCAGGCCGATTTGACAGCAGCTCTGCTGTGCTCAGCCTCCAGGATCACTCAGTCACTTAATGAAAAAGAGAGTGGACTTGTTGCAAGTCACTGATGCAGAAAACAGATTAACTCAGCTGGGCTGCACTCGCCCAATATCATGTACAACAAAAGCAACACCTCAAGTGGTGGTTGAGGACAGAAAGTACAGGAGGGATCCATGATTGGCAGAAGAGAAGGTGTTGCTATGAATGTATGGTAGCATACAGTATAAATACTATGTACACAGTACAGCAGTATCTGGTTGGTTGTTGCAGTTTAACTATTTTTATATTGCTTCATTTTATATAAAATATGGAATATAAACATAGAAATATGGAATATATACTTTAAAAATTGCCATTGACTGCGATCCACTGTCATTACATTACATTACAATAGTTTGGACAGGTCTCATGAAATAACGTATATTCATATGTCCACAAAATAATTTCAGGCACATAGTAGTGATGAAAGTTAATTAATAAAATTAATCATCATTGCAGCATCAAGTTATTTTTGAACATTTAATTACGTGTCGGCTTGTGATGTGTATTTTATAAATTAATTGACTACCTTAAAAAATATATATTCAAAAGATCTAACAGATAATTTAAGAAAGGTTTGTTGCCAATCACCACAGTGTTTAAGAATTTGTAATGAATGTAGATTGCTGTACAAATACACAACACAAATACAATACAATATACAAATCCATTCAAAGCTATAATGTAAGGCACACAATCATCCATGACTCCATCTGGTATATTTAAAAAATGTTTCAGCTTGAATTTAAATTGATCATATGATTCATTTTGAGTTTTTCAGGGAATGGGCAGGTCCACATATTGACGTCCTGACCATAAAGACATTTGTCAGGATGAGGTTTTTCTGAGGGACATCTTATTATTCCATCCATAGATAAACCCTGAGTTACTGAGCCAGAAACCACAAGAGGTTCCATTATTTCACTGCAGCTCCCGTATGAGCCACAAAGGCTACGTAGACATTAACTGATGGAGGTTTGAACCTGCATTTATTATTGACTTTTCCTCGATGGAGACGAGCTGTAAACACAACATTGACACATTCACCTTATAAAGATGTGTTGGCACACATCTGGTGGGGAGCGACATTAACATTCATTAGGAGTCATGTTTCTGGTCATGTGATGGATGTAAGTGCTCTACTACGCTCAGCAGCTCGTAGCTCGTCTCTGACACTGTCTGTGTAGTGTTCCATGCTGGTGTAGTGTGCAGTGAATGTCAGAGCATTTCTGCTGAAAACAGTGTGACTGAAAATGGAGTTGATTGGAGCAACAGGACTGAACCAACATAGAAAATGTATAGGCTTTAAAACCAAAACAATGAGCTGAAAGACGAAACAATACTTGTTAATGTTGATGGCTTTAGCATTAGTTAATGTAATGAGATAGTCAAATAGTTTCATGTGAAAATGGTGGCTACCTTTCCAAATTAGAATGATACTTAGTTCAGTACATACCATCACTAAGACCCAACAGTCCCCTTAAGTTTAATCAAGCTGCACCAAATTGCACTGATAGATATCAGTCCCCTAAATATAAAAATATATCAGTCATCAATGTCCATGATGTAAAATTGATGAAAATGTAAAAAAACACACTTTCCCTCTCAATGTTGATGATAATCCTTCCACCAAGTTTTTGTTTCTGTTCAGCAGTTTTTTTCCCTGCTGACAAACCAATAAGAAAACAGACTAAACAAATGGACTGAGGTGGAAAAGATGGAATGGATTAAAAATTAAAAAAAGTTATCACCCTCTTCCCTTTTTATGTAAGAGAAATATAGGTAGATAAGAAGTCAGGGATAATCATAGCCAACACCCAGAGCTCTCGTCTTTGCATACATATTCTCACTTAGCAGACTGCAGCAGCAGCATCACTGACAATACTAACATTACATGGCCTCAACTATGTGTTTGCCTTAATGATTTCTAGCACCGGCTGACAGCTATCTTTCCTCCCCGAGTGTTTTTGTGCTTTTCGCTCCCTCTCCTCAAGAGAAGCACGGGAGGAATAAGTGACACTTAGCTCCGGAGACCGCAGCGCAGTGGTGCACTATGTCTGAGGCTGGCATCTGACGGACCGCAATAGGGGGCCTGCAATTGTGAATAGGCTCCACGCGTGAGTGGGGGGTTTGTGGTGAAGGAGGCGAACCAGCAGTTCAGTGAAGGCTTTTGACAGGTAGACAGCAGGTGTGAGTAAAGTGGAGATACTTGTTCCTGTGCTGTATCACAGTGTTTCTGATAGCACTTTTTATCAGTACACTACTTGTAAAGCTGGGGCATTTCTGGTGCATGAATTGTGATGGTTCTCACTTCAATTAACATAATAAATGCATTAATTCCTCCTGTTCCAGTGGTGCGCTTTGTCGATTTAAAGTTGCACTTTTAAAATGTCAGAGTACAGGATTGTTGTTCAGCAGTAATTGTAACGACCTGGTGTAATAACTCTGTCAGGCGGTGAATGAGAAACTGCCTTTGAGGTCCCTTCGTAGAAGTGCTGCTGCTTCCATTCTGTAGACCCGTATAATTACAGTTCACTCTGGAGTTAACAGGCTTTAACAACTTTACTCTTAATCACGCTGACCTTCAGTTTGAATAGCATCCACAAGTACGGCAGCAATTTCAAAGTGTAAAATACTTTATTGTCTGACTGGAAAATGTGATATTATGAAGTTTGAGCAACGTAGCAGTGGGTATCAGTTTTTTGTTTAATTATGAAACAGATTGTTTCTGAAACATTTGTTATCTAATTTGTTGAAATACTCTGCCTGCTCTCACAGCACATGAGCAGAGTCTTCAGCCGGAGAGGCATGGGCCGTTGAATCAGAGGCTGAAGTTAGCGAGCGAGTCCCAGAGAAGTCGGCTTCCAGCAGAAGTGTGCATTTGTGTGTTTTGGAAGCGTAGTCTTGGCGAGTGGGCTGATGGGAGGGGGAGGATGTTGTTTGCATTATCAAAGTGTAGCCTGCTCTAACTCGCTAGCTTTCCCAGGATTACCAACCCTATAGCTCTACTTCTTTGTATGTTTGAAGGTTTGAAGGGGAAGAAAGTAAAACTGTTCTCACTGTGTAAACTAGTTTAAAGTCACAAAAACTTCCCCAAAAATGTGGTAACATTGGATTTTTTCAGTGCATTTGGCAAAAGCATGATCATTTTGTACACTGTGTAACATACCAATCATAAATCTTCCAGTGAGATGAACAACATCTAAAGCACATGAATCATTTTCATATGCTCCAGTCTAAACTTAGCTGTTTTATCTTCTGGGAAATACAAACATGCTGGTTCTTTGTCTTAACAGCAGCACCTGGCAGAAACAACGACAAAGCCTGAAGGTTTTTTTGTAGCGCCGACCACAGCTTGAAATAAGAATAATTATGTTCAATTTACCTGGTAAGCAATCATTTAATTTTCCTTGTCACATTGAATAAGAATTAATTTGCAGGCAAATATTACACCATGAATTATTGAATAACTCATCTCCCAAGTCAAATTAATCTAGAGGATTGATGATGTGGATTTAACCTGTGATCGGAGTAACACATTTCATGAGTCATTGGTGACGCGTGTCGCATTCACAAGGGCATTACCGAGTGATGACTTGATTTTCACCGACTATCCCCATTTGAATCCAGGTTGCACAAACAAACAGTGGACGTCGTTGCGGCAGTCGACCGAATCATGATTGCATCGCCACTCAGATTTTTAATTAAGAGTGTTAACGGATTACGACAGCGCATGAAACGCTGCACATCACATGCGTGCGTCCTCTAAAAGTTGACAGTGAGGCCCCTTTGATGTTTGGGATTTGGTCTCAGTGATTGCACAACAGTTACGCAGCTGTACAAGTTGATTTTCTACAGTCTGTCAGACCGTCCTCGGAAAACTGTAACAGGATATTATGGCCAAGGTAGAGCCGTTCATATTTAAGTTTCTTCAAACATCTTAGCGCTTCGGGCCATCTCTGCTTTGAATGACAAAACAGGTCCTTGACTGCAGCCACTCACACTAGCTTTACAGCACCTGTGCTTTCACATTCCAAGTGCTGCCGTTGGAGTGACTGTTACTAAACTAGTGCCACGTGAAAGTGCTTAAGGAAGCGAGTGCATCACGGTTGTTTTGCCAGGTGCTCCTCTCCCTTCTTGCCACACAGCCCGCTCTCTTTAAACCAGGCGCTATGCTAGCTTTGGTCTCTTGATCCCACAAGCACCCTTGAGATTGGCATGGTGGATTTAGCTGTAGCCTCCTCACATATGGCTTTTATTATAGTGTTAGATAGACATAAAAAAACAATGGCACTCCTTGGTTTCTCTCACAGAGGCTAGAGGGCAGAGTTCCACTGATTTTCAAGTGTGTCCGAGACACATACCAAACAGGACAGAAGAATTCACCAATTCTGAGCAACCCTGTCTCCTAGAACTTTTCATACTGCGAATGTGCCAGATTTATTTCAAGGAGAAATGTAATCGTGCCTGTACACAACATTATTGTAGTACAAAAAGTGAATGTACACAAAGACCCAGACACAATAGATCAGGGTTAGAACTCCAAACATTAGGAAACTAGAGCACTTAGGCTAAAGATACGCTACAAATTTAGACAGTGAACATTTTGCCAGTATTATCAGTATTAACATTAACACTGAACAATAACACTGCCTCATTTTATTGATAAAACCTTTTCTTTTACTTTGCGATGCATCAGATTGTGTGTCCATATAGTTTTTCCTCTTGCCGAAATGTGTTGGCACAGCACTGGGGAGCATTTCACCCCAGTGCTTCATCGAGAAAAAAAATGAAGCACTTTGCGTGGAATTTGTTTCTATGACAACAAAACAAAAGCACAAACACACTCACCAACAACAGTCAGTTCCTGGAAGATTTGCTCCCACAAACAGGCCTTTTTTCTCTTTGTTGTAGTGTCTGACATATCATACAGCTCAGGATAGACATGGCCAGAGCGAGCTTCTCCATTTTCTTAGTTACCAGGGTGATGAGTCCCCCCCCCATCGGATCGGATGCATGAAAAACAAGCTACACTGACGACACCATCATGTTTGTTACTAGAAGCATATAAACTTAAAAAGGTGGACCACTCTGAAATAAAGGCATTGGGATAACAAAACACTAATATGGACAAAATCATTTGTTCAGGGGAGCTGCAGTGATGTTTCCTGTGGTATCTCTTCTGTGTTTTTTCCAGTTAGTATGCACATGTGTGTTGTACATTTGTGTACGTACCCTGATCCTTCTACTGAGGACCAGTGATATTTTGTATTCTCTCAAATCTGTCTAATCATGAGAAATATCTTGGTTTATTTCTCATTGCCATCCATCAAAATGCATTTTGTATGAACTGGACAAGCTGCAGCCTCTGTGGTTGAATAATGGAACAACAACACACTGGGTTTGATATGTTACAGCAGCTAAAGAAAAGCTTGAATGTGAAAAGGGGAAATATGGGATTAAAAACATGACCTTGATTTGACACCAAGCCACCGGCATTGTGGTGGCCAGACAGAAATCGCAGTGTGTGCAGTTCTTTTTGAAACCTTTTATGAGTATAAAACCTCATAAGAAAAGCTGTTAGCCTGCTGGTTTCAGCGGGTAATGAACTTGTCAGCTCTGAGGTTTCAGAGTTTGTTGGCTTTGTCGTTTTCCGTTATTATTCAATTCAGCACCTTGATTTCTCAAGTCTCTGCTTGGCTGCTTGTTTTGCACCGGGAACACATTTTAGCTTCTCCCATTGGACCCAACGTATTGAATTGCCTCTCATTCAAAATAAATAATCTGCTCCCATAATGCTCGTACTGTGTATTCCCACAAATGCTAAGAAGCCAAAATGCTGTTGTTGCAACAGTATTTTCTGTTCTTTCTCAAGAGCCCATCAATAGTATTAGGTCTGCCAGATAAAAGCACTGAGACTTGACTGCACAATAAGCTGAGGTTAGTATGAGGTATGGATTTGCCTCGGTCCTTTTTCACTTCATTTGAGATTTCTTGCCTTTTTCATTTGGCAGAGGAAAATGCCATCGGCTCAGGCAGCATACATTACTCTGCAGTGGGTGGGATGAAGTTTTTATTATACCTTGTATGGCCTTGTGATACTTTAAAGCTTATTCAATGGACAAAAAGGAGTAAAGCTTCTGATTAAATAATAACTACGTGATCGCATAATAAAACAACAATAAAACATCAGTTTAACTACACAGTGTCACTCCAAGTGCACAGAGAATGCAACAAAACCTGACTAACACAATATGACATTAACAAGCCAGTACTAATTAATTGTTGGTGCTAATATTCTACGTTTAAAATGTTTTCATTAAAATTGGGACTCTATATTGTTCATATTTCACTAATCAGCAACAGTTACATACATTAACATATATAGTTGAAAATTTTATTAAATTGAATATTCAATCAACAGAAGTTATTTAGCCTATTACAAATGTTGTATACATTTCATGGAACTTTTAAAGGACAATAATAAAAACAAATAGGCAAAAACAGATAACAACCCCCAAAAAATCAGAAGCAACATTATTCTCTGAAATGATGGATCAACCCAAGTGAGCATTTAAACAAGGTCGAGATCTTATAGCAGGTTTTATTGCAAAATAAAGATCATAATAAAGAGCCAGGTTTATTAAAGGTTATTAACAGCCGACATATTTTCTCTTATTTAATGCTTGCCATTACTGAGTGCTGAACCTGACCTTGCTCAATTGTAGTTAAATTTATTTTACAAATATGCAGATTTTCTATGAACAATAACGATATCATAATTCATGTTCTTTCAGTAAATACACTATTGGAAGAGCAAGGCCAATGCATTTACTTATTTTGGATTGAGGGTTAGAATAAAAGACACATGTTCAGAATTTGATTTGTTAATAAACTAAGGACGTTGCACCATTTCTATGAACCCACCCGTGTTTAAGTGAGCAAAAAAGTAAAGTGACAAAATCTGAGTAACATTTAATATTTGAATAATTATTGGCAGACAATTGTTTCTGTTGATTTCTGAATTCATTCTGCTGCAAAATTATAAATTAATATTGTTGGGCATGTTCCAGATTCAGACATGACACCACCTCCACTGTGCGTCATGGATGAGCTTCTATGTTCTGGATCATGAGCTCATCCTTTCTTTCTCCACACTTTGACCTTTCTGTCACTGTGGTAGAAGTAAATCATGGTCACATAAGTCCAGAAAAAAGTTCCAGAGCTTTTTCATCCCTTCTTTGTAAATCTCACTGTGACCCTCAGATTCTTTCTGCTGACGAGTGGTTGGCATCATGTGGAGAGGCCTCTGTATTTCTGCTCCTGAAGCCTTCTTCAAACAGTGGCTTGTAAAACCTTCATTGTGGAGGTTGGTGGTGATGTCTCCTTATATTTGTGCCTTCAACTGCTGTCGTTCTCCTTGGTCGACCCGTTTAATGTTGTTCAGCACACAAGTGGAAGATTTTCCCTGATTTAAGACCCTGGTCTTCACGTTGGTTTATCCTCTTGAACATAAACAGGTGAAACCCAAGGCTAGAACCAAGTCTAAACATTGAGAGCCCGATTATATTTAAACAACCAACAGTAAACACTCATTCCAATATATTTCCTAACTACAAAAATAGGTGGGTTGAAAAAGGTTCTATAACTTAGAGTAACACATATAAATATGGTTTTAAACCCAAATACTCTCAGTGTAGAACAAAAACAAAGAGATTGGCCGTGCTGTTCCAGTAGTTCTGCACATGTAGTCTGTGTTCGGTGTCGAGTTTGAAAGTTGTCTGGAGCCTGAGCAGAAATCATTACCATACTTCAGACAGGTGAGTATTTCCACTGTGTTTTTCAGGTGGGTGATCAGACATGATGCACAGCCTGTTGTATGGGCAATTCACAAGGCGCACACATGTTGTGTTCTCTCCACAACAAAGTGTTGGCTGATTGTCAGTACTCCACATGGAGCTGCTTTAGCGGGGTGCCATGTTCATGTCAGGGATCAAAGCAAACACTGAAGACAATTTATGCTGTGCAGCGTGTGTGACCATCACTCTGAGGGCGAGGGTGGAGGGAGCAGTGTGAGAAAACAAGTTGTTGCCGTGGTCGGAGGATGTTGGCAAGAAGACAGCGCTGTTGTTAGGATGCCTCTCTGACTCCTTCATCTTCCAATCATATTTTGTCCAAACAAGTATTACTATGCGATTTGCAATAAGGATGGGCATAAATAGAGAAACCTTGTGTTTTCATCAATTAAATAATTCTAGAAATCTCTGTCTGTATGTAAAACACATATCTCAAGAACCATTAGTTTTATCTTTTTCAGACGTGTGATGTGTATTGTTTTGGGCCCAAGCAAGTGCAGTGTCGCATCTGTTGCAATTTGGACACACAATACGTTCAATATTAATAATCTCTGAATAAACAGATGACCAGCGCTCTGTACCCGTGGCTGGGACTCATCAATGTAACAGCACAATCATGTTCATCACAATGACAATGGAACAGCTCTTTGTGCAGCAGCGGTGGCGCAGTGTCAGGGTTCTGTGGACTGAGTCCTGCAGCCGATCTTTACTCAATTACTTCAGGTCACAGGTTTTACAGTTTCAAACAGAGGCTGTCAACCTTGCTTATGTGGAAATCCTCTATTTACATTACATATACAGCAGATGTTTTGTATTTTGAAGAAAAAATGCAAACAAGGCTTTTGAATTACTGAATTATTTACTGGGAACATAAGCTGTCCTCTGTGATAGGGAAATTCTCTGACCTTCAGGATAAAAATCTGATAAGTGATGTTGAATTAAAATATTATAAATGATGTGCTGTAAGGGGATTTTCAAGTATATGAGGTAGAGATAAATCCATGGGATGCTAGGAGACTATTATCTGATATCTTTGGTGAATTTAATAGAGAAAACATAAAAATCTTAAGCATTTTTCTACAGCATTGCTCCGGGACTTTATCAGTGCCTGTGTAATGAAACACATACTTAATGGGTTTGTTTAAAATGGCCTAATGGTGTTCTTGGTCTGTATCCAAAGAGTCTCAGAAAGGCAATGCAGGAATAATTTAGACTAGATTTAACTTTGGGCCGTAAATTTTTTGTCAAGGGCACTGATCTCATTAGAATTTTTCCCCCTGTGCCTCTGACTGACATTTATTTCCGTGCATTGGCTTTTTGACTCACACGTGTTTCTTTGATTCCGATTCCACCGCAATCGCTGGTGCGAGGGAACTTGGCACAATGAACAAAGATCAGTGATGAGACTCGTTGCACCTGTCAGAGCTGACCAGATCAGGTAATGAGGAAAGTCCCTCAGGATGTTAACGAAGCCATTAAGCACTCATGTGTGAAACTGCTAGGAAGCCGGCGTTTTTTAAATCGTAGCAGCCAAATTTAAATTCCCTGCACATGGCACTGAAATGTAAATATCCTGCTTCTGCGAGGATGAGCTTGCTTCCTTCTCCGTGCTCTAATCGGCTTTGAAAAGACGGTGCAAAGTGCTTAGGAATAATGCTTGTGCTCTGTGATAAAACAGGCAGCTTTTATTACAAACCTACAATAGTCAAACCATGTTTGAAAAATAACGAAAATATAATCTCTGTGCATTTTGTTCTGCACACAGGGAATGAATGACTCGGGACACGATGTGTATGCAACAGTTTTCACACACACAATGTCTAATTTTATTGTGTTTCGTTTGATCATCCTCAGGACAAAGCTGTAGATTGATATGGTGATTTGACAAGAATGTTTTGAAACAGAGATCCTAAAAAAAAGAGAAATATAATCCTCGTACGAGAGCCTGATTCAAATATAGATCTACTTTTTACAAGAGAGGTTTCATGTTGGCTGTCAGTCACAAATGTTGATTTACACATGAAGGAATGTCCTTCTATGTATATTTTACATAAATGTGTTAAAGTGAGAAAAGCCCACCAGCAGTATCTTTAATTCTGATTCTATAAATGTTGATTTTCATTCAGAAGCGATCAGTTAAATGCTCCTCGGTTGACTGGTCCTTCACATTCATTGCTCTCTTGCTCTCTGCTAATCCCGCTGAGTACATGGCCCTCTATACGCGCCCCGCGGGGAATAACCGTCCTCCTCAAACCACCAGCAAACATGAGGGAACGTGGATAAAAACCGAGCGCCCAGGGCCTCAATTCAGATGCTGGGAGATTGGGCTTCTTCCCGAGGATGTGAACGCTGTTGCAGACATAGTGAAGTTAATTTCCATTTGAGTGCCTCCTGTCCCAGAAACTAGCCAGAGGTGTCCCAAATGATCTGACCTGCACCTCCCCTTCATTTGTCTACATTAACTTTGCATGTGTGGTCCGTCCAGCAATAAGTGGGGCAGATTTATATTTAGCCGCGCCTGCAATGACTTTGAAAATCAGGGTGACTATTCAGACCTCTTTCAACCTCTCTGCTCCAGGGCCTTTTTCCCATCGCTATAACATATATTCAAACTTCATACATAAGTTTGATATTTAACCGTTTTATTATAAATACTGCTTGGAATTAATTTGGTTGCAATCAAGCTTTTTTTTTCTTTCTTTCTGTCAAAGATCTTTGAAAGAGAAAAGATCATAGAAGATACTTTGTCCTGTTTTCATTATGCCTCTGGCAAAAGGCGCTAACTTCTATGGGTGGGGGACAGTAATAGCGCTGTCAAAGAGTTTTATACGTAGCTGAACTCAAACTCTTGTTCTAATTATGTTGAGCATTAAAGCAACTAAGTGGTTGTCAAAACTGCACGGTAATAAGGTGGCCTAGATTAAACAATGCCTTTCCGTTTTAGTATGGACTTTGAAGCCGCTCGCAGCAATAAACAAAGGCCTTGATATTAATTGCACCTTTAGTTGTAAAATCAATGTCAATTCCACTGCGTGGTTTTGTGACCCAAAGTAGTTTCCTATAGCCTTCCCCTTTGGAGCCCATATACATCGAAGCGTGGAGCTCTAACTCTCAGGTTGAGTCAATTGGTCAGCAGCAGGTTTGTGACCGTAAAATTAAAAGGTCCCCTTCAAAGTGCCGCTAATGAAAATGAAACCCTCCAGCCCCAAAGTGACCCAACACAAAGAATATGAACATAAAACTGGATGGAGAGGACTTGAGGTACGAGGTCATTACACTGAGCCCTCAGTGCCGCTGTTTTACTGACAATCATCACATTATATTGATTCTGACATAAAATCTAATAGAATGAAATTTGAAAGACTTAAAAGTAAAAGTTATTCTTCACACATTTTATTTATTTATTTATTTTCAGTACGAATGAGTGCTAACTTTTCACTGCAGCTATTCTTGTATTACCTGATTTAAATGACATACAATAAAAAGAAGACATTACATTTGCTGAGGGCTGTATGAGGAAAGCAAAAAATAAAACCTCTGCTGCACTAACAGAGTGATCTAATTGAAACAAAGGAAGGGGCTGGTATTTATTCTACACTGTGCTGTTGTACAAACGCTGCTTTACTCTGCAGCAGCAGCAGCAGCAGCAGCAGCAGCAGCAGCAGCAAAGAGAAAACCTCTCCTTTTGTTTGCTCGCCTGGCAGATGAGGCCCACTAGCTTGCACACTTACGTATAGTAAATCCCTTCTTTCAAGTACTCGGACTGGGAGAAAAGGACATGCGCTGTCACTTTTATTTCATGCTGTTATACTGTTTGCTCACATTTGTTCCGCAAAATGATTTTCATGCAGAGATGACTGACATTTTTCTTTTCATAGCTGATGGGAAAAAACATCACTTCAGTAGTGCAGGGGACTTTTTTTGGTTTTAGCGTTACATTGCCATTAAAAATTATAAGTAGTTGAAGTATTTCTGGAGTTCTCCCATTTCCAACACTCAATTATTATTTTGGGGTTTGTTGTGACTGCAGGGGAGTGAATATATGGCCAACGGTTATGAGACATCAGAGCTGGTGAATGGGAAACAGTAAGTTATAGGTACAAAATCATGTTGCAGTGGGATTAAAGACTTAAGTTAGTATAGCCTGATAAGCAAACAGGCTGGAAGGGGGGTTGCACAGGAGGGTGCATCACCCTTCACTGGCAAGGGCAAAAAGTTCCCTGAATATATCAATTTAAAAAAACGTTAATTTTAGAGTAACATAGCAGTATGGTAATCTTTATGGTAAAAAAAATTTTAATTTGGCAATTGATCTAATAATTAATTACATTTCCTAATATTCTGTGTTTTTGTTGTGTCGCCTTTCTCACGCGTAAATGTGACGTAAATAATGTAAAGTCCTAAATTAGATAATTTCATTGGTGTTGTTAGTGGGTCCGACATGTCTTTAAAAAAACGAATCTGTGATTTCTTCAATGTCTGTGTTTAAACTGGTATATGATGCTGTCGGCCATTCAAATGAATACTAAAATCACAACACAGCTGCACTGTATTTAATATGATGTAATAACTGTAAACAGACTTTCTCTAAGCACACCCAACTCTGACTGACTTCCAGGGTCCCTGCTCATAAGATTTTAATTTAGAATATGTATTTACATTGAGGCCTTGAAGAATTATTGTTAAAACTACATGTATACATTAACTTGAGTTTATAAGCTTTGTATTTCTCACAAAACAGATAACAGCAGAGTATCTGTACACTATTTTTTAAAATACAGCCTTGGTTAGCTGGTAAGTATAAGCTTTACTTATGTTGTTGTGGTTATCTCTATATAGGTCCACTTCCAAAACAGAAACACACTCACACACACAGGGATTGTTGAAGATGTACCTTCTAAAGCTGTTGTTTATGCACAGCGTGGAGCTTTTCCCTGCTGCTGGACACCTTTGTGTCCCACTGTGACAAAGTGCCAGGGCTGCAGGTCTGCATTTTCTACCACCATATGTGGACAAAGAAAGGTGGCAGCGGGTGAGGATATAGATGGGGTAGGGATGGTGATGGACACAGGTAGCTTGGCACATCCAGAGCCCCCATCCACCTGGCATTAGTCGCCATTGTCTCGCTCCCCGTTTCCTTGGCACAATGTTTGATTGAACTGGCAGCGAGGTGAGGATTTGGCATGAGGTGGGTTTTAAGTCTGTGATAACAATAGGCCACAGACAGGAGAGAGGTGGCTGTTTGTATCGTGCATTGTGGAACGGGATTGTCTAATGCAGGTTCACTGTGCATTGTGCAGTGTTTCTGGAAAGGGATTTGTGGCTTCTGAAAGGGCACCTGAATCCCACTGCTCCGTTTGGCTAATCAATTCAGTGTCCTCACCGGGTTGTCCCACAGCTGTTCTCATACAGTATGAGGCAGATTCTCTTGACTACAGAATCTCATTGACAGAGCTGAGTTTTTGTAGCATACAGGGAGAAAGATACAGAGATTACTTCTAATTTGAAGAAAAAGGTATTTTCATTGCAAGCACGCCCCGACACCCCTAATCATGACCAGGGTGCCCTGCACGGTGCACAGCACAGGCTCCCGCCCTGACAGATTATCCGGTGTGAATGTTTGGGAATGATAATGAGATCAAAACACCTCACTAAGCTGGGAAGAGAGGGTGGAGACTGGAGAGGGAGCGGGAGCGAGGGGAAGCGAGCAGGAGCGAGCAGGGGAGAGGGTGAGCGATAGCTGCGATAAATTGCAGAAGCAGAACCACTTGAGCATAAAATTAGATTTTACAAATGTGTTGTTACCTGACAGTCCACTGACAGAGGAGATATCACAACATTATAGGGCAGCAAGAGTGCTACTAATCGTATCAAATAAATAAGAATGCCTCTCAGCTGTGATAGAGCCGGACGAAGATCCAATGTGGACAGTGAGTTAGGGGGAGAAATAACATAATTAAAACATCCTTTCTCATTACAGGCCAAATTCAATTTATATGATAATCTATTATGCCCTTTGAAAGCTGTGCACATTACAACACATCCGTCTAAATGCTGTGACACTTCAAACATTGTCATTGACTGTTGATGTCAAATTTGGAAGAAAAGCTGCTTCCAGTGATATTTGTCTCCTTTCTGTGCATTTCTGTCATTATTCTCCATCCAAGACCAGATTCTCCTGCTGCGATCAATTATCAATATTGATTGTTATAAGCTGCTATATATAAGTAATATATACACATTTATACAATGTATATACAATTATGTTGACAGTCTGTCAAAAGTAAGAAATGTAAACTGTCATTCCTCCTAATGGATCGCTGTGAGACTGAGCGTTGGAGGAGACAGTTATTTGCCATGTTATTGGTGGCTACAATACGAAGGAAAATAAATCATTAAGACATGAATGGAGACAGAATGAATCAGTCTGAATGATGAATGGACGTCAGCTTAGCAGACAGGCAGTGTGTGTGTGAGACAAGTCACGTTATCTATAGCACGCTGCAAGAAACAATGTGTATGTGAACATGTTTAATATATATTTATTCTGAGGTGATATATTTATGGAGAAAATATTTTACTGGATGTCTGTTGCTTGATATTTCAAAAAGAAAATCATATATATTGTTTTGTCTTTTTATATTACACTGGTCTAAATATGAATAAAAACAATAACATTCTTTTATTTCTGCAAATTTGTAACAGCTTCTTTCATTGCAGTGCATTTGGAAGTAAGTTTTTCAAATATTAGTTATGCTAACATTGTCAAATCTTTACCAGATGCCACTTGTGCAAACTGAACGGGGAAGCAAGACTCACTGTACACATTTGCATGCATTTGACATAGATTAAGTTAAAGCAAACAGCTAAATACTTCATAATCTGAGGTTATAAATCAAAGTAAACGATTAAACATTGCTGTCATTTTTTACCAAGCAAAGCTGAATTTCAATCCACTGTTAAATGTGTGTGAACTTAAATATTGTTGGAAAACAACAAAAGATCAGATGTACAATATATCACTCAGCTGATATAAGTTTAAAAGTCATTTTTTATTGTTAAATTATAACAATTGTTCTGAGAATTAAGGCTTTATTCTTCTAGTTATGTAAATGTACATGCATTACCAGTGTACGCAGACGCTTACATAAGAGCGGATGCCACCCATAAAGTAACATGGCCCATTTAATCCTTTAAGCTATACTGTGCTTTAGCTTTAGTTTGTAATGTAATCGCCCACATTACCAAAACACAGTAAGAAGGCTCTGTGAGATAATCATGTCCAGCCTATTGATCTACAGAGAGAACACGGAGCTCGTGGTCCTAACGTTGTTTAATCTTATGTCTGTAAACATATGTACAGTACTGGAAAGAATAAAGCTAAACACATCATGTTAGAGGGCCGTATATCGTAGCGGCCGATATTCGCCTCGTTTACTGCCATCGGTGTATCGGTAATAAACTTGACTTTCACCGATAACATTGGCCGATGTTCATTGGTATGTTTTCTGCAGCCTGCCAATCTGGCATCCAGATTATGGTACACTGACGCCGGGTTTACACCGGGCGCTGAAGCGCCGCGCAGCGCCAAGGAAAGCCAGGCGCCTCCCATCCACTCCCCTGTTAAACCTTTGTGCGGTTCACATGGGCTGCGATGCGCCGCGCCAGCGACCTTCACCGATGGTTTCGGCGTGCGAGCGAGCGTATCGCGCCAGGAAACAGACAAAAATTTTAAACGATATAAATGACATATTTTATATGATATAAATGATCAAATATGCATCCCATACTTTGTATTCCCCTTCTGTTGTCCTGGAGTTTTAATTTTCCCAATTTTCCCAATCACATAATTAAATGTCCCCCTCTGCCCATCCACTACAGCCACACAAGCAGTCATATAGATAAAAAGAGAGAGAGGGGGGTGGGGGGGGGGGCTAAGGGCTTGCTTGGAGAATACGTCATTTACCCCCGACACCATGGCATCTAAAGTTACACTTGTCACTTTTTCTGTTTTTCATATTATTCAAGTAATAAACAAATATCGGTATCGGCTAGATTGTTGTTTTAAATATCGGTACCGGTATCGGCCAAGAATTTCCATATCGGTGCATCCCTAATTTCAATGCACACTTGCCCAGATTTTTCCTCCAAATTAACATTCAAATATAATTTTTTTGAGATTCTGAGTCCTGGTTGAATTCATCAGAGTAATTAATCACCCACTCACCTATTATCAATTATTCCTGATAAGGGTTACAGACGGGCTGGAGCATTACGAGAAATACACAGGAACACATTGAACAGGTCACTGATCCACCACGGGGTTTACACACAGAGAAACACATTCACACTAACACCCACAGGCAATTTAGAGTCTTTGATTCACCTGAGCCGCGTGTGTTCCAACTACAGGGAGGAAACCAGAGTGTTGGGGTGAAACCCAGGTGAACGTGTGGAGAAGAACCACAGCTAAGATCAAACCTGGAACCTTCTTGCTGTGAGGTGTCTCTGCTGACTAATGAGCCGACACGCTGCCAGACACCATTAATTAACCAGCACCCTTAATTTCCTGCCATGATACTTATCATTGATTAAATGTAAAAGATTGCTGGCCTGTGTTTTCTCGGATAGCAAGCACAGCATTGGCTAACTCAGCTACTGGGCCAAGCAAAACGCAACTGATGGTCCCGAGTGTTCTGTTGTTACCCGTAATTATGAAGAAACATATTCTTCCCAAAATTGGCTGCGTTTCCGAGTGTTCGTGGCAGTTTGCGTGTGTGCTTTGCGCCGGTCATTGTTTGCTGCCATCATTGTGAAACTGAGTGCTGTTGTACGTCCAGCGAGACAGGGAGCTATTCACAGGGAGATTGGGAATCCCACCAGTGAAAAGAAAGTACAAAAGAGCAACACTCAGAAATGCAGTGGGCGAGCGCACATTTATCCAAGAGCATAATGAGCTAGTTTCATTGTTTAGGCTGGAGCGCTGGCAGCAAAGAGTTGGATTTTACAAGCTCAAGGTATAATGCAATGGAGGGCAATATAAATAATATTTACTCCATGTACCTACAACTTTTCTTTTTCTCCAAGGTAGTCTTGTCTAAAAAATGGGTTTAGCAAAGTTTAGAAGGACTAGTGGGGTGAGGTCATCAGAGTTGTTTGGTACCACATGTAGGGTCAGATTCTTGCTTAGCAGAAAAATAACAAAAAGGCCCCTTATCCTGTAGTGGTAATGGTATCCAGTAGTTTTAACCCAGTAGTAAAACTGTGCAGTTGTCAAATGTGACCTCGCTTTGCTTTTAAGAGTTGTTGACACTGTTAAACTCTGTTCAAGTCAACTGCTTAAACTAGGAAGGACTCATTTTCAGACAAAAGTGAAAATGTTATGATTCCTTCAAAGAATAGATGCAAAAATCATCTTTGAGTTGTGTGTTTGTGTGATTACTATTAGAATCGGGACGAACACATTTCCACCACTCGTGTTTACATTGCATTACAATTACAAACTATTGGATGGCAATAGATGAAAAAGATTGTTCTTTGAATGGCTCCACAATAAAACGACAGCTGTTAGATGAGATTGCATTTAGTTTCCATGATGAATTAATTCGGATAAATTCAGAAAGAAAAATGCAGCGTGTTTCTCCAACAAATGAATCAACTCGGAAAATTGGAAAACAAAACATACAATAAAACATTTCTTCAGAGTAATCCTGCCTCACCAGAAATCAGGAAATCCGACACGAGGTAACACTAAATTCATCTAAAGTATATTTCATCCAAACCTGACAGCTTTAATGTTAATGTGGGAAATAAGACAAACAAATAGCAAAAACAACCCTTGATATAATTCTATTTCAACGTTGCAGCTGGATTTGGCAGATTGTCGCCCTGTCACTCAGATCGCAGTCTTTGAAGTCTTTTATCAGTAAATGCAGTACATGTTAAAAATCTGTATTTTCTGTGGTACCCAGATGATTCCAACCTAACCAACTACAAGTTGGCTTGCAGGCAGCTTGTCAACGCACAACAGCAGAGAGAGTGGGCTTATGCTTGTGCGTTTGCCCACTTTGTTTGCAGGTCCATGACGTGTAGGGCTCTGAAGCTATAGCATGGATTTTTACAGCTGAAACGTGAAACTTGAGCCTGCATCCTTTAGGCCCCGCAGACCCCTCTGCACTCACAGCTACTGTTTAAGAATTAAATTCAGCTTGATTTTTCATTCACTACAGATCACCTAAGGCTTTCATTTGCATGCAGGCCAAATGTTTTGATAATGTATAATTTATTAGCTTGAAAAATTACATTCCATGCACTTGTACTCATCGCTATGATCAGGTGAACAGTTTTATGTCGTGATGAACATGTGTTTTTGTTCCAATATCAATATTTAACTCTGTGATGTACTTTACGATGTACATTGTACATTGTACATTGTATAAACAATTAATTTGTAACCCCATCAACATACCCTGGCTTTCTACTTTCTTGATGCCTTTGTTTTGTATAATTACATCTGCAATTCTTTAAGCTTAACACATTTAATGAATGGTAATGGATTTTGGCACCAGCAACACTGAGGATAAGCGGAATGCAGTAGAATGGCATTAAATACAGCTAATACCTGCACCACGGCACAACAGTCTTTAAATTCAATCCTAAAATCATTCAAACTGCACCAAATTTTGCATACTCATAGATATCAGTCCCCTAAATATGTCAGATTATGAATTAGGAAATTAGGAAATGACTTGAATACAGTAAAACTGAAGTAACTGAGTAATTACGTGTGTTGTATTGTGTATAATTTTGCACAATATAAGAGTCAGAATCAGATTGTGATTATATCATACAGCACAAGTACTAGAAGCCCCTCCTCATGTCTCAAAGTTTGGGTGGTCGAGTTTAATGTAATTTTTGCCACTGTAGCATATTCCTCTCTCCACATGCATCAGTCTATGGTTTATGAATGCAGCCAATCCACAAATTATGGAAACAGCTGCAATTAGTGGCGGATTTATATATTGTGGGGGGACCTTAGAGACTAATTAAAGGCCTTTGTGTGTGTGTCTATAGACATGCTAATTTCAGGCCTTTTGACGATGATTCACAAAATCAAGTCTCGTATTTATGCATCTCAATTCGTGCGCGCATTCAGCATAGTTGTTTAAATGGGAGCTGGTAAAAATCGCTCCATCCATAATATTCCAATCTCTACATCATTAGAGTTAAGTTGGCGTGATGCTAAAAAGAACTGATTTGCCCTCATCTGATGGAGTTGCAGCAGCTCTTGCTATTGTATTTATGGCAGAATTCTAAAAGTGGGAAACCAAATTATCCGCAGGACTTTCTTCCCAAGGAGCAGGTTTCCTCTTGTTTATTAAATTTGTTAGAGTGTTTCTGAGCAATGCACATTTTATCCTCTTAACAGTCAAATGACTATATACTCCAGTGATTACTTAATGTACTCTAATGAGATTTCCCTATGAAATGGAAGGATTCATTTATTTTAATGTGACGCATTCCACCGGGCGGTTTATGCATCATGTCCCCCCCGCAATCTGGGAAGGCTTTGAGTCATAAATAGTGAGATGATCTTGGCTCCCAGACTTGCCACTGTGCCCATAGCAGCAGCAGATATATGGTTCTGTGATCCGGGCACTGGGGGTCTGTTCAGGGGCATCAGTGGGTCACAGATGCTATTTACAAGCTCAGCTCTCTGCAACCAGGTATTCTCTCGGATTAGTGAAATGTGCACTAGGCCATGGAAGGGCAAAATCCTACAGAACAAATAATACAGCAAAACAGGAATATAGAACAATACAAATCCATTGCCTTTTGGGCCATATTACAATAGAGTATTTTTAATTGATTATTTTGCTATGTTTCAATATTGGTTAAGGTTTGCATGAAGCCAATAACTGTAGATAATATATAGTGTTACTATAGTTCACATCCCATAACAATATAAACAGTCTTTCCTAGACTTTAGCCAACACAAAATGAACAAGTAACAATTTAAATCAGCAATAAATTGTCTTCCATGTGGGAATAA
Source organism: Hippoglossus stenolepis (assembly GCF_022539355.2). NCBI lineage: Eukaryota > Metazoa > Chordata > Actinopteri > Pleuronectiformes > Pleuronectidae > Hippoglossus > Hippoglossus stenolepis. The sequence continues at coordinate 20,165,561 of NC_061490.1, forward strand.
ATGCCAAATATTTTCATGGTTCCAGCTTTTTTACAGCTTTTCTCTCTGATGTGTTATAACTGGATATCTTTAAGTTTTATACTCTTTTCGGGGAAAAACCAGCCAGATGTTGTCGCCTTGGACATCGTCAATTGAAAAATGGATCATTAAAAATAATGGTTAGCTGCCACACAAACAGCATGTGATTTATGAAAATGGGCCTATTGTCAAGACAGAAATGACTGGATTAAAATTTAATTGAACCAAGAAAACAGTTTTCAATAAGGAAGTATTTGAAAAGTAACTTTGGAATATGATGCAACACAAAACCAACTAGTAACTACCATGAAGCAGAGTCTTGAGAGAGTGGACAGAGATTTCAAATGATTATCAACATTTTAAGAGAAATCATTTAAAATCAGTTCAATATGTCTTAACAATTACTTCCACTGTGATGATTCAGGGTTTATAAATGTGTGATCTGGATGCAGAAGAAGCTTGTTTTAAAAGATTGCCTCAATTATAGCCATTAAAGTTCAACTTAAATACAGATACAGACTTTTGAAGACAGTGAACATTCTTTTTAGATGTGATAGAAGAAGGCCGAGGCATTCTGCCTTGTTATTGAAAGGGATAATATGATGAGAGTGGAGGTGGAGGAGCTGGTCTCTCCATAAGCTGATGTTCCTACAGGCGTCTGTTCAGGAAGCTGTCAAAGCTGTCGTCTTCAAAGCTGCAGCTGAGCCACAGACGAACTTTGTTGTCTCACATTTGACAGTACTTGCGTTTCTTACTTCACCTATCAAATAATGTGCTTAAATGAAACAAAAATAACTGGATTTTTGTAAATGGTTTAACGGATTGAATATGTTTCAATGTAAACAATTAACATTAGTCACATTTTAAATCAATACTACACTATCAGAATGACATCATCAGGGTTACTTATTTAAGATAACGAAATTTCATTTAAGTGCTTCAATTTGTATGACTGTTCATAGATTTAGCAGTTTACGTTCTTTTAAAAATGTACTTGAATTAATGTATAAAACCAGCGCTAAGGACCTAACGTAAATATAAAATCCTTCTTTTTGATAGTGTAAGTTTTTTTGGCATTTGAAATTTAGGTCTAGCATATGATGTAAAGTAACGTTCATCTCGTAAACTACAGAAAAAGAAGCTTTTTCTTCTTTCCCTTATCTGAAGGATGTAGTGCAGCACTGATGGCTCATGTCTACTTTGATGTGAGCCCCCTTTGTGAGCTTTGAGCAGCAGTCCATTCCATCTAAAAAATACTTTACTTTGAATTTTATGTAAAAGAAGAGCACAGAGCCCAGATATGTGCTCCACCAATGTGGTTGTATGTTGAAATAAAAGGACATCTTAATGGAGAGACAGCAGCCTAAACTACTCTGCTGGACTGATGGAACACACACGAACACACACACACACACACACACACACACACACACACACACACACACACACACACACACACACATTATTAAATCCATTATGGCTTTGGACTTCAAAGCTGATATTGGTTTTTTCCACATTCCCTGAAAATAGAGAGGGTTGCTCCATGTTTGCTGAGCAAATTCAATACCTTGTGTAATGTGCACTGCTTCCCTCTCTGCCAATCCTAAGTGCAAATGCCTCTCGATATCATTTAGTCCTATATCTGGAATCCTGTGTTTTCTACCTCTGCTTGTGCTAATGTTTGAGACCAACTGTCATGGGCTTTACGTGTCCTTCTGTTTTTTTTCTTTCAGGTGGGATTTTCGAGCAAACAGATGGACCTGTTTCACTTGTCAGCGCGGAGGAGCTTGCCTTTAAATTTGCTGTCAATAACATCAACAGAAACAGGACTTTGTTGCCAAACACAACATTAACATATGACATACAGAGGATTAATATCTACGACAGCTTTGAGGCATCGAGGAAAGGTGAGTGACTTCTATGGTGTTTGTTCAAGGACTGTGATCACACTGTGGAAGGACGACAAGAAGCTGGTTGGTCAAAGAAACAAGGATATGTTTCAGAACTATGATTTCTTAGAAGCTTTATGTAAGTTATTGGGAGTTGCTTTCTTCTCAAGCGTTTCTTCCGTCTTTTTCTTCTCTAGCTTGCGACCAGCTGTCTTTAGGAGTGGTTGCAATATTTGGGCCCTCACACAGCTCATCGTCAAATGCTGTGCAGTCCATCTGCAATGCGTTGGAAGTGCCGCACGTCCAGGTGCGATGGAAACACCACCCTCTGGACAACAGGGACGCCTTCTACGCAAACCTTTACCCGGATTACTCATCACTCAGCTATGCCATCCTGGACTTAGTGCAGTTTCTCAAATGGAAAACAGCCACCGTGGTATATGATGACAGCACAGGTGAAGACATTGACTGTGTTTACATGGACAGCAATATTCTGACGTTTGACCTTATTTGGATTATGATGTTTACGTAAACTGCTAATAGAATATACCGTTCATATTTCCATTTCCATTTTGCAGAGTTTAGTCTGTCTGTCTGACGTCCCCTCCAGGAGGGATTGAGTGTTTTCTGTCTAATTTTGCAAAAGTTTACATTTAAAATCAGGGCATGAGTCAAGCAGTTGGTAACTGCCCTATGTCGATATCGCAAAATATTGTGCAAACTCCAATAAGACGTAATGGGATTAAGATGTATACATGTCTAAATAATGAGAATAAGGTCAGAATACTCCACATCTCTTAATTTGGTCATTGCTTATTTTGAGTATAATATTACTCAGGTTAAGGTAATCTGACAATGCTGTTTACATGGCAGTGTCTTATTCAGACTAATGTCTTAATCAGGTTAATATTGGAATATTGGTGTCCATTTAACGTGTTTACTGTACTTCTATATAATGTTACTGTAATGTTACAGAATCTACGTCATGTACCTCATTGTCAGAGCATTTTCTGTGTGGCCATGCCGTCATTAGTGCTGTTTCTCTGCTTCAGGCCTTATAAGGCTACAGGAGCTGATAATGGCCCCGTCCAGGTACAACATCAGGCTAAAGATACGTCAGCTTCCTCTTGACTCGCAGGACACGAGACCCCTTCTCAAAGAAATGAAGAGAAGTCGCGAGTTCCGCATCATCTTCGACTGCAGTCACCAAATGGCGGCACAGATTCTCAAACAGGTTAGTGTGAGCCTTTCATAAAATGGCATTCAGCCCTCTATTGATAGAACCGGACAAATTCAATCTCCTGGTCCTCTGCCACAAAGCTTTGTTTGACACCAGTTAAATCTTATTATATTTGTGGTGGACGAACATATGGAGGGTTTGACTTACCAAGAACTTAAGTGGGTTGGTGGGAGGAGAGAAGCAGAGGGTGATTGTTATGGACGAATTGCTGCCCAATTTGACTTTAATATACATCCTGTTTATACACGTGTTTTGATATAAACAACCGTCAGTCAACAAAGAGCTGTCAACAAGAAATGAACGGAGATTGTGTAGGTGGTCTGATGCTCTATAGATGTCAGTGGCATGCTGCTGGATACCCCCCATTCAGTTGCTGTCATCCTCTATTAACATGTTTATCAAATGCTTCATCTCCTTCCAAGTTATTTAAATAACTCAGTCCTCCCAAGTTACTGAGATCTAAGATGACACATGTGTGCTCGTGGCCAGTCGACACATCTCGCACCATGAAATCAGTGTCCACTTGACAGAAGAAGTGAGAGAAGGTTTAGGGGTAAAACTGCTCCCGACAGTTCTTCTCCATCAACAAATTATCAGGACGTCGTGGTACAGACGTATTTAAGTGTGATCATGAGAAAGCTCATTTAATTCAATACCATACAGTACTAACATGTAGTAAATGAAAATATGTGTTGTTGTGACACTTTGCTGTGATGCCTTCTAGAGCAGCTTTGTGCATATTTCATTTACAAAATACAGCGTTAGATAAAACACAGCAATAATTCCTGTCAATCATAATTATTAGATAAAGATTAGGGTAACCACTAAGAATACCTGTATTTGTCTTTATTTATTTTGAGTTGTGTGAATGTTGTATTATGGGATGACTTTAATATCTTTGGTGTTCAAGCTGTATCAAATGTGCTGCAAAAATAATTGTTTTAGGACAATTGAGACCTGAATTATACTAATTTAATGATAAATTAACCCACCAAACCAAAAAATGTATTCAGTTCCACATATTTAATAATAAAATATTAATTAATATATTTCTTTAAACAAGAAATACTGACATTTGACAAGCTGGAAGCAGAAATAAAAGAAACTTTCTTTCTAAGGGCAAAAACTTGAATTCATATCACGAGAGTTTTGATTTGTAGTGTGACAAAACAGATCATCTCATGAACAACAGTATGTCAAGATTCTCAACTCCAGCTTTACAGAAAAGCAGCTCATCTCTAAGACAATAAGTGAAAATCTGATGCGCTGAATTTAATGTGACCTGAGTGGTGCGGGGTGCGTACGTATAAAGGAGAATCTGACGCGACTGTATTTTTAAAGGTTTGAAACATCACGTCTGAAACTACTGTATTGTGCCCTTGGGATGTTTCATTTGTCACGCTGTGATTGTCAACAGTATGTTGGGTCCCGTCTTTGTTTTGACAAGCTCACCTGCACTCAACACGCCTCTGTCAGGTTGCACTCGCTCTCTGACAGGATGCAAGAAAATAAGAAGTCTGTCCCTGCTGCCTTTGAAAATCAAACCTCTCCTTTTGCCCTTCATTGTGTCATTTCTTAAGTATTAATCTTAAAACGTGATTGGGCCACTGGCGAGAACAGGGACATATGGAGATAAGCTACAATAAGATGCCCGATGAAAAAAAGAAATGTTGACAGAATCACATTGCATCACACTCTAAATTCATCCTGCAGTTGGTAAATACATTACTGTAATTAATGAAATCTCCTGCATACAATACAAAACATCACTCATGTTTTCAATGTCATGCATTTGGCTTGATGTCTATAGATGGAGAAGGGAAATTTGCCTCCACATAAGCACAGCATCTTATTTACATAACCTTGGCTTTTTTTTTTTTCTCCACGGCAGATGGTACAATTAAGAGGGAAGCACAGCCGCCATGGGAATGTGGTGCCTTTGAATGTAGATTGAGTGAAACAAGTGGCAGTGATGGAGTGTTGGGCTATGAGACAAAGATTACCGAGCTCTTCTGATTGAAGGCTCGCCTCTGCTGGGATAACGTCACAAGTCCTCAGCCATTGTGAACCGTTTAAATGCATAGAAAAGCATTGACTACAGTTGCTATTATGTAATTCTCTGGAACACATATGGCGCAGGAATCTCGGCAAGTGATAGCAGACACTTGCCCACAAAATGAACAGCATGTTCGTCAATATGTTCATTAAAATCTGGATATGTTTTTCCTTTGCTGATGAAAGCCATTCCGTGTGGCTCTTTGGTTTCTTTTGTTCTCACCGTGCTGTTGATTCTAAAATACCCCGACGTAACGAAATGACCATTTTCTCTCCCCTGTCTCCATTCATTCACACCTTCCTCTCCCATCCTCTGTCTCCATCTCCTTCCAGGCACAGACCATGGGGATGATGACAGAGTATTACCACTATATCTTCACCACTCTGGTAATGTATCATGCTTGTTAATGCAAATAGAGTCTTGTTTGTTCTCATCTCCCCACCGCTTGAGGTTCGTGATGAATAGTGGCTAATTGCCAATGGGCTTTGGATCCAGTCCATTATATCAATTTTGTTTGACAAACTGCAGGCTTAATGGAGTCTTCAGTGTGCTGTAGAAAACACTCTGCTTTATGTAAAGTCAACAAAAGTCTTTGAGGTGGCAGAAGGGAAAAAAAACAATGATTCAAAACTGAACGAAATTTCCAATTTTACAAAAAGTGGTTCATCGTGAGCTTTTACAAAATGATGCCATATGTAGTAATTTAATGAACTTGCTTGCAATACAGCACCAACATAAACCAGATTTTTAACTGAATATAATTCCTTAGTTTATTGGCTTTTAAATCAATAAACTATATAAAAAGAAGTTATTGATTTCAGGCTCTATGAAAGGTTTGTTTACACCAATTAAATCATTAGTAGGCCTAAAATAGACCTATCCTCAATAATAACTCGCCTCCATCCTTAAAAGTATTAAACTCTAAAAATTGTAACCTCTATGAAGATATGGCAGCTGTATCAGAGCAGTAGTTTGAGCTAGGTGTACCTAATAAACTGGCACCTGTATGTATATGTATCATATATATCTGATATAAACCCAAACATTATATCTGTCACTGTTTTTACTCTGCTAAAATGATCTTGTTGGGCTAAAATAAGCAGTCCCAGCAGGGAGCCATGGCTGCTCTTCACTGTGACACTGGCTATCTGGTGACAACAGACTGAGCGGGAATGAATAGCAGCATGTTCGATGCTGCTCCTTTCACTCTCTGTTATTGTCTGTGCCTGCCTCCCTTGCACACACACACACTGGCTGTCTCTCTGGACTCGGCCCGACTGTTGTGATAATGCGATATGACATAGAGGTCCAGGCATGATGGGTGTCATCTTTCACGCTCAACAGCGTGGCAATGATATTGTTCTGCCATGCGTCATGTTGGTGTAGCATGTGTATTGCTTTAATAGGGAAATTCCCTTTTATTGTCAGTGCACTGGTTGATGTGTTAACTGTAAAAGTTTCCAAATAAATGGAAGAGAAAAATATATTTACTTGCAGTTTGACTTAAAAACTCGTATTTGATATGATTTTCTGGAACAAGATATTTTTTCATTAAGGGTATCTTTATACAATCTCATTGTGGGATCTATCTAAATATGTTGTCATACTGATTGCCACACCATTAATACGATTATACCTAGTGGCTTGATTTGATTGAAAATGATGAATACATGGTTTTACATAGCAATACAATTTCCCCTCGATGGAATCTTCTGATGTCTGTGTTTTATCCTCTGAGCTGAGGGAAATGGCGACTTATTAGAGCATGAAAAGGCAACAGCAGAGTGGTATGGGGTAATAACTTCCTTGTCCTTGTGAAATGAGTCTGTCATAGCTCTCGTCTCACAGCAGCTATCTCTGAGAACCTAAAGCTGAGCACATACAGAACACTTCTACTTGTACTCAGAGATATGGGGCGTGTTCCTCAGGTAAAGAACACTGCTGTGTAATGTTGTTGTTGTTGGATAATGTTGTTTCTGTCTCATCGACGTGTGTAAAAAGGCAGTGCAGCGAAAAGTCAACTTATAATTGGAACAACTTACTTCTCCGACTTTCGAAAATGCCCTGAGACAAAATGAGGATGTCGCAAAAGATGAATTATATTTTACAAACAATTCTGTCCCAGTTAGTTTGTATTCTTAGCTTCAAAGATACAAAACTCGTAACCTGATCTACTTTGCTGAGTGCTTCTGAATGTCATATAGAACAATAGTGATTTACTTTGATCTCTGTTCATAAAAGATAGTACAGTACTAGATTCTATTGGGAGAGAAAAAAGAAATGAGGAGAAATATTTCAGTGACTGGCGGCGGCCGTTCTTTAGTAAGTGTCTTACACGCTCTTGTTCCCTCAGCACTAACCCCACAGGGTGCTAATGAAATATCTATGTTCATCCAAATGTCTTTTCCAAGCCCCCTGGCCCATTCCGAGACGACATGTGTCAACATGTGACTTCACACTTCAGCTACAACGGCTGCCCCAGAAATTACAGCGACTCAAATTGAATTGCTTTTTGCTCAGAAGTTGCTGGGGGAATGCAAGTGTTGAATTATTAACATGATCCAACAGAACTGGTGTTTTTTTTTTTGTTATTTTCTTGTTTGCCAATTTTTCCTTAGCTACAAATATGAATCTATACATTTTGCATGATTGATCATAATAAAGAAAAAAAAGTTATATAACACAAGCCTGTCGTTTGTGCAGTGTAATTCATTGCTATGTAGGTACAAAGCCAATAACAATTTGTCAATTCTAAAAGGATTTGCCTGCAGAAAAATGACTCCACCACAAGAGCCTTTTAAGATTTCATATATTATACAGACACTGCTTTAGACACCATACTTAAATTTCCTGATGTGACATTGAAAACTGTATCTCTTCTTTCTTTCCCTCGATTTGGTCTTAATATAGTATCTCTTTAATCAGCTGCTGCGTCACTCCTTTTATATGTGAGGAGGACGCATCCAGGAGAAATACTTAAAATAAAGATGCTCAGCACTGGTACACTCAATGAAAATCCATATACTGCTGTCTCTCAAAAAAAGGACCTGATGGCCATTGACCTGGAGCCATATCGCTTCTGTGGTGTCAACATGACCGGCTTCCGCATCCTCAACGTGGATAATCCCCAGGTTGCATCCATTGTGGAGAAATGGTCGATGGAGAGGCAGCTACCACACAAACCTGACTCGGGCCTGCTGGAGGGCATCATGACGGTATGTTTTATTACTTCTGTGTTGTTCCATTTAAAGTCAGTCAGTCAATCAAAACGTCAACATAAGGATCAGTGGCTTCTGCCCATGGTAAGAATTAGATTTCGCTGTGTTTTACTTTTAGAATCAAAGCTTTTACCTCAGCAATTCACACAATGCACACAATACATGATTCTAATTTACACAGACTGAGGCTTTGCTCATGTATGAATAAAAAAAATGATTTATTTAGTATTTGGACAGACTTGTGTAGTTTGCGTTGCTTCACTAAATATTGACTGGGAAAGACAGAGATATATGAATTTATTATTAATATATTTTTTAAAGGTGAAATCATTTGTACTGGTTCCAGCCTCTTCTAAACAATTGTTCATGGGTTCCATGTGCATGCTATTTGTATTCAGTGACAGTGGGCAATTTAGTTTTTGGATAAAAGCTTTGATTAAACTTATTGACTAACCTCACCCTAGTAGACAAAGCAAGTGAAGCTTACACAAAGGTTTGTATCTGAAGCTACATGACTGAACAGGAGAACATGATGTCCACCTGCTCGGAAATCCTGGCTCTGTTCCGGTAAAATAAAAAAGGGGCAATCCTGGTCAATCCTGGCAAGAACAGGACAGTTTCATTATTTTGGAAAAAAATAAAGTTTCTGAAGCCTGATTACTCCTAAATCTGACTGATAGGTGTAATGAATTAGCAGTATACAGCAACTAAATCCAACTTTCTAATGTCTTAATTTGCAACTCTGTGTAAAGTAAATAAGACAAAGGTAGGACTATACTTTCAATTACCAGTTGAGGATGGTAATTTACAAGTACATTTATCTCAATTTAATTTGCTGAAAATTTGTATGATGGGTGTTTAAAGAGAGTGAAACACTCATGTACTTGAAGGAAGGCTTAATCGTCACAGTATATAATTTATCTCAAAAATACAATGTCTGCACCAAAAGTGTGGCAAAGAATGTATCATAAAAATGTAAAGTGTAAAAGTGACGGTATTAGAAAAACAAAATCTTATCTTTAGATTGTCCCATATCAGCATGAATTTTAGATTGATGGATACCCGACTGTTTCATCTTTCCACAGGCATCAGCTGAAATAATGTTCACCCCTTATTCCAGACAGATGCAGCTCTGACCTATGATGCGGTCCACATTGTATCCGTGTCATACCAGCACGCTCCGCAGATGACAGTCAACTCGCTGCAGTGCCACCGCCACAAACCCTGGAGATTTGGAGGTCGCTTCATGAGTTTCATCAAAGAGGTGACGTAACACCTTTTCCACGCTGCTATATTTTGAATTGAGTGTAATTCATTTTAAAGCGTACTGATTGAGTGGTGAACATGACAATAGGAGTGGAGTGAGGACCGTGTGGTCATTTGAGGCTTAGATATTTACCCAGTAAATCAATAATATCCACATATAAAGAAAACCAAGCCTTGATAGACACATCAAAGCAGCATTGTTGTCAGCTTTATAAATTCCCTGTATTCATAACCTATTTTCCGGAAAGCACGTACTGTCACCTTTTGAGAGTGCAACTTGTGTAATCAGCTCTTATTTCATCTAACATGAGAGTCTGACAGTGCCTCAGAATACACAAACAAGTCTTTGCAAAATGGCAGATGAAGGGTGTGCAGCGATGCTACTATTTGTATCTTGATCTGTTCAAACAACAAAATCATTAGGATTTTTTTGTCTTGGGTGTGGTCTAGAAAAGGCAGGAATTCCATTTGTTTCTCTTTCCATCTTATAATCACTCACATTACTGCAGAAATAAAGCATTAACCTCAAGCTACAGTATTTCATCAAGGCTCCGGCTTGTAACCAGGATCCATCATTTGTGGGAACTGCCCGATTAATTTGCATATGCCCACAGAGCAATAAGAGTGATAGCAACAGGGGGCTGTCCATATAAAAGGGTAAAGCTAAACGCTATTCCTCATCCACTTTTCTCTAAAACAATTCAACTGATTCAAATGATTTCTTGAGCCTCACTTTGATGACAGAGAGGGACAGTGTGGTCATAGGTAACCTGAGCCATCCCACCCATCCTCAAAATGGCAGCATCCTTTCCAACAAGTTACTACCATGTGGCACCCTGTTTCATTCCCTAGGGTCGATGTCGCCAAGCAGATCGCCACTGTACCTAGGCTGGCCGCCTTTAAATGTCACAAGTATTACTGTGAACAGTTGTCTGTCTAAAATGCATCAGCCCTGTGGTTTGCTGGTGACCTGTCCAGGGTGTATCCCACCTCTCACCCAGTGTCAGTTGGTCCCAGTTGGTTGCTCTCCCACATACTCTTGGTCCAATGACCTGTACCTTTAATTAACCTGTGAAACATTTTGTTGTTTGTCCACTTGACAGGGTGCTTACCATAACAATAGAATTCAAGGTGATTGTATTATATCAGCTAATATTCACCATACTTTTTGGGCTACCAGGATATAGAAAGCTACATAAGTGCACTAAGACCAGTAAGGTGTTGAGATTTCCAGTGAGGCACAGTTATCTGACCAGTTAGCATTGTGGAGTACAGTTATTGTGCATTTCCTCTTAGCTAAGAGTGGCTGGTTGTAATAAAAGGTTTGTGTGAACGATTATTATTGTCACAATGATTATTGTCACCTTGTTGATATGAACTGAGGTATATCACTCTAACACAGTTAGTAAAGGTACAGGCAGTGTTTTTCAGGAGGATTTAAAAGCACACAAAATCCAATTTTCAGTTTGTTGTTTGGCAAAAATTAGGGCCCAGGGTATAAAGAATCCAATGTTAAGAGTAGTTTCCCTGAGTAAATAGAATTAGAGCAACAATATGTAACCATCCATTTATAATGACATATCCATGATGAACACCCTGGGAGAAAATGACATTTTTGTCCTTGCGCTCACGATGCAACTGTTTCCAACCATTCCCACACAAACTGATGCCCCATATTATCATGTCTCTCAGCTACACATCCCCATCTGGCACAAGATCCACGAATACTATTGTTTGTGTCTGAGTTGCAGGAACAATATCTGCTTGTCTGCCAAATGCGCAAACACAATATCACATAGGCTTACACCATTACAATGCAAGACAAACAATGTTGTGTGTGTGTGCGTGCGGTCAGTTGAAACAATGAGCATTGTGAGACTGAAATGTACCATTAGCACTCATGTTAGCAATTTGTTGTGATAATGAGTGAAGTCAATAAGACATCATTACAGTGTTGTTCCTATGCAAACAGACTGTCGTGTGAGGCTATAAAAACCCTTACTCAGACCTGATTTACGATTGCTCCAAGATAAGTGTCTGACATGTTCTGAAGGTCGAATTGGTCCTTCAGATGTGATGTGGCTGAGGCATTTATGTCACTCTTTGAATTAGAGCAGTTTGAACATGACACCCACCTCTGCAGCGATAGGCAAGATGAAATGCGGTACGAGGCTTGGAAGAAGGAGAGTGCCACAAACTTCTCCTTGAAGCTTGAATCTCCTCACAACAAGTTCTGACAAGCGACAGGAGGGAACAATAGAGTTATAGCCTGTGCGGTTGTTACAATTTGGATTTGAAATATCAGCAAACTACAAGATCTATTAAAGATATGGTCTTGTCCAATACAGACTGTGACTGGATGGAATGGACACCAATGGATACACATATGACAATAATTCAAGGACATCAAACTAATAAAATACTAAATAAAAAATCAATTGTATAGCATGGCATACAATACAAATGCCAAGACTAAACCAAAGCTGACAAGACCAATGACAAAAGAAGAGGTAGTTCCATTACTGCTGATAGATGGCTACCTCTATTAGCCTAAGTGTGAGAAAAACAGGTACTTAGCAGGGACTGTCGTGTTTGCATACGCGCACATCCATGGAGGTGGCGGGTATCAGGGAATCGTAATGGGGGCAGTTATGTGTTTTTGCCCCTCATGGGAAATCAAGCAAAAGGAGATGGTTGTTAATTAACTCTGTGGTCTGGAGGGAAAATGCTTTGGAGGCGTTGAGATGTAAAATGCAATTTAAAAAAAGGAAATGCAGCCTGTACAATTCGTGCTCGTACTTTTGGTCTATGGGTGTTCATGCGAGTGTGAGTGTGAAGCTTCTCTCAGTGGAAGAAAGAGGATGTTGTAGTGTGTTCTGTTGACAGCGCTTGCATATTTCACTGCAATTTGTTCTTCATTATGTTTTGCCAAATTGCAATGTGCACCAAATACTTTGTTCCAAACATAAGTGAGTCAGTGCACCTAGTGGTGACAAAATGCACTGCAACAGCACCATAACTATTAAAACAGTTAAATCTGAACCAATCTGACTGGGCGACAGTGAATAATGATGTTAGATTCCTGTATTAGTTGCATTTGGTTGTGCCGAAGTTTAGAATGCTGTGTGCATCATTGTACATTGACAATGTGGAATTTGATCAATGAATATGGTTTTAAATATGTATTATCTTTCAGTCCCACTGGGATGGTTTGACCGGGAGACTCTCATTCAACAAGACAACTGGTCTTCGTACAGACTTCGACCTGGACATCGTCAGTCTAAAGGAGGACGGACTTGAAAAGGTAACTTATTGAAATTCTAGCTTCCTTTACAATGAGTTCTTTGCTATGATGGAATAAAACTTATAGCAATGTATATTACCCCACACAGCGTATAAAAAAGTACAACTTCTGTGACGATTACACCATGAAAAGAAATTAATGGAATATTGATTTCAGAAATACATCTCATATTTGCTTCCTGAGGTGGAACAGAAAATGCAGATTTGACAGTATCATTTACCTCCTAACAAGGAAGCAAATTGGCTGCTTCAACATAAGCATAAGTTAGTGGATCATAAAGCAAATTGGATTAGGGTACACATTAGGGTGTTAATTGCAGCCTCTCTTAATGATAATTCGAGGTGATGCCCAAAATGCTGTTTGGCGGTAATGAGCTGTATAAACATGTTTTCCAAAAAGGGGGAAAAAACGAACGAAGAGGTTGGTAATGTAGAACTTATTTTATTATAGTGTAAGGCAAAGTACCCTCTGGACTATAACAGCTTTTCTCTAGTAGAGGGCTTTCATACATTATGAATACATCAAATAGGGATAAGTCCCATTATGACTTCCTCAAGTACTCCCCAAAGGCTCAGGACCATATAATAGCAGGGGCTTTTCAGCTTGTAACCCTTCTGTTCAAGAACGGAGATATTCACTTGTAACACTGCTGCTTTGAAATTATTCCTCTTCTCCCTTTTACTGGCATCTTGTCCTGCAAGCAGTCAATTAAGTTGAAGCACAGTCAAATTGAAAAAAGTATCTGATGGCATATTTGCATCTTCACATGATTGACAAGTCCTACACTCATGCATGTTCATGTTGATCCAGCCTTGTGCTGCGGAATGCAGTTTTTTAATATCCATGGAATCGGCTTTAACTATTTGAGCCTGTTAAGATGTGGACTTTTCTCAACTAATCCACTGTAATTGAATATTAGCCCAAATGTGAGCTTTTGCTGGATTTATGAACAGTTTCTTAGAGTACCACTTTTCAGTCCATGCCGGCGCGCTCAGGAGGGTGAAATAAATGTAATGCTTGCTGTGTGGTTGCATGAGTAAATAACTTTTGAATCAAGTCTTTTTGCTAATCATGTTTAATGAATTGAGCTAATTGTAACTTGGTACAATTACAAAGAGTTTTGCAAAGCGGAAAGCATTCACAGATATTTTTAAATCTCTCTCCTGGAGTCCTCTTTGGTTGTGTGACAAGCTGTAACTAATGTGCTTTTCAAATTAGAGCATATGCCTCTCTCTGGATTAGGCAGGGAGGACATTAACAGACGTTTTCATGCTTTTTTTGTGGGGCGCTGTGTGTCTTTAAATGGATCCACCTCGAGCAGAAACCCCTGTGATTATTAAAAGCTGTGTCTGTGGTAATAGAGAACGCAGTAAAGATGGAGGGCGGGTTTTGGTAGAGGGTTTGACTTGCAAACAGAGATTGTAACTGACAGCCAGAGGACTATTTGTGCTAATGATACGTTCCAGAGTGTGTCTCCACAATATGCAGAGGTTTTTGCCTGAGGGCTTCTCGCATGTATAACTCCTTTTATTTGTTCAAATCTCTTGGCTTTTCTTTCCGAGACTGCGGAGCAGAATTACTTTCACAGTGTAATCCAAATTGCAGCCCCATGATGTACCTTCATACAAATGAACTGTACCCTTGCTGCAGTATTGCCATTTTAATAATCTTTCTGTTTGTTTTAGTGTCATTGTTTAGACTTTCTTTCTTTGTTATTCAAATTTACATGGATGTCAGATACTCACAACACCAGTAAAGTGCCATATTAGACATTATATTATTATTTGTGTACTACAACCAAATTTAATATTTTGAAATATATATAAAATCTGGTTTATAACATACAATTTCCAAAACCCCCTGACCTGCTGATATGAAGGTGACTCATCATATGCTGCAGGAGATGTGTTCAACCTGGCTCTAATGCGTGGGACGGGTTCTCTGCTGGGGTCACAGCCCAACAACAGACACAGAACACTTAACTACAGGCTTTTCATCTTCCGCAGGTGGGGAAGTGGAGTCCGTCAGGGGGTCTTAACATCACAGAAGCGCCAAAGCGAAAGGGGATGAACATCACCGATTCCCTGGCTAACCGCTCCCTCGTCATCACCACCATCCTGGTAGGTCACCTGTGCACCCTGGTGTGAAAGATAATACCTTGAAATTCAGCATAAGGTCTTATATCTATCTCTCTCCAGTAGAGATATTCATTGTCATCCAGAGGGCATCAGCCATGTTATATTCTAGATTTACTGCAACACTAAAAAGGGATTCACACAGTTTACAACATATCTTTGTGACATATTATATTTGCTAGATCTAAACATAGCACACAAATCACAGATTATAGATCAGATACTGTACTAAAATTGTACTATAATTGATGGTTTGCTAAACCCCCTCCACCCTCCATTGTGCAGTCATAGCTTAACAGCTATAACCAGGCACAGAATACCTGAAAAAGAAGTACATTGTTCAAGTGCGTTGTTTATTGCATATATGATTTGAAATATCACTTTTTACTTGTGTGTATATTGCCCACTAAAAACAACTGTAAGAATGGATCAAGCAGCGTTTTTTATGTGCTCTAACATAAGCTGCAAATGTTGCCCAGCAAGCTGCCTGCTTACGGTTAAGGACTTGATTAGATTTGAAGGATCAGGAGGAGGTGTTGTTGAGTCCAGGTCTGTTGTCGCTGTTGATTTACGTCTCCTTTTACCTTAACCTGAACCTGATCTTACTCGAACCACTTTCATCGGCCTACTCCTGAGCCTTGGAATCTAATATGTACCATAAACGAACCCAGCATTAATTCTAAGGCCAAGGAGCATTTCATCATCAACAGTTTTTAAGGTTGCATTCATTTTAAGCTCTGTTCACCACAGCACAGCCACTGTGTAATATTTCTTTGTGGCGAGGATGCTGCTAATTCAGAATTTTGGCTCATATTAGAGGCTGTTCTGTTCTGCTCTTTACTGGATTTGAAGAAGCTTAAATGTAGTACCAGAAATAGCTTTACGTTAAAATCCTTTACTGCAATATAAGAATAATATTGCATCTTCATTTTAATGTCTCGAATCATCACAACTGGTGAGGAGTCTGTGCCTGGATCATGCATGCAGCTTCAGCCCCACATTCTTTTAGCACAATATCACATATGCAGCGATTAATTTCATATTTAACACCCTTTTACAGGGTTCCAAATTTAAAATGAGTCAGCTGGAAACATTAAAAAGTCAGAGATGGGGATGGCATTTTTTAACAACTCATGTTAGCTTAATTAGCAAGTTAACTACAGCTGATGAAGTGTGACAGCTCCAGTTGACATTTCAGCTGGCAATGGCCAAGTGTCTGAAAACACAAAGTCTGTGTAATACTACTTTTTTTTAACTTTTTCTCATATTTCCCAGGGAATAATGGATCGTGATGAAAAACTAATATATATATATATCAGGCACATTTAGGGAGCTGATATCAATGTGTGGGTACTTAAGTGCGGCTTCATTGAATTGAAGGGACATTTTGGGCATTGGCAGAGGTATTTGCTCTAGGGAGTGTCATTCTAGTTATAAGTTATAATGAACTGCTGTTTAGAATGGAATTAAATACATGTTCAGATGTTCAGGAAAGAACTGGGTGATCCCTACCACAGCTTCACATCATGTAGATCCCCTGTGTACTAGACTGCCACTGGATGCTGGGGGGGTTTCTGACACAGATGTTCCCCCCCGATGCACCTTTTCGGGACAGATATACAAGCTACAAGAATAAACACTATCATTATGCCTATGTTCGACCACAAGACTGTAATTTTGACGACTGAGGTCAAGCCATGACATAATTAATGCTTATCAGATGCCATTGTTCATTCCATCTCAAAGAGGAGAAATCAAATGAAGTTTTAGTGGTGCAATATTTAACTTGTGTACAAGGAAGTGCCAGCTACTGTTTTTATGATTTAACCTCAGAGTTTGAGTGGTGATAGATGTGTTCATCACTAAGTACTTCAAGTGTTTCAAGTTCAATTTAACTTTTCCAAAAATTCAGAATACATTTGAATATCTCTGACATGTTCTTTGATTTGCTATTTAACTGGGAATCATTAGTTTAAGGTCATAAAACTAGCTACTTTCAAATCGCTGAAGAGAGTTCAGTCTTAATATCAATCTCTCCTCTCGGCGTAATGATATTGCATCAAACTGATTCCAGTGATGCATGAACAAGACGTCTGACAGCTTTATAGTGATAACTTTGTCGAAGAGATTAGGCACTTAATGTGTTTTCCTCCTTACATTAATTGTTTGCACTCCATTGCCTGTAATGTCTCTTCACAGGCCCACCTCCCTCCTTCTTTCTGTTATGCTAGCCCATGCTGCGACTGCGAGGGTAGAACTGGTATAAACACTTTGATTTGAGTTCAAACCTTGGGGAATAGCAAGAATTGGAAGGCTAGAAACAGATGGTAATGACTTTTTCCCTTAACATGCAAACTTTTTGATGAAGTTAATTGAACAACTTAAGCAAAGTTTGTGACTAAGCGCTTACTCTCTAAATGCACTGTCATCAAGTATTCATATCTTATCATTTATTTAAAAGGCCATCGCAATAGTAGTGTCCAAGTGGTGCTGTGTTTTAATAGCAAACAATTAAAGACATGTATCTTTCGCTGTATGTTTTTCCAGACATTTTTATTTTATGCTGTGTTTCACGTCAGGTTGTGTTTACAGACCACAAAACAAAACTATGTCTAAAAGCCACCTGCACATGATGTTGTATTTTAGTTATGATAACTTTCGTTGTCCCCACCTAAAAAATAGTTATTCATGGGGTCAAGTATCGGTGATAAGTGTTATCACCGATACTTGACTACATGAATAACAATTTTTTTGTGTAATGAAGGGCACTTTGCCTGTTTTCTCGTCTTTGACAAAAAAAAATTTAAAAGCAAAGGTTCACCTTTACTAGATAATTACTCTGTTTCTGAGCGAGTTTGTAAATTATACATCTGGCTATTGGAGGCAATACATTATATTACAACCTTTGCATGAATAGACCAACATATGTCCTGAAATGCACAGCAGGATATGCAAGTGTTTCTGGCAGCAAAAAGGTAACAGGCACTAAATAAAGGAAATCATTTATGAGCTGTTCTGTTAGTCATTGTCACTGCAGGCGTCAGCTCACTTGCTGTCCTTTGGAGTTTGGTGACAGTTGATGAAGGTAAAGTTGTGGGCATGTTACATTATGATGCTGTATTCTGTCCCTGATCAAGCTTTTACACAGACCAAAACAATGGGCAGCCAGACAGGATATTACAGGCCAGTAAAAGGTGGCAGCTACCTGACCATTAAATAAACAACCTGTGCACCAGCTTTATGTATATAGGTCAACACACAGCAGCGTGGGGACGACGGCAGGTTCAGTCAGCTCAACATTACAGTACAAACTGATAGCAAACATTCCCTCTCTGTGCATTACCATCACTATAGCAAAGACTGGTTAGGGCTTTGCAATTTAAAAGACATTTACTTGCATTAGAGTCTCAAAGTAGCTCAGGTCTCCTTTCACTAATACATCAATGTAGGAGAAACCTCAGCCTTCTTTCATATTTTAATACTCCCTGTAGCCGTACACCGAGCTGGAATCTGCTGTCACTGCCTGTTAAATGCAACAGCGACTCATCAGCTCATATCACTTTGCTTCAATTAGGTGGATGTGCTGAAACAAATTGAAAAAGCTGACCTCACCATTGCTTTTCATTTGATCTTTTGGGTCTGCGCAGGAGGAGCCATATGTCATGCTTAAGAAGTCTGACAAGGCGCTGGTTGGGAACGACCGCTTCGAAGGGTTTTGCATCGACTTGTTAAAAGAGCTCTCCAACATCCTGGGCTTCACATATGAGATCCGCCTGGTGCCTGATGGAAAATACGGCTCGCAGGACGACAAGGGCCAGTGGAACGGCATGATCAGGGAACTTATTGAACACGTAAGTTGTACTTTATATTGTCTGCTTCAAATTTTTTCCCCAAAGTAACAGTTTGACATTTCTGGAATATTTAGATATAGATTAGATTAGAAATTAGATAAAAAAGATGGATGCCACTCTCACTATACAGAAAATAAGTAGCTGGATCGAGCAGCCAGTTAGCTTAGCAGTTGCCAGGCAACGAGAGAAGAAGTTACTCTTCCACCCCAGGTATACAACATGAAGTTTTGTGTTTATGTTTTGCTTCATGTTCCAAATGAGGTGTTACATGTTAATTGGTGACCTTTAGAGGTGTTGGTATAAAGATTCACATAAATCCAGGCAAGCTGTTACCCCTTGTTCCCAGTCTTATTGCTCAGCTAAGCTATTTTTATTTATTCTCCACACAGTCAAGAGGGTGATATTAATCCTCTCAGCCTATTCTTGGTAAGCAAATGAGCACTTTTCTTCAAAATGTCAAACTATTCCTTGAATATGCTGCATCTCTGCAATCAGGCAGCTCCCTATACTGTAAATGTTTTTTACAATTATCACATGAACTTACAAAAGCATGCCATTGAGTGAACTGCTGGTTATGTCCTCTGTGTGGACAGTGACATAGTTATGATGGAGTACGAGTCAGGGGGAGCCTGCAAAGCTGTCAGTTACATTTATGGCACAATTATGTCAAGGTTGCCTAAATGTTAAAAGTGTGTTGATGCCAGACAAACCACTCGCTTCAGCTGAAGATCTGGGAGGAGCAATGTAAATGCGTTGCATATTGTAAGGATACCAATCATCTTGTTAATGCATAGTGGGCAATCGCAGCTGTGTGTATCAAACTCATACATCCAGCAGCCATGAAGCAGCGGCTACACCAAAGTCATGGTGGCAATTCCCTGCTGGCATTTCATAAGCGTCCCTGTCAGTGCTCTCTCTTTGTCCTCAGCCCCATCAGGTCAGCGCTGTACTCAGCTGAAAACTTGTAATAGCTTAAGTGGCATTTAGTGCAGGGAATCGTATGGCAGGAGTCAATGGCTTGGTGCTGAAAGGGTTGAGAAAGGTGGACTTCCACTACACTTTGTATCACCATCCAAGCTTTTTGCTAGATCCATGTTGATAACAATAACCTTGAGGGGAACAAATGGATTACTAAAGGCAGAGAACGCTGGCACCGAGATGAAGATGCATGGTTCCCTCATTAAATTGCACATTCACTCGTTGTATTAGTCAGTTCTAAGGTTTAAAGGGAGTTGGTGGAGGTGTCCATTTAGTTTGTTCATTAACTCAGTCAAATAGAGAAAAAGAATGAGTGTGAGTGAGGTTTACATGTGTTTTGAGGAGATGTAGCATCTGGTGATTGAGACCTTCTGAAAACAGTGTAGCCCATCTTCTATGTTTGCTCCATTTGCATTTGGTTTACATCTTTAAAAAGTTAGAAATCATAAAGCAATAGACAAATTCAGTTCACGAAATGCCTTTAAACATGATTCTTTTGATAAGACACCTATATATTGGAGCCTTTTTTAGGTCTATTGCCTTTGTAAATAGCAGCAGAAGTGTAGATTAGAATCTCTACTGCCAGTTATTGCTTTTACTGTTCCTTATCACATGACCAAGGATGCATGACGTTGCCTTTGTGGATTTTTAGTCAGTTCTATTTTGTGGTCTAGTGCTTTCCTTACCCTTGTCGGTATGGATAAGCTGTTCGTGATTCAGCAGACCTGAAACATAAACGTTAAGGCAAGCTCAAGAGATCTGACCCTGGAGTGATATGAGAGGCCAGTGAGGCGATGTAGCTAACTACAAACTACTGCAGCTGTATTTCTTCTAAACTTGTGAAATGTACTATGCAGTAAGTCGGTATCCATACAAAATGGTCTATTTGAAAAACGTATTGTAAGAATCCATTGTGTACACCACATACAAATACATAGAGAAGGTAGTAAACGTCCAAAGTCATAGTTTTTATCTGTTCGATTTGTATTCATAACTACTTTATATTAACCTCTTAAAAACCCATTGTCCCGCCACTGTAAAACAGATAAATAAGATCTGTAATAGTTTACTGGGGATCAGTGGCTTTACTTAAAAAAGGGTCATGACATTAGATAAGGTCTGTGGTAGTGTAGAAAACAAGGGAAAGTGTTGGTTTAAGCTGATAAAATGGTGCTGAAACACTAAGACTCATGCGTTAAAACTATCAGCTCCCATAGTGTAGCCTCATAAATCATAGTTGCATTATATAAATTACACAAAACTGTTTGACTGACATATTTTTAAGAGAACATGACTTGGGTTTATTAAAATCAGTTGTTAGCCTCCATTCATGTCTGTAATTCATTAAGATTTGTTGCAGAGAAGGAGATGTGACAGAGAGTAGAAATCTGTGTGTGAGAGTGTGTGTGAGTTTTTTTATGTGTTTTGAATGTGATACTATTACACATTTCAATCCTCGTGTTACTGATGCTTCTGAATGAGTAACTGAGACATTGCCAAGTGCAGCGATTTAGTATTGTGTAACATACAGCCCTTTATTGGCCTCTGTGTAGTCTCAAAGCTTGCTGTGGTGCCAAAGGGCATTGTTTGGAAGGTGCTAAATGATGCAACAGGCCTTGTTAAACTTGATTTAGCCACAATAGATGATCACTTTAATCATGCTGTGATGCAAATGTTAACAGCGTGCTTAGCGCATCATTTGTTTCAGTCATGGCAATTAATCTTTGCTTCTACAGATAAGTTATAGCCGGTCCAAATCCTCTTACACATATAGATAGTGGACGAGACTTGAGCCTGAATGATAAGCTGAAGCAACGTCATTTATTTGTATTCAGGTAGAGACGCCCATAATTGGGTATTTCATGGGGGAAACGTGTAACTGCAAGTGTGTGTGACTTTGATTTTAATCTCAGAAGCAGGATTAGGTAGTTGTGAGAGTGGCTAACCAATAGCTGTAAGAGCATGAGTTAAACTGCCACAGCAGCAAACATTTCCCTTGAGTAAATCACAATCCAGACGACCTCACTCTGAAGCCCGCTGCTTATGCAAAGTACCAATTTCTTGATTACAGTAAGTGCGCTTCATCATTAGCCCTTTGTATGTTTTGATACCAGACTACAGCATATGAGAGCGTTCGTGTGTATCTATATTACTGTGTGTTGTCAGTACATAAATGTCACGCTGTGCATTTGTTTCATTTTTTGTATAAGTGTACAACTGGCTAATAAAACCTTTTTCTTTTTACATTCCTTCAGCATCCAAACACCAAAAATAGCTTTTTGTTGTCCGACCAATTGTTTCAGCAAATCATTCTAAATCATTAGGATAACAAATTTGCAACACAATTAATTATTTGGAAATGATTCTTATATCAAACTACCTGCTCTAAGATGCATATAGACTACAGACTGTGTAAATAAGTGGCAAAAGGATTGGTTGTAATTAGCACATAATTACTGCATATTTGGAGTTTGAGTAAATGCACTAATAACATCCACTAAGTATGGTCAGTGGACTGTCAGTGAGTTCAAAATAAATACTTTAATTCAGTTCCAGTCTCACACACGCAGACCTATCTCCACAGAGATGCGTCAGCGCAGGAGAATGGTTTGACTGCAGCCATTATCATTCTGCTATAGGGGGAAAATGCTGTGGCTTGTTTATATTTATTTTTAACCAGACACAATTGTCTTTTAATCACAATTGTCTTGGGTCCCACTAAGCCAAGGATGCAGTTACGCTGCCCCTGCAAAACAGTATTGAAGGGGAGGGACTTTTGGAACATTTGCATATGGGGAAGTGATCACTGCACTGAAAATGACAATTTACAGAAATATAACAGTACAAAACAGTAAAGGAGTGATTTTATGATCCAAGTGATCGTCAAAACTTGCCTTTGTAGGTTGCTGGCTCAGAGGTTTTTGTATTTAGAATACATTAGCTCGCAAGAGTGAAATGGACTTTGAAAAGGTTCTCAACCGGGGAAGTGGACAGGGGGAGAATGGCTGGCTTACACCTGCAGCCTATATTCAGCGAGTCAGACTATCTTAGTTTTAACTTCATGAATCCTCCAGGCTGTTGTCAGGTGAGAAGGTCCAGAGGGAGAATACCACTAAGCCGACCATCTGCAAACCCAGATAACACCAAGCCATGTGGCATGCACTATCAGGTTATCTTGCATATGCCCAGTTTGTGTGCCTAAGCGGCAAGCAGAACAAGGACATGCAGCATGTATATTAGCTTGCCGTAGGGATGTCTGCAATCGCATGCTGGTTGATCTTCCGGCTGAGTGGCAGGTTGGTTCAGAGCTGCAGTTGGCAGCAGAGAACAGAGGGAGCAGTATGTGATGTACAAATTTGAATATTTTAAGAGAGACAGCAGAGGCACGGCAGGATGCACTGGTTTTCCCATCTTTCCATCTCTTCAGAGGCCACTGTGCATTTAACCACCATGGTGCTGACCACAGGAGTACATAATCCACAGTGCCACATGCAAAGTGGAAATGTTTTCTTTCTGACCTTTGTTTACTGCTGTGTGGTAGTTATCAAATGAATCTGTGGGAAGAGCTGTTTGAGCCACAGGGGAAGCTAAATTCATGTTATGAATAGCCGTAGGGCCCCGAAAGTGAATAGAAACGATGGTTAGGCTGGTAAAAAACAGAGAAGATGACATAGAATACATCAGCTCGCAAGAGGAGGGCAGGACATAGCTGCATCACTCAGCTCAGCTTTTCATCTCATTAAGATTGAATGTGTTTGTGGAACCAGCACATTCCAGTCCTGTAGGGTTAGATGTCAGGGTTTTGCATAAAATACTAAAACACACAAGCTGTCTCATATTACTTGGTAAAAAGGCTGTACAGTGAACTGCTGTACGAACAGGTCCTTTTCCTCTTCCACTGCTCGATGTGTAGGAAGAAAAAAAGCCTCCCTTTGTGATGGGTCTGGTTTCTTGGAAGAAAGAGGTATTCGAGCGTGAACCAAGCAGCTGGTTTCATTAACCTCCTGTCCAGACATGGTGCAGGGGGAGTTGTGAGGGGCGTTGAAATGAACAGTAACCTTCCGAATATGCAGTGATACGCACACAATAGGTGACTGAAATTTATCTGTCATGCTCAGCAAGTCCTTTGTATAATGCCATAATCGTGTCATTATTCTATTGACATTAGGTAATGGCTGTAAAGATGGAGCAGCATGTGATACATTAGAACAATGTCTGTTTTCATTGGAGACAGAAACATGTTTCACTTTTACTATTTACCGATTTTATTATCATATTTAAAATTAATGATGCTTGTGTGTCTCCACACTTTAAATAAAAGAAATCTTAAAAATAAAATCATATAGCCTCCTGACATATAAGTCACAGTATCAATGATATAACATGACTAATACTTAAAAGAATATTCTCGGGAGATTTTACCCATTCAGAGTAATGCTAATGTCAGCATGTTAGCAGGCTTATAAAAGCAATGCTAACATGCTGTTGTAATGGGAAACAATTTTTGTTGAGATATATTTATCAAAGTTATAAATATCAACTTCATGGTTGTACTAAAGGAACACGGTCATCCACTATATTAAGAAGGTTGTTGCTTCTATCCCCATTTCAACTATTCCGCATGCTGACGTGTTCTTGAGCAAGACAATGAGTTTAAAATGGCCCCCGATGGCTGTGCTGGCAGTGTGTGAATGGTGTGTTAGAAAAAGGTCTGTGTATAAAAGCAAACTATTCAATGTGTCTGTAAAGGGTGAATGTGACTTGCTATGAGTGGTCGAAAAGACTAGAAAAGTGATATATAATACAGTCAGGTTCATCGCCAGTGTTATTAGGATTCATCCTCTGGGTACCATGAATCTTTCTACCAAATGTCTTGGCAATCCCCAATTGTGTGACTAACAAACTAACAGACAACAAAGAGCAAATTAACTGTTTTTGTTTGTCCTCTACAGAGAGCAGACTTGGCAGTGTCTCCTCTTACCATAACCTACGTGCGTGAAAAGTTTATTGACTTCTCCAAGCCCTTCATGAGCATGGGCATCAGTATCCTGTATCGCAAACCCAATACCACCAACAACGGCTTCTTCTCCTTCCTGAATCCCATGACTCCTGACATCTGGGTCTACATCCTGCTCGCCTACCTCGGGGTTAGCTGTGTCCTTTTTGTCATTGCCAGGTAAGTGTAAAATGTCTATATGCAATTATTTCTGCATGCATTTGTCCATAGGACCCTTGAATTTACATAATTTACTCAGCTATTACTGCAGACGTTTGAGGACATCAGCCAGTTTCTCATACTGTGTTAGCTGCCAGGTAGTGATCAAGGCAGTTATGTCTGCATGAGTTCTCCACAGCCCAGAAGTGGGAGGAGGAATACAACCCACTCCATCCACTTGAGTTGCAAAGTCCTATTCATTGTCAAATTACTTGTTTCCTGTGAGATGTCTTTGGAATAACAATGCAGCTTCAAACGATTTGCCTTTAGAAGATCGTTTAAAAAAAATTGAAATACTGGCAAAAGCCAAAATTATGATTTTCAGCAGAACAAAAAGCAACAAATATACACACCTGATGTGAAGCTCCATGAGTAGAATCTACAGTATTTATTGTTCATCTTTAGCATAAAAAAACTAAATTACTGGCAGCAATAAGTGAAAGTTATTATGGATAGAAATTATCAATGTGACTAAAGAGTACTTCACTTGTATTTTTCTTTCTTTTTGGTCATGAACATGATGAATATCCTGTTAGTATCATTGTCAGTATTTCCTGCTGCTTCTCATGCAAAGTGGTGCTTGAGGAAGTTCTTGAAAACCGGGCGTTGAAAGGAGTTCTGGGGTTTGAGAGCAAACAGCTGCGCTCCTCTTTCCTCATTCGTTGTTGTGAGACCAAACAAATTCTGGAGTGGCTTGACATAAATACAAAATCATCTTAAATTGTTGCATCAGTTTTTGGGGGGGGGGTTTTGGATGTCGGCCGAAATAGCTGAAAAGCTTCATCTTCAAATGTGCATCATGCAACGATACAGAATAGTGAACAATGAGAGGGCTACTTCAGCACCAGTAGGCAATTCTCAATGCTGGACAGAGTTGTCAAGGTTTGGTCATACAAAACATCTGCTAGATCCTGTTAATCATGCTGCAAGGTACATTATATTTATTTGTTCAAAAGTACACATGGCATAACTGAAGATGAATAAAATGGAATGTAATGCTTGTATTAACGTTTACCTTTGAAATAAGAATGATTTAAGAGAATGTAAGTCCATAATACAATACCTAAAAATATTCCCCAAAATACAGAGGTTAAGATATGTTGGTTTGCCAGGAGTGAGAATTAGTTGTCATCTGTATATTCAATGTGCGAATATAAATATTTTATCATCATGGTACGCAGAGATTCAGTGTGTAAGATTTAGGTGAAAGGGATCTATTGAAGGCTAACACAGGTTCTCTTTAGGGTAGGGTAAGATTTGTTAAGTATAAGAGAACATTTATAATTTAAATCATATTATTCAAAACCAAAAGCATTGGGTGAGTAAAGATTTTACTTTTAATTTTTAAATTTGAAAGACTAACGGGAATGCGGTTGAAAAGCATTTTGTTGTAACCAGCTCAAATTTGTTATAAAATGCATCTGTGATCAAATTGATCCATAGCTGATTGTGTTTTTCAGTAAACTTGTGAATTCTTGCCGACGACTATAAATCACAAATGCATTAGAGGTTTGTTTGAAAAAAATTATCACAGGGGAATAAAAAAATGCTGTCAGTGTTGTTGTAGTGTGGAAATGAGTGCAATTTAATGACTAGCACAGAACTGAAACATTAGTGGAAAGTGCAGTTTGCATCATCGGCTGCAGTGTGCAAATTATATATAATGTCTGTAAATGCAAACATGGCGGTTTTTGCTTTATATGATGTTTGGATGCCAAGCAGGTTTCCAGACCTCTTCTTGCATGGAGGCTGTTCTCCTGGCCGATGGTTAATAGTGTTGTTTAGCAGGCAATTCTGTACGTGGATGCACAGTCTGAATGTGATTTTGAATGTGCTTTTTAGAAATTAGCAGAGAATCAGCGCGATGCAAATCAGCCTTGTAACATTTTCTTTGTCAAGACCGCACTTAAAATAGATTTAAAAATAATATTCATTCATTTGTGTCATGTTTATGTCCTTGTCATGAGAGGTTTGGATGTACGGAGCACATTTACCATGCCTCTTCACTATCAACCTGCTTAAGTTATCTGACCATGGCTTTCAATTCCACATTAAAGTAAAACAAAAATTAGACTGGGGGAATTAATTGAAATAGTAGGGAGCACCATATTAGTACGGCAGTAGCCCAAGGCCTCTCTGGAGTCTTAAGAGAAACACTCTGAAATGGAAACACTAGTGAGTATATTTGATAGTTATAATTTAAATGCACAAGAGACTGCGCTTAGACGAATCAACATTGGACCAAAATACACCCTTTTGCTCAAAAGTTCATCAATTAAACTGCTCACATAAAATTAGAACTATTTGAATAGAGACATCATTGTGAAGCAGTTTCATGATTAGCCAACGATTCTTTTCAGCATCTGATTAAAATGGATAACTTTACCAAATATTTCTGCAGAATGTAATTAGACAGAAGTGTATCTGTCTCTTGAACAATACAAAATATTGTTATATTCACTATCGCCCATCACAATGGAGAATGTAATCTTGAGGATTCACCTTGGTGGGTTCCAGGGATATGGACCCTTTTACTTATCTGTTTTTTTTAGCCATTAGCACTTTCTGTATCTCCTTAAAGTAATAAATATGCCACATTTCTATCTGAGATGGTATCTGCAGTTTAAGGGATTCAATTCTACTGGAATTCACCTGAAATACTCACACATTATATAAATATATATTTCAAAAAGGGGGAAAGCTGTGACATTAAGTGTGTTTTATCTCAACGTCTGCCTTTTAAAATGACTTGAGCAATAAAAGTGTGAAGCATTATCAGGCAAGTGTCACATTAAATGGCAGAGATATGGAAATATTGCTTTTTGGTTTCATGTTACTTTAAGAGAAGGCCTCACATTGTCAAACGTGCCATTTTAAACCATCTGAAAAATACTCTTTTGCCTCGTTGGTCACATTTAACTACAAAGCACATAAACAGTTCAGGGGGTTTCTAAAGGTAAGACCAACAGCATTTTGATTTAAAATGTTTTTGACTTGACATTTTATTAAGGATTTAACTGTTTTAATTTTTCAAACATATAAAACTGTCTCTTGTAGATTGTTCCCTACATGCCCATGTTATAGTCATACACAAAGCGGCATGAGTCACTGTTTATATGAACGGTTCAAACAAATGTGTGTAATTTGAAAGCTGTTGCTTGCAGTGATGAGTACATAAACAAGTTCAAGCCATACCAAGTTTTTGTGTGAGTGTGTTTTTAGCTCATTGTTTGTTTTAGAGCCAATAGCCTTGCTGTTTTAATGTCAAACTCATTTCTAGCAGCAGCAAGCAGCAATTTGCAGCTAAAAAGCTTAGATAAACCAAATGTACATTGAGTGCCCACCTCCAAATGGCAGACAAACAACAAACAAAACTATAGAGTGTTGAAAAGGTGGATCATTATCTGCTGTATTTGGATATAAGCAACTGACTCTAAATGTTCCCCTTATCAAGATACTTGTTCCACTGCCACAAGTGGAACAATAAATTCAGATTGTTTTAAGTACTACTTTGTCGAGCTGCCTTCCTAATAGTTCTTTCTCTTTTTACTCGACACGAAAGGTGAAACTCGAAAATAGCAGCAACTCTCAGAATAGCCCGTATGCTAATATATTTCAGATTTTCAAATTCTTCTTGAGGAAGGAACAGTGTTCACAAAGGATAAATACTAGAGGAAGTTTTGCATTTTTTCAGATCGGTAGAGCTTTAAAAACAGCTTTCTAACTTCTTGTCTCGTTCCAAGGTTCAGTCCATATGAATGGTACGATGCACATCCGTGTAACCCTGGATCAGATGTGGTGGAAAACAACTTCACCCTCTTCAACAGCTTCTGGTTCGGTGTCGGCTCCTTAATGCAACAAGGTACAGCGGCACACACATTCCCTTTCCTGTCAAAAACAATACTGTCACACCACCCCTCTTCTCCTGTGCATGGCTAGCTCCCACTTTCTGCCTCTTTAAGCTCCATGATTTCCATTCCGTGACTGTTTCATAAGACATTTACCTGTCAAGAACAACTGCCGAGCTCATGACAAAGGAAGGCTGTTGTCAGCTACCTGCTGTTTAAAAAGAGAAGAGTAGGTGCCAGCCACTTGTCAGAGATTGGCAGGTAAGGATGGAAAACATTGCCGCATTTATTTGTCCATAACACAGTCGCTGGCCCTGCACAAGAGCTTTCTGAGTGTCGGGACAGAAAAGGGTAACTCGAAGTACATGTCTGACAAATGCCAGCTGTCAGCCATGCTCCAACTGGCTGGTGTGATGTTTTCAGCGCCGTATGAAATGGACTTTTAGTGACCCGCTGTAGAGAATCCATATGTCTCAGTCAGAACAGTTAAAAACATAGCCTATCAATTAAATATATATATATTTATGATTGTATATAAATATGGACAATGTGATAGCTCCCATTCACTTGAATGGTCAAGTGGGCTGTATATCTATGTAATAATAATCTGTCTGTCTGTATGTGGCTCATATATTTAGAGAACCCCTCATCTTTTTTAGGGTAGCACTTGGCAAGTGTATTGTTAAGGAAACTGAAAAACCAAGGAAGTGCAAAGTTGAATTTGGTACGATTTGAAATGTTCAATGATAACAAAATTTGAATAAACAGGCGATCAGCGCTCTGTGACAGTGGCGGCTGGGACTCTTCAACGCAAGTGATGTTGTCGATCACAACAACAGCAACAGATTCTCCAATTGGGGGGATTCTGCACACTGAGTCGAGCTTTATCAAGCTTTAAATGAACAGGTGAAAAGCTCAGTGGTGGTGCAGGCTCAGGGTTCTGCAGAGTGAGTCCAGCAGCAGGTCTTTAC
Organism: Hippoglossus stenolepis; assembly: GCF_022539355.2. Classification (NCBI taxonomy): domain Eukaryota; kingdom Metazoa; phylum Chordata; class Actinopteri; order Pleuronectiformes; family Pleuronectidae; genus Hippoglossus; species Hippoglossus stenolepis. The sequence goes on from NC_061490.1 coordinate 20,195,550, forward strand.
TAGCTGCAGCTCTATTGCTGTTGTTTTAACTTTTACATTTTCAGAGAGAAAGCTGCAACCAGCATTATCACAAGTCAAGCCCATTCCAAACAGGCAGGTTTAGAACGGCACTGCAGCCGTATCATGTAATGCACACATGTATAGCATAAAAACAACAGCACCAATTTCTTATTAACAGGAAAAACCCAACATGCAAAAATTCCAGCTGCAGATTAAATTCTACCTTTGGACGGTAGAAACCAAAGGATTACAAATAGGTTTTCAATCGGTAGGTGTTAGGGTTAAAGGCTTAAAGGGATAGGTAAGCAAATGAAGGCCCCAGAAATAACTTAATGAAGTCAACTGTGGAGGGAAAAAGACCCAAGTAATAAAATGTTTAACCTCAATGTAACAAGACAAATCAAGGAGGCTCCGAGAGACCCGGGAGTGGATCTGTGCCCGTAAGGATAGCAAACACATTCAGCAATTCATTAAGCACAGAAGCTCGGCAGCACTCTTGTGAAACTGCATAGCAGCTCTGCCAATTTGCTGGTGCAGACAGAGGGCTACGGATGTAGCTGCAGCGTGCAGAGGAGGGAGAGGAGAGGGAATCAAAACAAAATGAGCTAGTTAGTAGCCCATATTATTAAACTAAACAGTAGAGAATTCACTATTATAATGTATACAGTGGCCCAGAGTGTTGTCTGTCAATGCCTGAGCTTCTGTGTGTCTCATATTTACCGTGGCTGACTAAAGCAGCTGCTAATCAGCTCGTATCCATAGCTCCCTGAAAATATATGGAGAAAAAAATCTCACTGGGAAATCAGAGTTAACATGAAGTTCATGTCTGAACATATGGTGCATATTTTCTGTCATAGCACATTACCGTTTTGACATGATCTTTAAATGAAACACTGTCAAAATATCTTGACAGGGAGATTGAACATGTAAGTCGTCTGTCTTTCGATTTGACACAACTGATTCTGGGATCCTGCGACACCCAGTTGTCCTACAGCCTCTCGTAGCACATGCTGCCACTGGTATCCGCAGCGATGTATATTTTGTTTGTGTCACATAAACAGGCATCTCTTGCTCGTCTGCCAAACTGTGACAGCAGCCGAGACGGGAGCCATTTCCGTGACATGTTTAAAATGCAAATGGCGTGTTTGAGGGGATCCAAAAAAAAAAAATCAACCAGCTTGTCTGTGGGAGGGAGGTGTCACAGATAACACAAAGAACACAAAATACGAGGAGGTGCAAAAGCAAACACTTTGTGCGCTTCAAATGCATTCCTGGGGGTCTCAGTAGACTTTTGCTCACAACAAACATATGTCTGATCATTTTCCGCAAATTGGTTTCCCCATATAAAATAATTTTTGAAAGCACATTTGATTTATGAGTTGATTTATTCCCAATTCTCTCAATCTCTGTGACATTATTGCGTTCATTTTCTACCCGTAGTTTTTAAGCCTGGAATATTATATTCTTTATTTGGTTTTTCATGCAAGATTTAATTTGCGGTGGCATTTTGTCTGTGGTTAAGAAACTGGAGCCTCTTCTTGAGATTCAGATCAAGATTTACTTGCGATGCAATAAACATTTCCATTCACAATTGACATAATTCCAAAGTAATTAACAATGAGTAAAAGCCCCCAGCACTGAACGGAAGCTTTTGTGTGATGATTCTATAGAGAACAAGCTAAGTGCAGGTAATGTTTTCATGGGAAAGCCCAGTTCTCTCATATTAATGTGAGGCATTGCTAGTGGGGAGAAACACTTCAGACATTGGGGGCATCATGTTAAGCACATGGCACAGAGAACAGCTTTTTGTGTCCCAAAAGACTGACAATACAAAAAGCATCATTAGATGCAAAACAGTCTGTTCATTTACACAAAGGAGAATTGCAGAGTGACTTCTTTATGATCTCCTCTTTAGAAATGTGGGGCTCTGTCGTGTTAGTAGACGCTACAGAAATATCTATATAGAAACTACACATGCTAAAGTATTCACTGATTCCGTAAGACATACAGAATCAATTAGTAGTCAAATGGAATTATTTAACTCTCACATGTGGAAATGTAAAGACTCAAAACTCCATATTTAACTTGATACATTAATCATGAGACTGCATGAAAAGATAAATATAACAGGAGTTCAAAATGCAGTGAATTTTCTCTCAGACCCGAACTAAAATAAACTTCAAATTTTCAGATTTCCTAAGTATGAGGCTAACACAAAAACTAAACACAGGGTAATACAGTTAATCTGAGTCTCTATGAACCAGACTATTGCTGTAATATTATAATGTATGTAATATAATTATAAATGTAATGTAAACTCCTTTTCTTATGTTTTTTGTATATTTGTTTGTATCTTCTTTAGCGATGCTAATTTAATAATATTGTATAAAATCCTGAACTTGGTCACAAACACATAGGTCCCACTATTTTTTTATAATAGTATTCATAATTGTACACAACCATTTACGGCATTCATGTGAATGAGCAGCACAGCAGTCAGTGAGATATGTGATATTTACTGTAACAGAGTCAGTGTTGTCTTCCCTGACAGAACATTAAATTTTCCTTGGTTTCCTTGAAGTCCTTCTTAGAGTAAACATGTGCCATTTTGACATCGTTTTGTTTCCCTGGCACAATATGACTGATCTGTTTTTTGAATTTATTAGTCTTCTGATGCAGTGCCACACACCGTTCCCTGCTGACAACAGGGCTTTATAGTGTGGAATTCAATTGAGTTACCCGTTGCTTCACTTCATTTTTAGTGCGACCAGGGAATGCATCTGGATCTTCCCCCTCTGAAGTCAGAGTGAATTAAGGGACGCTCCTGTCGTCCCTTGTTTGCAACCATGTAGTCTTTGTCAAACCTCAAAGGACAAATCCAATCAAATTTGGTGGGAGAGGTTAAAGAGCTGACCACTCTGCCCCCCTTCTGTGGGCTTGTTACTCTTCAGAATTGCCCTCATAAATCTTCTCAGTAAAGTAACAGAGTGCACAAAGCACAAGGGTATTTTAAAGGTTGTCAGAGATGAGATATAAAGTAACTTTAGTACCAGTCAGTGTACCATTGTAAACATAGTATTACTCAGCAGAGGACCACTCAAAGTCAAGGCTGATTCAGAGCTGTATTGTCACTCGGGCTCCGCACAATTGTATATCTTGATTCTTTTTGCAATTATTTATACAGACTGTGATGATTTGTTTGCAAAATAGACCCGCGTGCACGTCTAGTAAACCTGACGACGTGACAAGATAGAAACAGAGAAGGAAAACTGAGTGAATAATAATCGTGTCTGTTACATGTGACATGTTAAACAAGACATTCACACGGCAGTGTAATGTGTCTCATTTATATTTGATCTGACATCAACTCGTATGTTCACCAAAACTCATTTCAGACAAAATATTCAAAAGATTAATTAACAATGGAAGGAGGATCGACTGCTATTAATCATCAAAAGATAAAGCTAAATCGGGAATTTATTGCCAATCTGGGATTCAGGAGTTTTCTAAATTCGCTCATTAAAGGTTGTTGATGCATATTTTATTTTCAATTAAGACATCTTGTTATTGAAGTTAGATCTAAAGGCAAAATAAAAACCCAAACAATGATGATTTCTTAAGTCAAATAAAGTAGTTTTTTGTGCGAAAACCAAATCAAACTACCACAGTTTAGTTTATATTCTCGCCATGTAAGGGCAGCATTTCAGGACACGCTCTCATGGGTCGTAACAGCAGACTGCTCCCCAAAAGTGAAGCCAAAGGGACTTGATCGATCCCTGATGGCTAGCTGCATTATAGGGCATGAACCCTCCTCCATGTTAGTGGATGGGACATGGACCCAACTGAAGAGTCAAAGTACATGAAACCTCATGATTGACACCCGAGATGGCTCACGATCAGACCTCGGTACTGCGACTCCATCCCATGATTGCTTCCACCCAGACTCTGGCTCCAAATGTGCAACTGTTCATATCCGGGATATTTACATTTCTTGATAGTAGGAGGAAGTAGAGATGTGCCATCTATCTCTATATACAGTCTATGGTAGTGACACACAAACTATGGGTCGTGTGTTGTTGAAATAAAATTGTAGTCATCTGCAACAAAAGCCTGAACTGAGAGGTTTTTTACACCCAGTGTCAAATCCTTGGAAACTTACACTTACAGGTCTGATCTGCCTGTTTGATATTCTTAGCTTGGAGTTTTTTCTAACCTGCCAAACACTGACGGTACCTTGATCAACACCAGTTGCACTGCCAGTAATGTTTGCAGGCTAATTAACAGAAATGTCAGTGATCATGTTTCTGCATTTGTTAAATTTTGTTACAGAGTTGGCAGCTACAATTTCATCTTTCTCACTTTGTGTTGCTTACAGGCTCAGAACTGATGCCCAAAGCCCTGTCAACCAGGATCATTGGAGGGATATGGTGGTTCTTCACACTGATCATCATATCATCCTACACAGCTAATTTAACAGCTTTTCTCACCGTGGAGAGAATGGACTCGGCTGTGGACTCAGCTGACGACATCGCCAAGCAGACAAAGATCGAGTATGGAGTCGTCAAAGATGCCGCAACCATGTCCTTCTTCAAGGTACGGTACTAACATGAGCAGCTATGATTGAATCAAGCCATTTATCTATTCTTAAAATCGATTTCATTTATATTTTAAAATATATTTTCAAAAACTGAAGGTTCCACTATCATTTTATCGATAGTGGAATTGTTGTAATCATTTATTTTTCCAACGTGAAAACATACTGTAGCTAGAGTATGTCAACAATAAACTCATACAGTAATAATGCTGTAAAATGTGTGTGTTCAGAAATGTGGCAAGATGTTGAATCTTGAGTTTTTAAGTGGACTTTTTGAAAAATATTCTATATCTTTTCTTTCTATATCTTTATTATTTATTTATCTTTCCCCGGTTAGATCTTAAGTCCCACAGCAAAGACACATTCTTCAGCTTCTCCACTCCTCTACACTGTTTGATGTGTTCCTCCATAATGATTTTTTTATTCCAAAGTTTCAGCGTTTGCCTGCAGGGTCCTTCACTTTATTTTATTATTTTTGAGCAATAGATGTTGCTGCTGCTGCTGCTCTGGTGCTGAATAACACATGTAACAGACTTACAGTTTCTCCAAGTAAGAAAATAAAAACACTACGCATTTATATTGAAGATAGTCCATAAGTTTACAACAGTCAATAGAAAGACACGAAAAAGAGAAGGGATTATTCTTGGGCACCCTCCTCCCATAGTTTGTATGCCCTGAAAATGTTGTAGTTGAGCTCATAAATGTTGTAAGCTTCATTGTTGAGTTTGCTGAAAGGTTGATGATTTGGATCCCGCAGCTTCGAGAACGTGATTGGGCTCGGGATATTTGCTCATATGATGTGCTTGATTTTAGCTGCTGTGTCTTTGAGGCCCCCCTCACTGTAAAGCCCAGTCTGCTCTGATTGGCCAGCTGGACCAATATGTTGTGATCGGTCAAACGCTTCAAGCACATAAAGGAAAAGTTTTCTCCACTCTTGCTTTACCTGGCTTTAGTAGGGAGCGTATATAACACACAAGAGGAATTGGAAAAACTGAAAAAGCCTGTCTTCTTTAAGAAAATTATTTAGTTAAATATAACAATGTAAGTTTGCTTACTTATTACATTTCATCCCATGAATATTAAATGGAGTGTAATGATAAAGAGGGAGCCTGGATCCAACTCGACTCGTTGACCCTTTGAAAAGAAATCAACCTTCGCTTCCTTTGATTAGCCATGTAAAGTTATTTTAGATCTTTCTGTGAACTTTTCTAAATTGCAGTTGTGATTGTCGCATCATAAATAGAAGGCGACACAGGTGTCTAATTACCTCATCAAAGCTGCAAGGCTCGAGTGCCCTCTGCTCTCGTCTGCGCTCACAGAAAAGCCCTGATGATGTCGACTCAGTGAGGCAGAGAAGCAGGATAAATACTGAGGATAAGGGCTTTGCAGATGTATGTAACCAGAAGGATTTGGCCCTAAAGTTATAGTTAGGGTGACATACTAAATTATGTGTTTTGCTTTAAATCTATTAAATGTGATATGATTCGTAGTTTAGGATAAGACCACTCAAATGAAATGGACTAAAGGAAATGGACTGCTGTAGAAATTCCTCCCATAGCATGGAAGGTTTTGTGTGTCATCGATTTTTGTGGAAATGGATAGAAAAAATTCAGTTGTCAAAGGAAAATTGTTTCCTGTGGCAATAAACTTGAAAACATTGGATCAGATATTGTAATAAAGTTATATTAAAGTTACATGTGATTAAATAACCTAAATTTATGTACTTTTTAAGTCATTACATGTATGTATAATATATGTAATATAACTTTATGTTTGGAGACACTGTAGTCACCTCCAGACATATGTAACTCTAAATATGCATCATTACACATCCTTTAATATTCATGGTATGAAATGCAGTCAATAAATACACTGACCCCAAAAGACCCAATACACTGTGATGCTAACTTCTATAAATGTTCACCAAGATAATCATTTAGTGATGACAAGATATAAGAAGACACACTTTGCAAGTCACAGTGTCGGTGTCGTAATGAAACTGTTCAAACAAATACATCACGTTAGACAGAATTTAAGATTTGGATAGACGGTTGCCATGTCAATTGAATGCCCTCCTATGAGGGGCTGTTGTTTTGTTAAATTGCACAGGATATCAAGAGCACTGAAGGGCACATGTAGACGAGTCAACTGCTTCCAAAGAATGAAGTTTTCATATGCTGTTAAAAGGTTGAAAGAAATTGCTGGATGTGGCTGTATGCCATTTTGTACTCTGAGCAGGGAGAAGGGATCTATAGGGAAGCATTCATCATCAGGAGACCTTTTGAATCACATACTGTTAAAATTCAAACCAGCATCAGTTGTCCTAAGTTGCCATATTTTCTTTTCTAAATTTACCGACTTATAAGAAGGACACTTGCAAGTAATCCTAATTGGTGCTTTTAAGTTTTAATATCAGACTATTTCCACAGTTTAAAACAACAAATACCGTGTTTGTACTGGAGTTACACATAATGGAGGGCTTCTTATAACAGCATCTTTCACAATTTGAAATGGCTTAAAGTCTTTAGACAGTAATTATCTAGGATTAGACATGGCATAAATGTGACCTCACATAAAATTGCATGAAATACCACATAGCCTGATGCAAGACTAATGGAGAGGCATTCTATTATTGCTGCTTCAGTAGCACTTATGAGAATAGATGTGCACAAAGCTTCAATTTACCCCCCTTTAATCCTGTAACAGTGGAGATCTGTGGGAGTAATCACATAAATCTGTTTGGTCACTGGCTAAAGAATCCATATTCGTAAAAAACTGTGTCTATAGTGTTACAATAGTGTATCGCCTTTGACAGTTTTTAATCAGGCATTTATAACTCCCCATGGGTGTACAGTTATTCTGCCCTTCATCAGGGGCACTAGCAATATTTCAAAGTTAGCAGTGATTCAAGCTTCAATAATTTGGGCTACAAGGTAATTAACTATTTCTCTGTGATAAAAGTATTTTAAATTTATCAACTGTTTTTTCTGAAGGGAGAAAGATTGTTCAAATAAGGTTCAATTTCTTTTAAAAGTACTTTTTCCTTCCCTTTCAGAAATCTAAGGTTTCTACTTTTGAGAAGATGTGGGCATTCATGAGCAGCAGGCCAAGCACGTCACTGGTGAAGTCTATTGAGGATGGGATTCAGAGGGTGCTGAAGTCAGACTATGCCCTCATAATGGAGTCCACCACTATTGACTACATCACTAGGAGGAACTGTAACCTGACCCAGGTGGGAGGGCTCATCGACAGCAAAGGCTACGGCATCGGCACTCCCCTCGGTAAGACATGCAAATGACCTGCGAATATATTTGAGAATCAAAGTGATACAAAAAACTCCAGCTCTTTTATGAGTTGTGTGTCGCCTTTTGAAGTATGAGGGGGATGCTTTTTAGACAATGCAGCAGGACAAGATAGTTCTTTCTCTCTACTAGTCAGACTGTGTGCCACAACGTGTTTATGAGCCTCATAATCACAGACTGCAGCTGGCATTTCTTCCAAGTAAAACCGGCCTTATGTTGCTTCCAGGCTCTCCATACAGGGACAAAATCACCATAGCGATCCTAAGCATCTTGGAGGATGGGCGCCTACACATGCTGAAGGAGAAGTGGTGGAGCGGGAACAGCTGCTTGGATGAAGAGCGTCGTGAGACAGGCCCCATGGGTATCCAGAACCTGGGTGGTATATTCATCGTGCTGGCTTCTGGCCTAGTGCTGTCTGTCTTCGTGGCGATTGCTGAATTCATCTACAAGCTAAGGAAGACTGCAGAACGTGAGCAGGTGTATATCCCCATAAATCACACACAACATGCTATTTTATCTTAATTTGATCTCTCTTCTGTGGTTTGGCTGAATAGATGGGAAATTAATCTAGAATTAATTTAATTACATTTTTTTTAACCTTGATTTTACCAAAGAAGTTGCTTAACATGCCTATTTTGTTTTTGATCCTTCGCACATAGCCTCCAAACCAAAGCTGTGCTCTATTCATGCCTTTTAGTTTAAACATGTTGTAAAAGGATTTGCATGTCTGTGGCTAATCCCCAGGAGTACTTGGCCGTAACACTGCAACATTTACTTATTTTATCAGGCATAATTGCAAATTGGAGCATAGAGAATTAATCCATTATTAGTCATTGGATATGTCAGAATAGCATGAACCCTTTACTGTTGTAAATAGCTAATTTGACTCAAGCTAAGCGAGTTGTTGCGTGCACCATACTTGTTCACGCTTTCTGACACAGCAACAATAATGAACTGTGTGCAGGCTTCATGTGGTGGAGCTGCGATTTGACATTGCTGACAGCCATGGACACACACGCACACACACAAGCGTTAACCCAATATGAATGTTGTGTTCTAATGCATTTTGTACTCTTTAGAGTGTTGACACTCTCTGCTGTCAGAACAATTTAAAGCTAAGGCATTTACCCCCCATCCCTTTCCCCTCTTCTCCTTTTATTCTCCTCCCCGCATCCTCCCTTTTTGCCCAGAGGTCTTTGTGCAGTGCCATGGTGGACGAGATCAGACTGTCGTTCACCTGCGAGAGGCGAGTGAAACACAAGCCTCAGCCTCCAGTCATGGCGAAGACGGATGCAGTGATAAACATGCACGCCTACAACGACCGACGACTCCCAGGAAAGGACAACATGAGCTGCAGCACTGGGATGACTCCTGTGTTCCCATGACATTGTGTTCCCCCCAGGGCAAGAACCTCATAAGCAATGTGTCAGGGGCAGTGCCAGAGACTAGAGACAATGGCATAGACGGAATCACCAGATACATCATCAACCACAGTGACATGGGGACACTAACAAAACACGGGCATCTCAAAATGGCAGCATCAGCCACACAGGTATGACAACATTCACCACTTTAATCCAAACCACAAAAGATTTGAAAATAAGAAATATGCGGGGGCGGTTCCGGGAAAAGAGTACACCCAAATATTCAGTTTTAAGTCTGATGTTTACGTGCGCAACATAAAAACACAAGAAAATACACATAATTTTAAGGAATCCTCATCAGTGAAAAGACTGAGAATTGTACTGGACCGAAGTGAGACGAAAGGCTTTGATGAGAATGGCAATAAAAGACAGATATACAAGGACAAGGAAGGGCAGTTTTCATTGAAGATCAGTTTTGTTAAATATCACGTTCTAACCTTTATCCTGTTGATTTATACAAACTCCTAAATGGCCTTTGACAGCAGAAAATAAAGTTACCTCAAACCAGTTGTCTAGGCTTATATGGTTATTTTTGAGTTAAAGGCAGTAGGATATGATAAAGGATCGTTTGAAGGCTTGGTTCACAGGGACATTGTAAAAGTACTCGATCAGCATTTGCAGTGTTGTTATTGGTGAAAACCCTTAGCAAGACAACTGTTCAGCAGTTCGTTGGTTAAAGTTGTGATGTGTATATTGTTCCTCACAAATTAACCATTGATGCAAAACAAGCTACAATTGAGAGAAATCCATATTAAACAGGAAATTCCACTATTGATGACTGGATCAGTTTTATGTGATAAATTTGGCCAGAAACACAAATTATTTCAGAAAGGATTTTGTACATGACTGAATTTTAATCATTTAAATTGCCAAAGATCTGATCATTAAACAGAATTATATACTGACAAGTTAGAGCCATAACTGCTCACTCAGCTTCTTAGAGAGCACTCACCTTGTGGTCCATGCAAAGGAAATTGGAGTGGTGTAAATTGGACTATCAAGGGGTTCTACGAATCCCTTGGTGCAGGGTAATATGTAGAAGGGGAATTGTATTTGGGACAGTTGTGGCATTGTCTTTGCTTGGTTAAACAAAAAAAACACCTCACTTCAAACTATCATTATCAACAAAGCAATCAAAAAATAAGAAAACTACTGGATGAACTTCCCAATCCGTTAATCAATTCCAAAAGTCCAGGTTCAGTTTTTCACCATGATTAAAATGATAGCATGCTACAGAATGGGATGGAAGGCATTGTATCAATAAAGAATTGTAAGGCACAGAGACTGTGACCTTAAAACTGAAATGCATTTTTGAGTGCATTTAATTGTGACCATCAAAATATGCGCTGGTCTTTTTCCATGGCTACATGACTGCTCAATGTCCCCAGTATTTCTGAACATGTTGTTGAACAGTTACTTTATTTTACAGGCCTGAATCAAGAGGCTTTTTGTTTTTCACTAAGTGTAATGAAAACTGGCCAAGGTTTGCTTTTAAATGAGGAAAGACTTCGAAGATTATCTTTTTTTTTACTCCATTACCTGGTGTGAACAGAGTAATTCCATACTTGTAACATGCTGAAGGACAAAGTGATGAATAGATGGTGGATAGACTGAGGACAGACGTTTTGTGTGTTCATGTTGACTTTAATGTCTGTCGAGTAAGTATATATGTAAAGCGAGTGTAATTGAGAGCTGTGTGAAGATTCGAAGAGTCTGTGAGCTGCTGCCACGTGGGAGCTGAACAAACAACAAACCTCTGTGAGATTCAAGTTGTGGAAATGTCGAGGAAAAAAAAAAAATCTATGACTAAATATATGATTCAAGGAAACTCCGATCTGTAAAACTTAGCGTTGGTTTGGTAGAGAGTCACTGTATAATTGTTTATCGATTCCCTTCTGCAAAGTAGAGTATGTAGATAAGATCAGCAGGAGAAAATGTATTTTGCTAAATTTATACTGTTATAAATGAATTCTGTTCACAGTCAAATATGTTATAGATGCTATTTATTTCATTAGAGAGTTCACTTTAAACTACTTCCCCAGTTCCATAGCCCCAAAACTCTTTAATGCATTATATTATTTGATGGCTAGTATATTTCTACAAGGTGAACGTGAAATGAAAATGTTTAACTTTCCCAAGAATTTAGCGGACACTCCCTTAGAGTAAGGTTTAATCTTATGTAACTGCCCCTATACTTCTCTTGAGAATCCAATAAGGACCAGGGGCCATATTCATGAAGCTGGTGACGAACTTCTACGGAAAATTGTTACTTGAATTGAAACTTGTTACAGGTAAGACAAGATCCTGCTATTCACCAAGAGTCTGAGCCCTTAAGAGAGCCTCCTTGAGTGAAAAACTGTTAGGAGCAGGGACAAGGATTTTTTAAGAGGCTTTAAAATTCCTTAAGCTGACGAGAAAATTGTGTTATTACGTTTTTTTTAAGATAACGTTGCCAGTGGTTGTAAGTAAGTGACACAGCGCTCACCTGTGCATGAAGAATCCAATTTCTATGCTGCAATCTCCGTTTTTTTGCTTTTAGACTGCAGAACACATGGCTATGACACTGGTGCTGCACGGGAAGGAGGCGTTAACTCGCTTTGCTATATTCTCCCTCACCTGCCTCTCTGCTTGCGCTGTAACATCAGGTTTGAAGTCTATTCATAAAATGGTTTTACACGTGTCCACAAACTAAGTTAAGATTAAACATCGCTCATCTCTCCAGTGCTTCCACTCTTTTTTTAATCCATTTTTTCCCACACCTTTTAAAAGAGCTTGTCATACTAGCGAGTAACAGTTTTTGTCTTATTCTTACTGAGCTGCTCAGAGAACTTCCCTTGCTGGAAAGTTTTAGGCTGAGTTTGGAGTTGTATGAGAGTGTTCTCAGAATGTTTGTGAATAGGGCCCCTGGTCTATTGTGTGGCCACAGTTGAAACGTGGCTATACTACATAACGTTACCCTCATGTGTACTGTAGCTTTTCATGCAGGTCAAAGACTCAAGTTGGCCTGTATTTCACGTCTCTGATATGTGAAAAGAACTGAAGTCATCATAATCAAAATTAGTTACAACAGGGTTTCTGATTTGGCTGATTCAGTCAGTTTGGTTACTGAATATATAAATATATATATATATATCTTTTTATAAATCAATGTTAATAATAATGTCATTTTACACAAAATTGTATGAACTGTGAGAGAAAAGTAATGCAACATGTAAGCTACATAACCTGTGTTCCATTAGCAGTGTGTGAGTTTTGATTTTCCAACGGTCATGACGGTATGCCTTTTTATGTATTCCTTTCTTTTCAGTTGCAAAGCTTCTATCATTTGGCAGAAAACCTCTCAAACAATATGATTAATATGTTGGTGCCAACCAGGGTTTTCCTTGTGGACATGCAGAATTTATATGAATATAGTTTTTTGTAAGGTTTTGTAAAAAACAAAGGGAAAAAAAGATTTTGTTTTCCTAGTAACTGTATGTGTTAAGAGAACCTTAGAATAAGCGACATCTGAGTAAAACACGGGGAAATTCAACAAAATGTTTAAGAAAAGCTATTGAATTATTTTCTTTTTAACTCACTGTGAATAATTCAATTGTACAGTTTGCTGTATGGGTTATATGAAGTTTTAAATAAAAAATACAAACTATCTATATCTCCTGTTCAGCTGCTGATTGATTTGTGTCCTGCTGCCGTGCTTAAATCATGTAGGCAAACATGGGTTTAGCATGTTTAAGTAAAACATGTGACAGTCACTTATAATGTGCAGTGAGTATCATTTTGTCCACCATTGCAATTAAATTCAACTTAATAGGATTATCACCAATACTGTATATTTGCTTGCTTGGTACAGGGCTTATTAAAGTGTTGCAGAAGTTAACAAGTTTATTAAGTCAAATATGAAGAGATTCTTTTCCAACAAAATTGTATAGGTTTTCATCTCTATGTCTTCAGGGAAAAATCTTCAATAATTTACAAATTCAGAAGACCTTTGGTTTCTGACTGCTCGAGATCAACTGTACTGTTGATGCCCACAGTTTAAAGCTACAAGGATGTACTGAACTGTAATCGCAGTGGGATTATTCTACTGAAATACTACTACAAGGACTAATGTAAACAACATAAACTCAAATCGCCTGATGAGCAGGATCAATTATTCATAGTGTGTTTTGTCACAGTTATTATTCAGGAACAAAGCGAAACAGATGTGAGGATAGATAAGGAAGGTAGCTGCCCAGACTGGGAGAAGGATACAGTTACTGGCTAATGCAGGTAGGAGATCTGTGGTCTGAAAAAAGAAGGAGGAACCATTGAAGATTGAATGTCTGAGGATCCCACAAACAGGTCTCAAGGTAGCAATAATTCAGTACAACTCCCAGATACTAGAATAGTTTATATATTTCTTATCCATCATATCACTAGTAAATAAGGAAAAATGAACATTGCTAGATGAGAATTTTTATATAGGTCCTTTCTTTGAGATCCATAAAATTCAAACCCCTACAGCAGAGTACCTTTGCAGTCACGTGCAACAGCTGCTGCCCGGCGAGGCTCGGATCTCTCATGTAAAACACGGTGCGCTGCAAATCGAGAGAGAAAGGAAGGAATAAACACCCGCCACAAACGGTGCTCATGCATGAATGAGAATGTGTCGTGACGTGAGGTAGCCAATCAACCGCGATAGAGAGAGATTAACCTTGCTGGCGTCGAGATGGCAGACGTGCCTGTTAAAAAAGCAGGGGAAACCCCAGGCCATGGCGTTGAGGAGCAGCGGGTTCATAATGAGCGATGGGCAGGGGCCTTGCGCCTAATGGGAAGATTTATTATCTTTCACTATCAATTAATCCCTTTGGACAGACCGGGGCCAGCAGGAGCACATCGGGAGTATGTAAAAGAGAGAGAGAGAGGGAAACAGAGGGAGGATAGGAGCCAACCAGATGAAGAGAGAAAGATGTGAAAGGACATGAGAGGTGGAGGGAGCAGGAGCAGTGGGGCAAAATGAAAAAAGATGGGATGACATTAGGAAAAAAGCCAAGGAGAATGAGGAAATGATTTCAAAGGAACACCCACAACAGTTTGAGAGTGAAGAGAGAAGAAAAATGGATCAGCGACAATGTGAAGAGAGGAAGATTTTGTTATAAGATATAAGCAATGGAAGACAGGTCAGGAATCAAATGAGATAAATATAAAAAGAAATTTAGTGAATTTAGAATGGCACTCAAAAGAGCATATACCTCTACCAAGGCCTTGCATTCTTCCTATGAAGGCACATTTGAAATCTGTAAGATCTAAAAATTACATACACTCAGTTCCCTTAAGATTTTTATTATTTAATATCGTTCTCAGAGAAATCAAAAAATGTCTAAAAACATCATATCTCGCAATGTTAAAAGAACAGAAAAAAACTCCTAGATCCACACCAAAAGTAGAAAAAATTAAATTAGTTGAAAGACTGATACAACACCACACGCTACTGTGTGCACGAGCCTGTTAAGATTAGCTATATGTTCAGCTGGAAAACTGAGTGCTGCCATAATGTAGGTCAGTGAATATAGAGTATTTTAAGACATAGGCCTTCCTGAAAATAAACTACACAGTTACAAAATGGATTTTATTAAAATGAATCATTTTATTCAAAGCCAATTGTATGTGGTGGTGCTCAATAATGTTTGGGGCGGCTTTTAAGGCGACATTTAAATGGACGTTTTTTCCCTCATTTTTTATAATGGAAAGTCTATGTTTGATTTAATGTTAATGGGCTGCAGCCTAATGCAGAACCATAAACTATTTATCTAGAGTGGTGTTACATTGTGTCCCTAATGTTGTGAAGAGCTGAGGTAATGAATGACATTTAGACTTTGCATTACCTTTACAGATTCATCTTCATGTCCTCAGATTTATCCTCACATATTTCAATATAGTGTACAAATGAGATTCTGCGTGGCGAAAGTCCAACCTAAAGCTGACCTGCCCTGGTCGGTTGCTCATGCAGGCTGGTGGTGGATTTCTCACTCTGATGGCACATGTCCAGACCAGTGCTCTTTTTGTTGACCTTGACAGTGCCGTCAATGCGTGATGTTCTGCTTCACACTCCGGGGTGATGTGCTGGAGCCCAATGGCTGTGCATCATTGACCATTTGGGGGTGAATGAATGGCTGACCCATGCCATGCCCATCTCCGTGGACCCAGTGGGTGAGAGACCTATCCTGGCTGAAGCTGCACCAGAGGATTGGCTTGATGGGAGGGCGAGTGTGCACTGAACCTTATTATGGGCAATGTCATCATCCAAGAAAAATGAATTCAATTCAGGAAGCACAGGATATGTAGCTGTAATAGGATATGAAGCTAAAAGACAATTGTTCTGGAGGAATGGCTGTCGATAACACATTCAAATAAAAGACGGTATTAAAAACAGGGCATGGGAATTTAACTCCTTCCTGAGGATTTTAATGATATTTCATTGTTTTGATTGTATTTACATTCTGTAATTATTTCTCAGTATAATAGTTTTTAATCTTAAATATGTGACCTGCACAATAGAAAATTAACTGTGCCTTTTCAATAGTGCATTATTGAATTTTCACCAGGGAGTAATGAAAGGAATCAGTGAGCTGCAAGTGACAAACTGCACATCCAGCTTTTCTTGGAGGGAAAAAATAACTTTTAAATTAGAGATAATGGGTAACAAACATTAAGTTTTATTTAGTCATTAGAGGGACATTCAAAATCCTAACTTTGCCCTTGTAACAAAAAGGAAAACCAGAGACTAATCACATGTATTTACGTGCTCCAGGTCAGATATGAAACTACGAATACATTTTCACTTTCATACATGGGCAGCGTGCCAGAGCTGGATTACAAGACTAATAGAAGGTCGATAACACTGCCCATCCCAATAACATTAAAAAGGATGAACAATTAATGGGTGTGTAATTACAGTACACCGTACTGCTCGAATGAAGTGGTACCACAGTGGGAATACTTGCATATTCTCCCTTCCATAATGAGCTTGGCATTACATGTATTGTGTTTGTACCGGGAGACGCCATATGGCTGAATGAGAGAAAACAATTGTTTATCCCAGACCCCGTCTCTTTCATTGCAAAATCCCTCACAGCACCAGTATCAGAGTTTTATCTTCATACTATCATGTTGAATTATCCATTTGACTTTATGTGAAATAGCCCGTTAGAGACATTGCCCATGAAATGCCTTAGTGACTTGCTCTTTCTGTTCCGTCTTTGACCCTGATAATGACTGGAATAAAGGCTTTCATGAATATAAATATAGAATTGGATGAAAGGCATTTTTTCTCCAGTGTACATAAAACAAAACTCATGAACGTTTAATGCAGAGGAGTGTTTGTCAAGAAGGTACTGTACTTTTGCCGTTTAACATCGTATTATGCACTCAGTATAGACACTCTAGATTCACCTCTTCATTTATGTAAATCATTCACTCCTCTACAGAGTGTGTGTATGTTATCCAATGTTTTATTGTTAGCATGCAGCAGCATCCACTTACATCAGCTTTACTGTAATAAATGGACAGTATATTTTAGTATTCGCAAGATGGCTCAGATTTTACCTACAGTTTTAGGACATTTGCTAAACATTTAGCATTTAGTCTTTTTTCTTTGGCAAACATGACTTTATGCAGGGATAACCTTCATAAATTTGAAATTCATTCCAGACATTGTCTTTTTTCCGTATCTTGGTAGTGTAGATGTAACTTGTAAACTTGTCACGTGCTCATGTGTCTCTGTCCCAGTGTTACTGCTGCTAGTGTGATTTCATTATGTGATGCACAAAACTATCGAACGTCCTTGTCTGAGAACAAACATCTAATATCTAATGATAATGCATGATGAGTAATTTTGGATTACTATTTAGTATTTCAAAGGCCATTTGGGATTGTTCTGTCATAAATAATATAGGCTTATAATAATGAAAGTACTCAATGCTTTCGAATACAGATTTGGATGTTGATTACTACAATAGCAATGGTCAAAGGTTTGGGTCGGCCCAATTACACACGGTATCAAACTAAATGGTTAACATTGAAATGATGCAGTAATAATGTGCTTTTAAATTTGAAAATGAGTAATTGTTTACTGCTTACATCTGAAGACTTACCAAGAAATTACACAGCAGACAAAACACATAAACAATTGCAAAAACACCAGGTTCAAGAGGCGTCAAGAAGATGGGTCACAAGAACACAAAAAATATTGAAATACAGCAGTTACGCACAAAGGACATTTCTTTTGTACACAGCTCACTATTACTCCATTACAGTACTATTAAATATCCCGGTCAAAGGTCGATGTCAGGAACATTTTAAACATATGTACAATAACATTTGAAAACATCTGGATAATAATGACACAAAAATAAAGAGTTAAACAAGAAAAAACATTTTACCATGGTAAAAAGCTGACACTTTCTGCCCCACAAAGATGTCATGCATTAAGGATGCCAACAGCCTTCATAACCTATAACACTCATCGTCTTCAGTTTTGCTCAACTGTCATAACTGGGATTTTTTAAACGGTGCAGATTCAAAGTGATTTCACCCAGATTACACGTCTCCAAAACATCCAGAAATTGCTGTGTTTTTCTGCTGCAACAAGACCGACCATCAGCCCAAACAACGGATCACAAACCAGCAGTATACCTTTGAGATGAGCTGGTTGAAACAGTAGCAGAGCATGAATGTTTCATTGTAGTTACTTCAGAAAATGCTAGATGTTATCCTGTCATCAAATATTGAGATTCCCTTGAAAGCCTCAAGCATTTGAGTCCAAGCATTGAAGAATTGAATCTGTTCTTGATGAAACAGGGACAGCTTTGTCATTGCAATGCAGTTGCAAGCAAGCTTCATCTAATTGTAGAGCTGCAATGCTTGTTGCCTGCAGGAGGTATTCCAGTTAAAATTGCAGCAGCTATTACTTTCTTTGCCAGTGGGATATACCATCACCATATTTTAGTGTTCCCCATTAATCACCTTGACTGTGGCGAACCACCACAGTTTAATTTGTCCTGCAACGGTCTCATAATAAACAACAAAAGAATGTCCCACCTCTTACAATAACATAAAATATCTCTCATGTAGTATCTTGTACTGTTTCTTTATTGCAGAGCTGTGCACAGCACATCTATTAACTTAGTTGCTTCTTACCTGACCAGTACCAATCTCACTGAATCATGCATTTAAAAATAAAAAATTCCATCATGTTTGTACCGTCCTTAAGAGGCAGGTATACCAAATTCAGTGAATTGATAGCCCTCTCAGGATACCTGCCAGTTAGTGTAAGCACGACAGCGTAGTGTGGCTCATTCGCCAATCACAGGATTACTCTGCTTTTATTGTTGTTGCTTTCCTTTCCTCTAGGTGGCATAGATTAAAACAAGAATTTATGTTCCAATAGCTGAACAGCGCCCTCTTCTGGTGAATCAACACCCTAGTAAACACATCTGTTTGTAAGCGAGGGTTACAAGTTACGAGCTAGTGTCTTGAGTTGCGTTCACATCGTCAACATTAACAGATGAGTTTGAGTGTTACTGGCTAGAATTCGTAAATAAAATGGCAGGATGGTATGTCTGGATTTTTAGTGAAAAGCAAGTCTCTCTTCATCAGACAGGAACTCCAAACCTCTTTACTCGTTTCTACCTGAGGAAATGCTGTCAGTGTTTTATCCCACAGTTGCCTGCAGCCTACAGCAAGGCTGTTTGATGTTGGCCCAGGACCAGATTCCATTTGGTTCCACATGGGGATGAAGTTCACCAGCAGATGATTTGGTATTCTCTATCAGACTGTGTCCCCACATTTCAATCCTTTGGCTTGGGAAGCTGCCAATGCATGCAGCAATATTCTTTCATGTCTCCCTAAAAGTTTCTTAGTGTGCATATCCAACACATATAGATTGTATAGAATCAATATGTTTTGACTTATCTATGACCATTACGGATGTCCGGGTTTGTCTCTGCAAAGCCATTTATGTGCTGAAAGCACATTTTGAGTATTGGCAGCATAGCAGCATCTGTCCTTACTTGGTATATTAATTATAACGACTTGATTATGATGATAAGTGAAATGGAGGCTCTCTTTTACTACAAGATGTTGAGGCCAATTTTGTATCACTATTGCAGAGAAAAAGTAATTATTCCACCAGCTAAATTCTTTTTCAAAACTCTCTTTGTCTCCTTAGTAAAACATGATAAATCCCCAATGATGGAAGTCAGACAGTCTCTCCTTTTTTCCTCTCCTCTATAAGAGGACATTATATGGCCTGTCCACAGGGAAGGTGCTAGAGGGTGTCTGGCTAGCTGGGGGAAAGTTTATGGGCTGTGAAGGCCAATTTGAGCTGCGTGCAGATGGAGGCCAAAACAGAACTGTCACCTTCCTCCCTCTGTCGCGCTCCAATGGAACGTTGAAGGAAAAGGACGATCACTGAGCGATCAAAACTCCTGTTCAAAACTGTCTGACATTTTGAGAGGTAGTGGCATGGATGTGTGTACCGTAAACTGCTCATTAATATTAAATAAGGAAGTGACAGTTGGAGGGACTTGGCATACAACTCTCTTGGCACCTTAAGCGGGATTGCGAGCGATGGCTGGGAGCTTTGTTTAACCCAAAATGTGGTGGTTAAGAGACAGAACAGCTGCTTCGGACTTCGATGACCAAACAAGTACTTTTGCTTTATATCTCACAAACACCTATTTTAATGGCATTTTATCTAAAATGAATAGACTCTGGACATCTTAATAATAACGATTTTAATTAGTTTACTATAATTAATTTAGTCTTTCGAATTATACTGTGATAAACATCTGTTAAGAGTTGATTTCAACTCTTTTGAATGTTTTCTTTACAGGGTTTCCCTTGTTTAAGACATTTAACTATCACCGTATACCACAATAAATACTGCGGTAGCAAACAAAGTCACACACTGTAGCTGTAAAGTGCATGATTAAAACGTGTGTTGCACTTTCAGTATTTATGGCAGATGACTTCCGTTGTGCTAGACTAGTTTTAATGTCCACACAAAGCTGCAGAAATGTTAATGTATAGCCTCTGAAAATCACAATTTATGTCCCCCACTGTGTTTTATTTTTGTGGATCCTTCTTGCCTGTATTTATGAGTAGGGCCAAATGTAAAGTCATATTTAATTACAGAGCATTATTGCTCAATGAGGCTTTGTTAATGCAAGCTAGTGTCTCAGATATAAAAGATAAAGAGGCAGCACCTGTAGCCGAGCATAAATGGGATGGTGTATTACCTCTTTTGTCCGCATGGAATAGCTGAGTAATTCAATTTAAGAGCCCATTTGGAGATATAATGTGTTAACTATAATTCTGAGTTCAATTATATGAAAAACAAAATTTTGTGGGTATTGTTGATGTGCTAAATGAAGGGGATGTGGATTTATTTGTGTCAGGACTGAAACTTGGAAAGCTGCTAACTGGAATTTGTCCAAGCTCTCAAGTTATACTTTAGTATAAAGAGTCTCCAGTTCAGAGCGAGGATTCAGAACCACAATACTCCTTTACAGTTCCTTTCCTTTGACTTCTGCGACTAAAAGACCGTTAGGAAATGCTGTCTGGCATGAAACGAGTGGCACGGGCTTCGATGGCAGTTTGTGCCATTGCATATGGGAAGTCCTTCAAAGTCAGCCGTTGTGCCGCAGGCAGCATTCTAATGAGGTCATCAATAACCTGCAACAGCTGCTCAGAGAGAGAGACCTCATCTGTTGAGCTCGAACCACCAGTGACTCTGCTGTAACTGAACAAACAGCTCCAAAATAATGAGGGGTATTGTATGGAACATGCAGCAGTGCTTGACTATGAACCATTAAATGGTGGAACGGCAGTAGATTTAAAAAAAAAAAAATGACAGGAATGACAACAAATGAGAAACTTGAAAACTTAATCCCTCAGGGACAGTCACTTGCAAGAATGAGATTTCTAAAACAAGGCAACAGTAAACAAGCTGTCATCCTCTACAAAGGATGCATTTACTTTGGACCAATCAGGAAGAAGTAAACAAACGTTTAAGCACCACCCACAGGCAGGTGAAGCATTTTTTGTAATTAATTATTTTGTCTGTGTTTTTAACCACAGAGACACACAAATGTTCAAAAACAGTAGCATTACCCTCACTTGTCAAGTGGGATTTTGAAGATGTGTTTCTCAAGCAATGACATTCATCATTCCTAGATGTTCGAATCCTGATTAGCAGCATCTGAGATAACATTCACTACTGATGGATCGACTCGGATGCAGGCTTCGTCATTATTCCTCATTGGAGAGAACATTTGTCTTGACTGCTTGGTTTGTGGTGTCTTGCTGCTGTTGGCTTGAAAAGGCAGCAGTGACCTTCAGGTTGTGATATCAGTGGCACAATTTGGATGGATGACTTCTGATTCTCAATTTCCTACCCTGAAACATGTCAACGTCAAGCTTTAGTCTTGTATTGAGTATAAAGTATTGGTTTTCATCATCATTGCATGGTTGACCCCTTCGTCCATCTCCCTCCCCTGTCTCCATGTTGGACACCCCATGAGCTCATCTACTAGTGTGACATTTGCAGCATGGCACCTGTAACCTCAAGATTCTTCTTGTGCCTCTGTAGCTGTCAGAGCAAAGACAGCAATACTCGTCTTTCTCTCTCCCTTTCTCTCTGTTATGGATGGAGCCAACAGTCCCTTCCTGTTTGGATAAAGAAACACACAAAGACACAAAACAGGTGCAACTCTACTCGCCAGAAACAAAATGTCTGCCAGCATACTCAGAAAGCCTTTCTAGGGAATACTGTTTTATGAATGTCTAGGTTGAACCTGCAGTCAAATAACATGTGCTGAAATGCTGCAGGATTTTTATATTTGTTTGTTTGCGGGCTTCTAACGTCTCCACTATATATATATATATATATATATATATGCAGGAAATGGGATAACGGCCTGTGAGGATATCTTAATCCTTAAAAGGTCTGGATAATTAAATATTCGGAGAACACTGAAAGCTGATTAGCTGGGCTTTGTATCGCATTGGTTTGTTCATAAATATATTACTATATGTGTAAGAAAGTGACAGCAGTATTTGAAATGTTGTGTTGAAATTGTGCAACATTGTCAGATTGTCTATTTTAGATCTAAAGCAAAGTAACGGTTAGATGGCTTATCTGTTTAAATCTAATGATAACAGTGCTCTTTAAGTTGCTTAGAAATGTACCTTCCCTCTTGAAATGCATTTTCAAATGCCTTATGGACCACACCTGTCATCGGCATTACGCTCTAGGTGTCCTAGATTAGTTGTGCGGTACCCTATACTTTATTTGCACCTTGCAACTCTGCAAGTTCTTTCATAAGTAGTTTCATCTGCACAGAAGCAGGTCCCAGCTCCCGTCGACTATCCATTATAAAGCTGTCAGTGCACTGTGGCAGGGGGTGCAGCACTGTTAAACAGAAAAAGAGAAGAGAGATTTGATTTGCTATTGCTAGGTCCAATCAACCTGAATGATATATTCTACCTAATGTATAGCTGTAGTACAGATGTTGTATGCACATCTGGCCACAAAAACACCAAATATGAGCTACTACAGTTTCAATTTACAAAAATACCTTCAGAGGAGTTTGATCTTGGGTGATACAATTGAGAGAATGGTTGTAACTGCAATATAGTGTGATCATGAGATTTCTCTCCGTAGTTAAGATTATGGAATCAATGTCTGTCTACAATAGAGCTAATGCAAACCTACTCTTCATTGCATTAGTTTGAAATGCACAACACTACAGATGTTACTACACATGTTTAGTTTACCCATTTTAATCCTGTTACTTTTAGACTTGGGGAACACGATTTATACTTGAATGGCAAGCAGACCTAGTTGTGACGTTGGGCAACATGAATAAAATTTCAAATAAGCCCCCTTTTTCTCTGTAGTTCTGCCAAGATGGCTCATGTGCAGAGGAGGGAGGTGGTGGAAGGATTAGGAAGAGGTTAAATCTGAGGCTCACTTGCAGTAGTTCACACTAAGGGTGGAAGCACAGCTTCAGCAGATGCTGCTGGAGCATTGCCACATAGTCACATATTATGTATGGAGGCCCCAGCTAATTATAAGAAAAGCACTAGCTGACAGTTGCCTCACCACAATAGTAATATAAATCCACAGTGGAGTTAATGAATGAAACCAAATTTAAAATAAATGCATGCATTCCCCTCTTAAAGTACATTCATGCAACATAAATCTGCTGCTGGTGCTACTGTGCAGTTAACAACAGTCATTTCTTCTGAGCATTTAGACCCTCCTAACCTTCATTCTCTCTTTTATTATAGTGGTTTCTTCTATTAATGCACCTCATCTGTCAATTAATCACACTGATTATACATTTATTTACCTAATGGAATCCATTTAGCCCTGCCAGTCCTCTTCAAAATGATCTATTGCCTTATTGATAGACTGATTTCTGTAAACTGCATGAGTTCCCCTAATTGTCTCCATTGATTAATTTTCACTATCCTGTCACAAATGTCTCCTTTATTTAGGTTGAACATTTATTTTTGTATGTGTGCATGCTCTGGCTCCTCCAGGAAGGTTTGGTTTACAGATTACCATATCAAAGGGAGATGAGTGATCCCTGTTTAGCTGATGAAATCTGATGAGTGTGATCTGGTTGCCGTATAATGCGGAAGACACTGGAAATGCACCTGGCTACAGGAGTGAAGTTAGACAGGAGAGGCTACTGTATACTTGGATGAGACACTGGACACATTTGAGTGGGCAAAGAGTGAGTGTAACATGTAGTCTGACCTCTCCTCGTCCTCTCTGTAACTTCAGCAATAGTTAACATCATAATGCTGCTATTTATGGCACCACGTTAAATAAGGCAATATCTCAGGATTGATTTTGCTGCCGCTCGCTCTCCCCTTTGCGCTCTCTTCCAACACACGTTGGATTTGATAACTCAAGCTCTATTGATTTTTCTATAGGCAAAAATAGTCTGCAGAAGGCATAAACAAAAATATATTCCATGTTTTTTTAAAGATCAAGATTTAAATGTTTTTGTTTGGTTCATGTGGGACATTGTAACTTCTGATACTGTTGTATATTCACTGTGTATACATATTGAAATGATTTGCCAATCTTTTTCAATTGATGCATTATTTCTAGAAATAAAGACAATATTTTCTGTAAGGTTATATCAATTTTTGGGGAAATAAATGCAATATGGTTGTCGCATCACAACTTCACATGCCCAAGGCATGACATCGGAAAGAATGTCAGCTCTCCAGCTGCAAGATTGCCTTGTACGCTATACATCTTGTTGACACGGGTGTGAGGAGAAAATGTGTTTTGGGAGGGATAAAGCTGATAGAACCGTGGGATGATATACAGGGAGATTCCTGCCCGGACACAAATGGAAATACACAGTATGCAACAAATGCAGAAAAGGTAATGGTAAGCCAGTGTGTTTGGGAAACATCTTGAGGGATGGAGCAAAAAAAAAGTTGGAGGGAAAATAGACAGAGAGGGAGAGACCATAACGTTCAAATGGCAGATTGGGATCTAGCTTCCTGAGTTGGGGAGAAAGTGACAGAGACTAATGGAATTCTGTGCCTGGTGTGATTAAGAGGCTGTACTAAACCTGAGATAATGTGCTGATATCTGCTGGGAGCTGCTTGACGCAGGCAGATCATAATCAGTGGACACAAGACAGTCGAGAAGCTGCTCACCTCTCTGCAGCTCTCAGCTGGCCCTACATGTCCAGTCTGGTTGTCTCTGAGGAAACAAACCCATCCCCTCTTTATTAACTCACATTCACATACATGATGATTCGGTAAAAAGGTTTTAGCAATGTCTGTACATGTGTTTATAGTATCGTTCACTATTATTTTTAATGTGATGTTTTTTTTCTAATAGTATAAATAGCTGACTTTTTTTTAAATAATAATAATTGGGGAGAATAGTCAAAGAAAAACTTAAAATATATACTAAAGTAAACAGAGGCTGTGTTGCATTGAAACTTGCTGATGTTCCTATGCATGGTCCTTGGGCTTCACTGTGCCGTTGCGCATTTTAATCTTAATCAATGTTCCGTGCTCTAATGAGAACACTGGTTTTTACACGCTTGTTGACCTGCCAGATCAGGATGTTCTAACTGTGATCAGAGTCTTATTAGCCTAGGGAAGGTAAGCACTAGCCTCTAGCACCATAACAACCCCAGCCAACGCTGCAAGCTCACACCATTCAGGAAATACCACAACAGATATCACTCCATTTTTCTAAAGGGAAATACGCTCTTTGATGAACCAGGGCATCGGTTTAAAAGAGCCCACACAAACCTTGGGTGGGACTTCAGTGCAGCACCTGTGGAAATATGACTCTCGTCAATTCATTTCGTACTGTCATTACTACTTAACTGGTCCTGTGGGACTCCTTTACTGCAGAATAACAAGTCTCTGCATCGCAACAGCCATATGTCCTGGGTGTTCCCTGGGGAAGACGCCTCCGGCAAACCACAGCCCATTTCCATCCTGTCAGTTTCAGGCAGGACAAGCCTGATAACTTTATGTTGTTCTGCAAAGATGGATCAAGATGAGCTACTTTGCTTCGTAATCTGAATAAAAATCAACAATCAACAACGAGCTGTGTGATGATTCATACTGTGCGTGATCTGGTGGAGTATCATGACTATGCTGCCTTACTTTAAAAGCATAATAAAATCTGACTTTATTTTATCAGAATCAGATCATGACATCCAAAGCCATGTTTTATGAGGTACTTAAACTCAGCCGTGCTACCATAACGTCAGGACTTCAACTTGTGTTTTACAGCTGTGCAAATAACGACGTGTCACAGAGGGCTATAATGCCAAAGGGTGCGGTGCAGAATCCGTATCAAATATTCAGTCGATGAAACATTGATATTAAGGGAGCGAGGATAGAAAGTTTCTGTAGCTAATCATCTTATCGGCCTCAATGTGAAACTTGATACAGAAGTGTGTAAGATGAAATATGGTTCAACGTGGATGCAAACTGCAGGTGCAGAGTGATACAGGTGATGGATTAAAGCAGGGAAACCCCAGCACGGCTGTACTACATCTCTGAGCATTACTGTATCTGTATGAGGAACTGAACGTAATCAAATGGAGTACAGCTACTTCACTTGACCATGTACTGGCATTATTACAAGCTTTTAACATAACTGCATTACTGACACTGACAGTATAATTTTGAATACATTGCATAAATGAGTAGGGTAGCTCATTGTTTATTTTTTTTCTCTCGTGTTCATTATTAAATTAAATGACAAAATCCAATTAGTACTGTGTATTACCCTTTCGTGCAGTTTGATTAAGCAAGTAAAATATTATGGCCGATGCTCAGCCAATTTATGTTGCATTACAAATCTTTCAAATAATATTTTTTTTAATGAATGTGCAAATATTTCCTACATAAACAACAGGCTTCATCTGTCAGCAGTTATGGATAACTATAAAGACTGACCCTTCCACAAATGTCGAGATTATAAACGGACACCATTAATGTAAATAAAACTGGCATGCATTTATTCATGTTTCATTCCTCCCATGTAATTGTGTAAAATAATTTGGTACACACACACACACACAAAAAAAGATTTCTCTTCACGGGTTGCTGCCCGACAATGTTATGATTAGGCTGAATATTTCCACTGTCATCACAGTTATTTTCGTAATGCGTTTCCCTTACCATTGGATCGTCAGGACAACAAATATTTGAATAGAAATGACCTCAATTTCGAGGGAACATTTCATTTGGCTGAAGCGCGTGTTATACATCTTGAGGAATGGCAACATGTCAGCCCTGCCAAGCCGATTCCCCAAGCAGCTAAAAATGACAGTGCTTACAGCCAGCACTGTCTTCGCCGCACATGTGTGCCGAGTATTTTGGATGTCACTACAAATATTTTGCAAATCAGGTGCGGAGGATGTTTTGTTTTTCCTCTCACTCTGATTATATTCACCCTGTTTCTTCCCTCCTCCCATGCAGCGCCATGACACAGACAGACCATGTTTTCATTGTCAATCAAACGATTACCTGACAAGGTTTCCAGAAAACACCTTTCACCGTGTCTTAACATATTACTGTGATGATATGTCTACTGGAGAACAACAGCTGTTGGAATAGTTGAAGGTTATCACTTCTTATTTCCTCGAAAACGGTAGGTGTCATTTATAAGCTCCTGACACATTGCAGCTGGCTCTATGGAGGAATTGCTTCAACATAAGGAGAATTAAATACCTTCTCCTGACATCTACCGGGTTGAATAAACAACGAGGAAAATATAATGTATGACCCCAATTTGTCCGATGCTTTTGACAGATGTCTTTTTCGCAGGTCGGAATGATTGTGAGGAGGTTTACCTTCTCTTTTAACCAATCTTTAGCAAGGGTTGGGACATTAACTTGGCAGAGCTTGAGGTCTGTAATCTGGGTGAATAGCGGTGTCATATATCAAAACACTTGGCAAGAATCCTGGATTCAAAACTGTTTGGAAAAAACAATAAACCCTGAAGTGAGACGCCTGCTTACTGCTTACGGTGCTCCTGACAAAGAGAATGAATCTGTCCCCGGTACTCACAGGAATGTTTGCTTTTAGTTACTCTCGTACTCTGCACCCTGAGTGACTGATTTCAGGGCTTGACATTCTCATATGTTAGACAAACATTTACTTCTTTGGCAGGTTTGTCTTAAATGGAAAGCAGTGCGTTGTACTTGACCACTCT
The DNA here is from genome assembly GCF_022539355.2 of Hippoglossus stenolepis. Classification (NCBI taxonomy): domain Eukaryota; kingdom Metazoa; phylum Chordata; class Actinopteri; order Pleuronectiformes; family Pleuronectidae; genus Hippoglossus; species Hippoglossus stenolepis. The sequence goes on from NC_061490.1 coordinate 20,223,636, forward strand.
ATGCTATGCAGACAACTTGATCAATTGGTGTACAAGCTTTCCACTCAACAAAATAATGGAAGTAAATATGAGCAAAAATCTAAATTGCAGAACCCGAACAGCGCTTTGTCAAGGGGGACATCAGCAGAGAAAATGGAGCGCTCGTGAAACAATGGAAGAGAAGGAGCGAGAGCATCTATTTGTAATAATAAAGTGCAAATACAAGCAGCCGTTCCTTAATGGAACTCCTCACTGTATCACTCATTGCTGCCCCCCCACAAGGCTTAGCAAGATTGAATACACCATATGTTAATCTGGAGCTTTTCCCCTCATAAGTGGCACTGACGGCATAGTTTTGGCACTCCCTTTGTCCTTCCTATAATGCATCAATCCCAAAAGCTCATTTAGGCAGTCACTTCCCAGACGCCACACACAAAAATAAACTGGGGGTTTTATTTGGTTTTTAGATCGCCACCTTCTACTCACTTGGTATGTCTGATAATGTATCTGCCCAGAGGTTTTCCTCTGTTGAGCTCAACATACAAACTACCCCTAATAAAAGCTCAAATCGAGAGGTTTTTACTTAACTGATCAGTGAACACCCCCACCCCCCCACTCTCTGTCAACATGTAATGGTTCTTTTTCTTGTCTCATATCCCATCCTTAACAAACCATCCCACCACCCAACCAACAAGCATACAGGAGTGAAAACAAATACTCCTTTCTTAACATGGCAAATACATTCATGAATATTTCCTCATTTTTTTGATAGAAAACAAAAAATTGCTATAATGGAGTAGTCATATAATATAAAAATATGCTTTTTAGGAGGTTTGTAATGTCACTGTGCTGCAATTTGTTAATGGCACTCCACTACAATGTGCTAATCTGAAGTATCCCACTGCCACACTCTGTGTATGAACGCACCTCTGATTATTATTTTTTGTGATATCTGTATCTCATCTAACCTTGTAATGATATTCCCTTGTCCTACCTCAGCAGGCCTCCCCCTCCCCCTCCCCCCACAGTTACCCTGCTGCTGCCGTGCCGCCATTTTTAGCCCCATAATTTCCTTGGCAGTAAGCTCCTGATGAGGTTGGTCAGGGATGAAGACTTCTATTAACTCAAATGTTGTACATGAAGGGAATTGCAGACCCATAAAGCAAGGTCTTGTCAGGCTCCCAGGTGAGCTGTAGCATGAAGAGCATAGCCTCCCTCTCCACCCACTGGCAGATTTGCCTTAAAAGTTTCAGCGCCCGAGGGAGGAGGTAAAAACTTTAGGAAGGCTGCTTTATTTTCCCCTCTACGTCTAGTATTCATGTGTGGATCTACTGTTTAGTGTAAATTACTCACTCTAAAGAAAACATTCTACAGAGTTAAGAAACATAAAACATCATAATATTTAATATGAGATTGTCTTCATACAATTATGTTTCAGTGATAGTAACGGATACAAATTGAGGATTTTTATTTATTGTCCAGGATTTGCAACCGGATTTGTACTTTTTCATTTTCTCTTTCTTTTGGTGTGTTTTATAAGTTTTTGTTTATTTAAAAGGTCTGCAAAGGTACATTGTGATGTCACATGACAATGCTCCACTTTTGCATTGTGCACACCTAGCGGCTGGTCTTGCATGCCCCCCAACAGAGCCAGGTAAAGTGAGAGCACAGGACGACATTTTCTCTTCCTGGTTACAAACAGTTGACCCATTAAAACAGAGTGGGCCAATAAGAGTAGACTGGGCTTGATCGGAAGGGAGGCCTTAAAGAGACAGGAATCTGAAGATTAGAGCATGTAAACCTTTTAAAGCAATAACCAACATTTTAATTATGAACCTGAATATGAGGATATGTCTCCTTTAACTTCAAATAACATGGACCATTTTTTTTCTTGGCTGTTTTCATTAAAATAAGATCTTGTTTACCTATAGTGTTTACAGTGAACAGATTTTTTTTGCAAATTCCAAAGATTTATTTTTTCAAACCGATCTCTTTTTCAAACATTTTCGATAATTAATATGTTAAAAACCCAAATGTGTGAGCAGTAATCATATTCAAGTGGGTACTTACAAAATAGCTGACAGGTTTGACTGAGTCCGTCATTGCTTCTTTTAGTGAAGTGAACATCTTAATCCTGTTCATGAGTGTTTACTGGATATTGCCCTCATATTGCGTGTGTTCTCATTTCCTGAAATGCTCTGGGATCCAGGGGAACGTATACTGACACTTGTCTGTCCAAATGTTAGCAAGGAAAACTCATTTTTTTTATCTATAATCTTTTTCATTTTCTTCCTTATCTACTAATAGCGTCATGGAGTTTATCCCACCAAACTTTCCAGCTGTGTGACATTGAAATGTATGTTTTCTGTTCTCTTTTTATTATTATTTTATTTTTAGTCCATTCTAAATCAGGTATAGTCTCATGATTTGTTGAAAAGTTATTAGATCACTGTCTTAATATAAGTTAAGAGTGTAATTATGTTCTCTAAATGTAAAAAGTAATGTCGACACAAACAGCTACACATTAATTTATTCTTATATTTAGAGTCGCAATGTCAAAATCGCAAAGAAGTGTATTAATATGCGAAACTATGATATTGAATTGTCTCTTGACTCTTATTGGAAAACATTTTTTTTTGTTTTAACTAATATGCACCATTAATCAAAAGTAATTTGTCTTAAAGGCGACATCGTATGCCCATTTTACCACAAGTTGATACGGTTCCTTGGGGTCTTAATAAAATGTCTGTAACATACTTTGGTCAAAATACCACAAGGATCATTTAAAACAGCACCCTTTTTACCCTGTCTAAAACAGCCCTCCACAGAGTGACCTGTTTTGAGTGCCTGTTCCTTTAAATGCTAATGAGCCAGCTCCCCCCATGATTTTAAACAATATAAATTGCTGCGCGGCGCTTCCGCGTCTGGTGTAAACCCGGCGTAACGAGTGTGGGGGGGCGGGGGGGATGAGGTGGGGGGTGGGCCAAGGCCATGTAGGGAGACTCCCACTGTATTGTGACGACACAATACATAGGAAGCTCATTCGAGTCACTCAAGCATGACGTTTCTGACTTAGAGAAACCATAACAAAACGCGCGAGTGGTTTTTTTCCAGAGTTTTTGGGTTGGTAGACATGCCAGATACCCAAATTAACGTGTAGAAGCACTAAAAAAGTGGAATTTTCATAATATGTCCCCTTTAAATGTTCCTCTGCAGCTGTGTTGCAGCTGTATTGATTCGACATTTACAGCCTGGATATTCAGATATTCAATGTGTCAGTAAAGCTCATGTCAGAACAGGTGTTCTTTTCAATACAGGTATTCAGCAGCAATTTATCAGTTATTCCTGAAAATATTCAGGATTTTCAGGATTGGGGGAGTTGATTCAAATCATAGATTCAAAGTATTTCTCGATAATAAAATCATTTATTATTACTTGCCAGCCAATGACATGATATTTAATACAACCATGTTCAGAGTATTAAAAGCATCATCTGGCACAATCTGTCTATTATTAAAAGCTGTGCGCGGATGCTGGTTGGAACAGGAATAGCTTCCTGGGGTGGTCTGTATCAAGAGCAGTGGGTCTATACCCAGTATGCAGAGGGAGACATGAGCTAAAATGGGGGGTGGGGATAAGCATGCTCTTTAAAAGTGTGTGTATATTACTGCTGTGCCCATCCTCTGATGTGATATTAGCTTAGCAACTCCAGAGCAGTTGTTTAATTCCGCATTAACGTCTGCGCTAGCAGGGCTAATTGTAGCCACATTGGGCTCACTGACAGGCAGCTTGTCCAGAACAATATATCCGTTCATCAGCCGAACTCCTGCCGAGACATCAGTTGTTTGGCGCTTGTTGTTTCTTCCTCTTCTTGCACCAGACCACATCTGTTCAGAGATCAGTGCTCGACACTGAACAGGACTGTGGTCTTGCTCTCTATTTAAGTCAGTTACACATATCAAGATCTGTTGTGGCAAAGATGTGCTCTGCATTGCATGGCCTGAGGTCCAGAAATCCCCAAAAAACAGCTAAATTTCCACTCGACATAATGCACAAAAATAGATGTAACATTAGGTTGTTAAGAAGGAACAATGACTTTTTGGTCAATTGTGACAGCACTAGTTTATCCCCTTGGTTGTAAGTCATGAAACTGTACAAAAAGGACACATCCATCACTGGTAAATATTTTTGACATAATTATAATACCGAGAAGGATTTCATTGAGAGCCATACTTCCAAGAATTATGTGAAAAATATCCCTCCACTGTGGACAATGGATTCTACCTATGAAGGTGTCTGTCTGCACTTTAATGAGATTCTGTGTAACGGTCTGTTTAATCTGGCCTCAGAGCAGGGATGAATATTATGATTAAGAATATGACATTGCCACTTCCACACCTTGAGAAAGTGATGATTCTACACGTGTTGGTTGTCGCCTTGCGTTAAACGGCTGTTTCATTACTGTCAGCGACAGATGGCGCGATCCCCAACCTGACACACCGAGCTGCTGCCGAAGAGGCTCTTCAAAATAGCCTAACATGACAAGCGCAGAAAGACTTCCTCTGTGTGCGTTATTCTGAAAAGAATATCAATCTAGCTATATGTGTTGATAGAGGAGGTATTGTATCATCCTCAACAAGTGTCCCCCTGATGTTTGGCTCAATTTGGTGTCACAAAAATGCCTCAGACAAGAAAGGAGCCCATTTACTTCGGGATTCCCCAGCTGAAATGTAACACTTGCTGTAATTCATCACCTGTTTCAAGGGAGGTACACTGCTGCTGGCCATTAGGACCACTGAGGGTTTAACCACAGCCCAGAAATGAGGTGTAGTCATACACTACTCGAGTGTAATCATGTGGATCTGTGTGAGCAGGTTGTGCACTCTGTGATGGAGTACCCAGACTACACTGAATCTCGTTGGATCATTTGGACTTCATGCTTTATAAATATATATTGTTCTGCTCTCACGGAGGAAAAATCCATAACCAACACCTGGGAGGGTTTGATCTCTGCCAACATATGACCAAGGCCAGTTTTGTTTGCACAAGGTAAACAGGTCAATCTATAAAGAAACATAACCTCTATGGATTTGACTGGTGCGCTTGTACTTTTGAGCAGGTTCAGTGGAGGGAGGAGATTTGTGGATGTACGACACGGCAGACAGAAGTTGGTTGATATTTGACTGGTTGTTTGTTTTATGAGGGAGCGTTGTATTTCATCTGGAGTAAGATGTTAAGGGAGGAGATGAATAGGGCAAACCTTCCTGACCAGAGTCTAGATCAAAAGAGTATTTCTGGTTGTCTTCAGAAGTTGCATAGTGTACATAGGCAACTGGACTTCAGTGGAGAACTGACAAAGCCTTTTGGATGAGAGGTGAACCATCTTCAAGAAACACAAGCAAGTCCAGCTGCCTATGTACATTTGTACAACTTCTGTAGATACCATGACATGGATGATGACAGCTTTATGGCAATGTGATATTTACTTTCAGTGCAGGTATGCAGTGATATGATGACATGAAAGTGTTATTTAAAAAATACTAGTCAGAATGAATTATTCAATTTGATAAAAATAAAACGGAGGATGTTAACAGATTATCCCTGTAATTTAATTGCAATAATATATATATATATATATAATTATTATTATTATATTTTTTTCAGGCATCAGTTTGAATAAAAATGTTTGGTTATCCACATTCAATGAAGGGGGTTGTAAACACCCAGGCCAGGGAGGTTAGCTGAGTTGTACGTATAAACAAGACCCTTTTGTTCAGGAGACTGAACTCCCACTGAAAGCTGACATAATGATGGAGGGAGTCCGGATGGGACCTTGTCAGCAGGCCACACCGCCAATCCCCAAGAGCAGTGCCACAGCGGATGAGGGTGCCACCGCTCTGTCCGTTAACATAGAAAAAATGAGGGAGAGGTAAGCTGAGGACTGTAAAACAGGGTCAGTGGGGACTCCCTGTGTTGAGTCCCACATCAAGAGATGAGAGAAAACACACAAGCCTAGCTTTTAGAGAGAACACATTCACAGAGCAAGCAGTGAATGGAGCTCTGTCAATTTGCCAAAGTAGCTCGGGTGATTAACATTTGAACTGTGGCACATCAAGAGCCCCCCTGTGGATGAATGGTCATTCTATCAGCCTCATTAGGGGAAACCTATTCAAGGATGCCAAGCACAAATTGCTCAGACCAAACTGTCACGCATAGGTAGAGAATGACAATGGCAATCCAAAGTAAACAGTCGTTTCTTGCAGATCGCTGAAATCCTACAGTAAACAACATTCAGAGCCAAGATAAGCAATGAGCTTCTAAAACTGATGGAGTGTGTCATAATCATCACCTGTGTAGCACCATGGTAAATTGGTTCAATGTGGTCGCCCCCTCGAAATAAATAAAATCTTGGGAAGGGCAGCTTGGTCGCCAATCAACTGACTACTGAGACATGAACACACATGCACACACTTCCATTTTTTGTGTATTTTTATGTATAATGGCTTACAAAACACAAACCTTAATTGCACTACTTTTATTTTAGCCGAGATCTGTTGATTTTCACTGCCATAAATAAATGCCAGTGTTAAACTCCATGGAATAACAATTTCAACTTGCATTCACTGCATGGTTCCAACCAATGGCACAAAAAGCAGCAAGTCCTCCAAATTAGTCGACTACCACATTTGTAATGACACAGTGGTGCCTTGCCAGTGCTTTATGCTTTTTCTCTGGCTTTCCTGCCATTGGCGGACTCCTTATCAACAATTTATGAACTTTATTCACACATAGGCACAGAGGCCAAGAACAACAAGCATCTACTGTATATGAGAAACCAGCATAACGAAAGTTCCAATTCCCCTAACAAAGCCCGATACCAGTTGGAAATATGACACATTTCGTAGAATATGCTTGATATTCTTCCTTCACATTGACTATTGCGAGTATGAAGCTGTTTTCAGACATGAACTCAAAACACATGCCTTTCACATATGAAGAATGCAGCAAGAGATGCAAGAGATTGACCGGGTCAGACATGTTCACAAAAATAGGAAAATGTACAGACAGCTCAGGCTCAGGTAGAGCATGTAGGAGGCTGAACATTATGTAGAAACCCTGCTGTGGAAATCTCATGTTTGTGTACAGCACATCGACACCGGCATTTTCCTCATAACTCCTTGTTTTTCCAAGTTGACATCTTTGCTAGTGTCCTCTACGTGCATGTAACCGTCTTTTCATCTCAAGATATTTGTATTCTTCGTTGATGTCATCAACACACCCACTCGCTTGCTGTGAAATTTCATGCATTTTCTGGCTGTATCCTTACATCCACTCACTCATATCTTCCAGACATTTTTACAAGGGGGCTGGACGGAACACTTCAGGAAAATGTCTGCAGCAACTGACTGTGACATTTGCATTCTCAAATTCAGCCCCTCCTGAAAATTGAATGTCCAGACTTGAGTGCATGTCTGAATGCAGCTTAAATTTGTTCAATGAAAGTTATCCCTCAGATGAACACAGTAAACCTCATATTTCTATCTATTGTTTTGGAAAAAATCCAATCTTTACATGCATATGTTGTACATTACAAATCCACAGTAAAGATGCCGTATTGCTGAATGTCTTCCACTAACATTACTCTCCCTTCCTAGTGCAGCTCTTAGCTGAAACTAGTTATAACTTGTAAATCAAAGGAGTGAACAGTGCATATCATTACAGGATTGATTGATCCTGGAAAAGATAATGTGCTCACATAAATTCCTTCATAGGGGAATTCAGTATACGGCACTTTTTTTCTCCCCTTTTAGCAGTAAATTGCTGCTATTAGAGATACAGAACCATCTCTCTTCCAAGTACTAAGTGGGACCACAGTCATTTTGGTGCTAAAATGTTCACCGTTAGTGACTGTTCTCCTATATCCGTTTTTTTTGTTGTTGTCCCGTCTCTTCTCTCTTCAAAATCAGCATGATCTTGTTTGATAGACGTGTTTACCCAAGCTCTGGATGGAATTCATTAGCCATAATTAAGCATTTACTTGATCAGGAGGGGAAAAAAGGATTATGTGAACTCAGATTAAAGGAAGCTGAGTGAAACCAACGAAGAGATTATCAAGCGCTGCCAGGCAAGCAGGCTGCCTTTGGAGTTGGGCCCTGTGATCGCTATCTCGTTAGTGCTTTATTCAAGCAAAAGCTGGAAACAAGCTAGGTTTTATTCAGATTCTTCTGCAGGAGCCTATAGACCTGAAGATCTCATGGACCAATGGTTGAGTGGATCCTCTAAATCTATTTTAAATGATTTATACCCTAATTCTTGATTTAGACTTTTTGATGTTTCCGAATAAAAATACTATGTTTTATCTTAAAGCCTAAAGGGGTCAGCTGATCAAGCTATAAACAAATAACATATGATGGTCAGAGTTATTTTTTGGAGATGATGAGGAAGGTTTGACATTGTGAGGAAAGTTAGTACGTACTTTACCTTAATTTTGTCTGTATTTTTGCACTTTTTGTGAAAGCTTACCGATACAGAAGAGACAGACAGAGCAAAGTAGTACCACTGGGGGGGCACTGTATTGAATATATACAAGGGAGAAATTTCAACATTGGCAAAATATCCTATGAAGAGAGGTCGCAAATTGGTAAGTTAGACCACCTAAGAAGTACAGTATCACAACCTTCTCTACTATTGCCATGTTTGTTGTTGTCAGAAACTCTTGACCCTTAACAACATTCCAACATAAAGGACACATGGATGTATCGCTTCAAACAGGTGCATCACATGTAATGCAGCGCTGGGTCAATGTTCAGTCTCCGTGTGCATTCAAGAAGAAATCAACACTGTCAAAACAAGCAAGAGATATAACCAAGGAGGCATTCTAGTTTTCTTCCTGTGCATGTACATAGAATACAAATAAACTATTATATTCTGCAGGAGGTGGCATCCTCATGTATAAATGTCCAGTAACCTTTGTCTTACCATGTGTCCTTAAACCATCTTTCATGGGACAGTGCATGTCAGTAAGGACGTATGCTGAACATGAACGTGACAAAGAATGTGTGCATGGATAGTCAATGCAAAATCTCAATAAAAACATAACAGAGATTAACTTAAATAGTTGATATCACATTAACAAACAGTTGTCTATAAACACATAGACAGAGTGATATTATCATTCATATTGAGTTGTGTTTCTGACCATCTGGTGAATGTAAGGCTCATATTCCCTCTCATTTCCTATTTTATTTTAGTCTCCTCCAACTCCTGAGGCAAATATCTGGCACTTTAGCTGCAAAACGCTCCACTGTGTTCGCCAGGGAGTCGTCGACTTTAAAAAGCTCGATATATGCCCACGCTACCTGCCCAGCTCCAAACAGCAGAGAGATGGGGGAAACATCTATCTGCTACTGCTGCTGAAAGTGAGGTTGATCAGAGCGGTGACACTAAATTCAAGCAGGTGTAGAAAATAATACCAAAGCCACAAACTGGAAGATACTAAAAAACTGAGAAGAGCTGAGGGGGGCAACAGTTTTGGGTGATAATTGCTTGTGGCCCTTTCACTGTTAGAAACTCATAAATATTTAAAGTTGTAATTCCATCTATTGTTAATATACCAATTGATAGTGCAGTTTCAGAAATTAGTGCAGTTTTAGAAAACATGGTCACAAGCAAAATTAAACAAACAAAATATGTCATTGTATCTATCCAGCCATTAAAGCTTATTATGGCTCAGTCAATCAGAAAACACCCACCACAATTAGAAGTCCACAATCTGTTCAGCTGCAGGTTTATTGCACCTCTTCAAAGTCAAATATACATCCTGTTTTTTAATAAACCCATTATAAACTGCTTGCAAACATATGCTGCTGTGACTCTGCATTACAACATATCAGTGGAGCTTCAGGCTGTTGCAAATACATTGGTGGGTTTAGAGTCTTCATAGTGGTGGAGGGGGCAAAACATTGCAAACGCATTATGAAGTTGTCAGTGTCGCAGCTCTCACAGTGGGTAACACAAACATTGGAACAGCTTTAATTTCACCTGAATGTCTTCCAAGACATTTGTCGCTACAATAAATAAAGTAAAAAAGAACATATCACAATGTGAAAACCTTCTGAATACCCAAACCACTGTGGAGAGAAATGTAGTTTTGATTTTGTAATTTTAGTGAACAGCCTCCCCAAAGTATTACTTTAATGTCTCTTTTATCAAAGGCTTCTGTTTTTCCTCTATCTTGCCTAATGGATAAGACATAGCTGTCAGCAGATGAGTAATTCCTCTCGCATCGCCTTTGCACATCCTGTCCCTCCAATTATTTTTTTCACCGCTGATCTCGGTCCGAGGAATTTATACAGGGGATCAGTAATAGAAAAGGATACTGACATGCTTTCCCACACGCGGGTCTATGTGCAGTGATTAATGTAACAATGTGATTTAGGCCCAACATTACTGACCGGTTGATTTGAGGGCTGCAAAGTACGGCCTGTCAGAGCTCTGCCGTAACACTGAGAGGAACCTATAATGAGGCCTTTCAGAGATGCCAAGTGGCTGGAAACCAAAGCATACCTGCAGTTGGCTGAGACACCACGGAAGGTTTAAGGATAAAAGGAGAAAAATATGATGGATTTTAAACTAACTGGATGCAGGATGTTTAACTTTGATTCTGGCACTAAAGAAATCAATTATGTTAGATCTCAAAATATTATTTTGCAAATCATAGACATTTTTATTGAAAACTAATGTGGGTGCACGTCTTTTGTATCATTTTATTTATTTTACACTCGTACCTATCAAGATATGGCATGAAAATATTGCATGGAGCTGCTCCAGAGACACTCAATTAGAGTAAATTATAATCTTTGAAGAATCTGTGAGTAGCTTGAGCCTGTTGTTGCTGGTTGATAGTGACTAACAAGGACATCAGGTTACATCATCATAAATCTACATGGAAATCAGTCTCCTAATATGAATGCTGCAGGTTTGATTACAGTACTGTGTGTCCCTACATATTTGTGTTTTAAATTGGGACATTTTGTTCCATATGATTGATTTTCAGAGAATTATAATTCATCTGCTGCATCAGGTGACTCTTTACAGCTTGTATAGCCCTGAAAATTATAGTGACAATCACTTTCCAGTTCATACCAATTTTAAATGAATCCACAACCATTTTAGACAACGCTGAGTATCATACTTCAAATCTTTAGTATATAACTTGTATAAATAATTTTGTCTCAATTATTTATATGGCTACGATAAACAAAATATTACAATTGCTTCAGGCTCAGTAGAACACAATATCATTGTATTGTGATTTTGCTTCGTTTACAGGATCATTGCAAACAAAAAGAGGAGTTAAGCTGTGAGCAGAGATGCTGCTAACATTACCTCAGATTGCCATCGGTGTTCAATGTTCAGGTGGTTTTCACTGCAAGCCTATTATCTGCAGGTGTCCTCCTCTCTAAACAAACTGCCTAGGTAATTAAAAGACCTAATAAAGCAGTTTTGCATTAACCGATTATCGGGGAGGGCTATAAGAGGGTCTGTTTGCTAAGATTGTTTCTCAGATAACCTGAGATAAAAGTGATGGCTCATGGCCAAGATTACCTTAACTTAAGGTCCACTTCCATCTTTTCTTTTTCTGAGATACAGAAGTGCTAAACTTGCATTTTCCCTCCTTTCTAAGCTATAGCTAGGAGTTATAGTAGACAATTTAGCAAAGAATGAGTGAAAATGGGAAAGTATAAATACTGAGCGCTGATTAGAAGATTGGGAACAGGTGAATGGGTGTGCAGGGAAGGCTCAGGTGGCTGAAAGGCAGGAAAGTCAAGGTAGGAGGGTCTGACACTTCAGGATATAGAGAAGACAAACAGTGAAGGAATGAATGCATGAATGAACTGTGACACGTGGACCATTGGCTTTATCCCTGAAGCGAAGCTCTGGTCTTTCTGTTGCCTCATTTATACTGTTTAATTGTTGGTTCTAAATTAAGGTAGATGAACATTTCTTTTAGTCAAACTCTAAACACTATCACAACCAGATACTTGGCTTATATCCATATCTACAACTCTGCAGACATCAGCACTCATTTCCCCAGACGTGTTCACTTTTGCACAATGAAACATTTGCATGCATGCACAAATACTGCACCCACACCCCGATAGGCAAACTACATGAGGGTATTACAATTTTCACTGTGCGGCAAGACAATAAATCAGCTTGTACTTGAATATCTGCACATCAGTGCAATGTCCTTTGGTTATTGTAATTACAAAGTGCAATAAATCAAAATAGAAACTATATGCATGTTCCGTGGCTTTTCTCTATCCCAGCTTTATTTTTTCAGATGATTTCACTGCTGATGCAGCTTTTCTTGAGACAACAAGCCCTGGAGAATCGAGTGTGTCTCAGCAAATATGAGAAATTGACATCGGAGGTAATGAAGTGACTGAAATAAGAGTAGGGGCTGCCATATGATGCTGTTATAATGTATTTTGTCCTAGGGATCTGATTTTAGTGCAGTGATTATCATGCTTTTGACTACCGTATGGCATAAGTTTTAAGCTCCTCAACAGATGTTTTCACTCGGATGGACACCAAGGCGTTGTATGTTCACAGTATGAATAGTTAAACAGGCTCTATGTGATGCCAGTGTGTGTAACAGCAAAAATGAGATGAGGACAATGTATGCTGCAGGGTGAACCACAGCGACTTTATTATGGGTGTGATAACCAAAAGATAGAATATAATTAATGTGACATACAGCTTGTCATCTTTACCAGCAGTGGAAAAAGCGACAGATGTAAACTAGCCCTCTAGAAACAGAGCACTGGGGTTTCCCAATGAACTGAACGTGCAAGAAAACTATTACATGATTGACATCACATTCCATTGAACATTTAAAGCAGTCACTCCAATTTTTGCTTGCCAGACAGAAAAGGAGCAGTTATAACTCTCCATAGGTGAATAAATAATGCGTCTGTGATGTTACTCTCAGCTGGGCTGTCATCGACAGGCTACAAAAAAGGACCCAAGATTCAATTTTAACATTGTTGGGTTAGTAAAAGGAACTTATTCTCGCAGGAGGTAGAAGTGCCAAATTCCAAACAGGATCCCACGTGACTACAGTCAGAAAAGCCAGACTATCCAGAATTAATTCTGCATCGCTGTAGGGATACATGTCATATTAGGTTAGGTGGCAAAGGAAATGCATGGCTTGAGGTTTCCAGGCTTTGCAAGCATTTCATGCATTCTCTGTATTTGGGGCTGCAGCAGAAGAACTAGGGTAAAACTCAGGAGAGCAAGCTGCCCTTCCAACTGCCCATGAGGCCAGCAGGCTGTCACTACCACTCTAACAAAAGTCAACTCCACACTTTGATTTGTGCGCATTTCAGACATGCATCCCAGTTTGTGCAAGCCGTCAGCATTTTACACTGTTTTAGTGATGACATCGTCTGAATAAAGACCAGTGGTTTTTAAACTGTGGGAGGGCACAGAACCACTTAAGGGGAGCACAAACCACCACAAAGGCCTCACAGTAACTTTATAATCTCACACTCATATCATTCCCCTAAATATGCTTGGTTATTTTTTCCATCAAGATCCATGGATTATCCTGGGTAATTGGTGAAAATGTCAAAAAGCCTCTTGTCTCTCAAGTGATAAATATTCCTCAACCAGCCCCTTTGCCCTGATCTGGGCCTAAATTGAATGGGTTCTTTCTTGGCCTATGACCCACTTTCCCACCAAGTTTTTGTTAAATCCATCACTCATATTACACTAGATCTGTCCAAGGGCTGTTGGGTTAATAACCCAACAATAACACTTAATTCCGGATTTTCTTAACAACCAACAGATGATTCATCCAGCTTTCACTTTTGTTGAAGCTTTGCAAGTCTCATGTGTGCCGTGGATGACTGGTTCAGTCAGGAATGAACAAGATGTTATCAGGAAACGTGGGCTTCTCATGATGAAGAATGTTCTCTGGTTTCCATGGCTACCGAGAGATCCAATGTAGCAGAGCAGGATTGTCAGTCTCAATTACAAAACGGCTGATTAGCATCAAGGTACTTGTGCAGGAGGAAGTAGTAGAGCCTTTCAGATCCACAGGCAGCTGTGCGACTGAGGAGCAATCAAAGTGTGTGATTGCCGTCATTTGATAAGAACTTTGTTTGTTTTTTAAAAATTGACTAAAAACTACTAAGAGGTCAGAAATTCTCAGATTTCCAAGTGAGGATTGAAATGTTCTTGCACTTTTTTCTTACATATAATATTAGACGTTCCTTAACACAATTTTTCCAATAATTAAACAAGTGCATCTGAAAGTATTAATTAAAATGTCCTTGTGCCACTTAATTGACAGTGAAAATAATTCACATTCCTGCACACTGTGAAATTAAGAGCCGCATGGGATTTTAAGAGCTAATGAAAAAGATACAAAGGGGGAAAACACTTGGAAGTTATTTGCTTCTTTTTTTTATTTGCATGCCCCAAGCAACCAAAGGGAACGATCTTCTATTTATCTCCGTCGCCTTGCCCAGGTCAGGCAGAGGACACAATCAGGCTAATAACAAAATTAGCCTTGATCAAATTACTTCTGCCTTGGTGGTTAATGATACTGCAAAGTTTGGAGCCCCCTGTAGCCAATAATGCACATTTATCGGATGTTCATAGTGCAGTTGAAGTTAAATTAACTTTGATATCGCAGACTACTAATGCTTATAGGCCTGTGCTCCTTCAGAATTCCACAACAGTTACCCCTAACAACAGAGTTATCACTGAACCTGAGCTGGAGCCTTTGACATGTGCACTGTCAGCATGTTGTAATGTCATTCCTACTTAGATGGTTAGGCATTATGAGGGCTGTGGTTCAATGTTCTATGTTCAACCTTAAACTCTGAAGATCTGGTGTTTTGGCTAAGGACGAGGCCAGGGTAACAACTCTAAACTATTGGATCAACTCCTGCCATGATTTCTGTCGGAGCCCAGGGCCACTCTGCCGCCCAGTCAGACTTCACACCCACAGAGCTCTCAGTCTCCCGATGGGAGTTCATGCTCAGTGTCAGGTGTCAGGTGGAGTTAGTCGGGCCCGGGAAAGATGACTCCATTGTTTGTGAAAGCCCCGGTCATTGTCACGCCGCATCTCTAGCCGCAAGGAGAGATGGGACAGGAAGGCTTCTAAAGTGATCTGATTTTTTGTTAGTGGAGGTAACTGCGAGGAGGAATGTGGTTCATTTCTACAGTACAGCTGCATGTATTTGGAATTGCATCATGGGTTGTACAGCTACATCTGCCACAGGGGAAACTGCACAGTGTACAGACACTCCTCTGAGAGAAGAAAAGGGCATAAAAATAAATGGAAAACAGTCAGTTTGGAGCAGTAGAAAGCTACACATGGTCACAGTTTTCACATTTCTAAATCTTACCTCCAATACGGTGGTATGCTTTGGCTTGATATGAGATGCAAACCTCTGCATTTAAAGGGGTGAGAGCTGAAGAGGTAAAGCAAAACTCTGCTTGAAATGAAAGCAAATATGATAGCTGTCACTCAGAGTCTTTGCACTTGTCTTATCAGCACACAGCCCTTTAGATGACGTGTGGTTATTGTCATGTTGCTGCTGTCAGTCCTGCAGAGAGAGAGGTTAGAGTGACCTGACTATATGAGTGTTTGACTCTCAGATGACCCCGTAAGCAGAAAGTCTCCAGAACAGCCCCCGCACATCTATGATTGATCCAAGGCGTATCGAGGTTTTAAAAAAAAGCTTGCATTATTTTCTTAGCTCAGGGCAAGTCCTTGTGATTTGAAAGAAATGAAAATGAGGGGCAGCAGTGAGATAACTCATAAATTGAATGGTGATAAAACTGGGGTGTTTTATTCCGTGGTTTGTGGATTTACAAGGTCACCTTGCTTTTGAGAGCAACAGCAATAGGAATTCAGGTGCCAGCTGCTCTTATCAAATTCAGTACAAGAGTTTCACTTCCATACAGTACCTCCAGGACCTTTAGCAGCTCACATACCACGATTCGGTTTATGTAGCACTCCCTTCTCTGCTCTGCTATGGTATCACTCCACCGGCTCTGCACTACTCTTCCCTCTGGATTGACCTTCCTACTTCAGACTTGTCTGAATTGTAAAATTGCAACCAATTGTCCATCATAGGTTCAACACCTCCTTCTACCCACTGAATGAAAATAGTTCTCCTCTACTCACTGCAATTGCTCTCAGTGAAAGTCCCATGTACCTACCTTTTAGCTGTTATTGTATTGTACTGTACTTCTTTGCTCTTATATGGTTGCTTTTAGAAATATTTTAAAGACAGTTTCAGTTCCTTCCTTTTGTGGTGGTTTATGTATTTAGTTGAATTCTATTTAAATGTGGGTTTCATTGGTAACTGGTACTGTTCGGCAAAATGCTACCATCCTACCCCACTGTTGGAGCGACTAATAAACTGCACATGAAACAATTGGTCTATCTTGTTGTCAATCAATAAACCCAGTACTTAAGAGTTAACAAGTGTTAATAAGGCGTGGTTGTAGACTCCCCCTTTCTTATTGTTACAGTGATCCAAATAACATGTGCAAATCAGAGAGGTCATATATCTGTATCTTCTCTGTAAAGTAGTTTTCTGGGGAAAAGTCAATTTTGTCTATCTTTAATTGTTAAAGATTTGGTTCAGCCATAGTCGCTGTCATTTCCTTATCTCACTTGTCAGTTGTTACTTTTCGGAGCCATCATAATTGATGCTTTCAGAATTCGAATAAAGGGCTCCAGATTATAGAGCTTCAATTATTCACATAAGTATACATTTTATGTATAATTTTCAAATCTACTAAACATCTGCATTGAAGTTAGAAAGTGACACAGACCTTGAAATACCAAAATAAATGTAAAATGCTTGTAGTATAGTAATTTCTAATGCATTGAAATTTTATTCCTCAAAAAAATGTTTGTCATTGTATTGTTTTGCAAATTTCCCATGCTCCTAGAATTTCATAGATACGATGTTTTTTTCTATATTTGCTTACTGTGTTTTAGCAAATTGAAGAAAAATAAGTGTTATTAGATGAAAGAGAGACATTTCCTTTGACAAAACTGCCTTTGAATTGTGTGCAGAGAAAATAACAGAAAAATACTTGATATTTTGCCCTTGCACAACATATGGAAGGGTTGATCTTTCACAGTTGTATCCCTTATGTTGTTTACAGCAGGAAAATGATGATGGTCAAGACATTCAAGGTAATTAAGAAGTGATATTTGGGCTAACAAAGCGTGGCCTTGATGTGGATGCATTACTTTCATGGAGCCCCACAGCAAGGCTGCTCGCAAGGATGCCACTTAATAGAGCTAGATGAATGGACTGTGACTTGGACCAAGCTGGTGGACCCAGCACTACCTCTGCCTACTGTAGATCACCACCGACTCAAACTCACACATGAACACACAGAGACACACACTCACAAATACCAACATGCACACAGGTTCATCCCCATCATCCTCAGAGGAGAGGGTGTACAGCTGCAAGGTGAAACACAGCAAAGAAGAGACTAATTATCCTCCTGACAGATGACTCGGGTGTGAGGGGGCTGATCATTTTTCTGGCCACAGTTTGAAACCCTGCTGCTGTCGGCCGCTGACAATGAGCTCACTGTAAAGCAACACTTGTTACAATGTTTGTGTTAAGATATTGGCTGCTATAGTACTCTGTGATATTGTGAGATCATTTAAGAGGACAGTGAAAGTAGCATAGGTTGACGTATAACCCCATTCATCACTATGTCTTCAATTCCAACAAGCTGTTTGCATTCTCCTGAGACCTTCAGTCTTTTCAATTTAGTCCAAACCAAAATAACAGACAACTCCAACGACGGTCCAGACCAACAGACCAAGATATTATTCAGATAAACTGATTTGGATCGTATGCAGTGTGAAAGCTTTTTTGGATAGTTTGGACTTCTTGACCAATTGCAGAAAGTTACAAAATCATTAAACAATAGGATAAGAAAAAGAAGCAGAAGCGACTTGCTTATCGTCTTCGCCTCCAACGATATAATGTGTGAAAGACGAGGACGGTAGTAGTTTCTAGGAGTAATGACCATATTGTAGTGGCAATACAACTAACAAATTGAACCTCTATTCAAACAGAAAGACTACTTTTTTTTTTAATGAATACCATAGCCAATTTGACAAAACGCCAATGTCAGACGACATCCATTTAACAACCTATCAATGTAAAGTACAGGTAGATGCAGCCCATGTAGGTGATGATGACAGAAAGTGCATATCCATGGTCTGGATTTTTAACAAGCAGACTACATTTCAATGAGTAAATGCCGTTTGCAGAGAAATAATGATTGTTAATAATCACCAAACAAACAAGTGTTTACAATGCTATGTACACAGGATGCAAACAATAGCAAGTAGCGCCGAACAGCACTTCAAGATCTTTGAAACACCGGCAGAAGATTAAAAGGCTGATCTATCCGCCACGACTCTGCCAGATGGTGGAGAGATCAAACACAATGAAAACTACATTCATCAGTGCAGGTAGGAAAATCAATGAGTTGACGATAATGAGATGGAACCGTAACATGCTGATGTGGTTACGTTTCACTTTTGATAATCTGCCTTTTGAAAGCTCCATTATATGTCTGCGTATACGTTGCAGCTAAATATGGTTTTCACCACTCTAGGGATTGAAAAACCCGGTTTTGTTCATGTACAGTTTGGTTTGACACAGAACAAATACAATCTTCATCTTTCACGACCAACCACCACAAAACAACCATCGACTGGCAGTACCATACACGTGACCTTAAAACACCATAGTCATTTATTAGCTTTGAAAAAATGCCTTAATTCGGATGGAAGGGAAACTAATTAGCTGGGCATAGGAGGCCATCTAGAAGAAACTGAAAAGAACAGAGGGTTTTTGATTTAACACTCAAAAAATGTAGTGCAATGGGAATTTAAAGAAATGCCAAACAAAGCTGGGCTTGAATTCCAAAAGCTTCAAGACAGAGTAGCTGGTAGCAGAGGAAGGGCTGCCTTTTATATTCTGTACAAAATGTAACATTGGGCACAGTACAGATGTGATTCATGGCTTCAACTGACTTGGCAGACACTGTTCATCCCAGTCTGCTGTGCAGTAATAACTTAACCTACAGTTCCAAACAATTAATGCATGGACACTCCCTGAATGTTGCGGAAATCTAATAAAGATAATACAATCTTGTGCTGTAAAACAAAACTGTTTTGTCTTCAAATGCATTCATTCCGCATGATAGCATAATCGAGAAAAATCTTTCCAGCATTTTGGCACAAATGATACAGAGGAGTTTAATTCTGTCAAGTGTAGTTTTATTTTTATTTTGATTGAATACATAATATCAATTAAATAAAGAATGGTTTACAGTAGGTTAGGTTACACTCCATCTTCTTTGAATAAGTTATTTGGTCCAGTAAGAATAATTATAAAATTCTTGGTTATCACCAACATGTCACAAAAACCAGATCAGAATTCTAATGTAACTTAACTGTGTTGCAATTACAATTCAGAATATACTACATATAACCACATTTTTGCTGCCAGTTACAAATCAACGTGGGTATTATTTTCTGATGAAATTTGTAGACATGCTGTCAGTCAAGTCACATAGTCTTCATCTGCAGACATCTCAAACTTTATGAGCTCCCTTTCTGTTGACATAAACAAAAGGCAAAGGGCCACTACTCAACAGTAATATATATTTTTAGGGTTGCACAGATATTTTACAAACCCCTGCAAGCTCAGCAGGCAGGTGTGTTGCATGGATCAAGTTCAAAAACATTTTACAGCTCTCATCTCCTCTGTTGAACAACAAATCTACTCCACTCTGCAGAGGATTTCATTCTTAACCAATAATGTCAAAAAAATGTATTAAAGTTTAAATTAGTTGACCAATGTTGACAAGTTTTAAACAGGTTATTTATTATTTTATTGTAGTTGGCAAGAGATTGATTTTAATTACTAAACAAGTGATAGTTACTATATGTATTAATTTGTTGTCTATACGAGTAACTACTTCCTTGAGGAGCATTATCAGAGCTCAGCAAAGGTTTTGGGTAGAGGAAGGGTTGATTCTGTGATGACAAAAATGGGCAGATTTATTAAACATATGTAAACAACATTAATCTATTGCACGTAATGAAGAAACAATGTGAGATTAGAATACAATGTGACCTGGGGAGTTAATCTACACAATATCACGTTGCAAGTTGCCTAGTCAATGAGAGATTTGAGAATAAATTAACATAAGAATTTCCCCAGAGGACTATTCTAATCAGAGTATACTATCGTTTTGTGTTCCTGCTTAATGAATCATACGAATTATAGTCATATTATAAATGGCAAGTCTTTGCAGGGCTATTAGTTTGTTTCTTTAGGGGTCTAATAGAAGACATGCTTCATTTAGGCCCCTGTAGTGTCCTGCAGCAACACAGAATGAATTGCATTAATTCCAACAGCTGCCATTTTCCAATGATCTTATCAGAAGTGCACTAACATAATGTGGCAGAGGAAGTTATTATTCCACACCAACCGTCTCACTCTCACTCCATAATGGCATTCATCTTTCTGAGCAGGTCTTTTACTTCCAGCTCTCCGTCCTCCATGCACATTTCCCACACTTTCTTCCTTAATTGCAAAAGATGGATTCCGTCAGTTGATACATTCTTGGTCAAGATTTATATTCAGCAGGAGTTTGCCTTTAACTTTCATTTTAATGCTAATGCCTTGTGCTTTATTAACTTCCCAGTGTGTAAACTATGTTTGCTGGAATGTAATGCTGCCGGAATGCAATAACACCTCATCCGATACGTTGATTAAATTTTGGCGCATCTTAAGAGGTGTCTGTAGGGATTTGACTGGGGAGGACAAACATTCTTTTATCCTATTACTGGCTCTAGACTTACTTTTCCTTATTGTAGAGTTGTTTGTGTGTGTGTGTGTGTGTGTGTGTGTGTGTGTGTGTGTGTGTGTGTGTGTGTGTGTGTGTGTGTGTGTGTGTGTGTGTGTGTCCCCAATCTGTGAGTGGAGTGCTTGATTTCTGGCAGGTAGTCTGATGGAGAACGAAACAAGCTCTCCTCAAGTGCACCTTTTTCCAGGCATCATGTAGGCCTAATCATGCAGCACTTATCACCTGCTTTGCCCTTCACACTTGTTTGTCATCCGAGAGCAGCAGATAGTTTTATGCCTCCATCTCCTAGGCCATTACAGTCATAGGCTACATCCAGACTAATACATTTGAGTTTTGAACGCCATTTTAAAGTGAAAACTATCTCCGTCCAGACAAGCATTTTAACTCCATATCAGAAGTAATCTTCGTCTACACTTACACAGCTGAAAAGCTCATCACATGACCATTCACATACCCTGGGCATGTGTATGCAAGTTTAAACAGAAAGCAGATTGTCTACTCTAAAGTTGCTCAGTTCCAGAAAATACTACAAACAAGGAACAGGAAAAAGTGTGAGTATGTTACTCACAGTAACTGGCAGCAACGTTTTACATTCACCACTGGTACTCAAGACCAATAAGCCCCAATATCAGGAAGCTAATGCTGGTGTATCATAATTTCAGCTAATGCTGGTGCGTCATAATTTCTAGAACTCTCTTTCTGCCTATCTATACTACAACACAGCCCCAGAGTTTTCAAACTAAAACAGGGCCAGCAGTGTTTTCAAAGATTTCAAGGTGCCAGAAACTCCAGGGTAGTGACTTAAAACTAAAATGTAGTGCTGTGGATGTAGCTAGAGTGAAATTCACTTCACCAAATGTTAGCTTAGTTTGACTGAGCTCAGGTAACTGACTCAGCAAGTCAAGGATATTCCACCTCCTCTCCTTGAAAGTTCCCTTGGTTGCTTCAGCTGTTTGTTAGGGTCACTGTCCTTCTGAATGATGAAATAAAGTACAATGAGTTTTGATGGATTTGACTGAATCTGAGAGGACAGAATGCTCCTGTAGACCTCTGCATTCATCCTGCTGCTTCTGTCGGCAGTGAAATCATCAATTAACGTCATGGTCTCAGTTCTATTGGCAGCCATATGCACTGAAGAGCTTACAGAACTAGCAAGTTTGACAAATGAGATGGTGGCATTGGGTCATGAGCTGTTAATTATTTGTTCTGTTTCCTCTTTCCATCCTTTTGATGAGGTCGATTTCTTTTTCATCATCCGATAGAACTTTGTTTCAGAACTCCACCAGTTTCCTTTGTGTGTAGCTTGGACTTTGTATTTGCGGTGAGTCCTCATAGACCCACAGAATAAAATCTAGTACATCCAGGAGTTCATTCTTGAATTGATGTGCAGTCATAAATGAGCTTTTCTTTGCCATGCAAATGAATCTCTGTTCATCAACGTGACTCGTGCTCATCAGTCTACCTTTTGTGCCATTTTCTAGTTTCCCTCTACACACCTGTTTTTTTCAGAAAGTAACCAATAGGTGATTTTCTTTGCAAAAACATTGTCATTAAATTTTCAATATAT
This sequence comes from Hippoglossus stenolepis, assembly GCF_022539355.2. Taxonomy (NCBI): domain Eukaryota; kingdom Metazoa; phylum Chordata; class Actinopteri; order Pleuronectiformes; family Pleuronectidae; genus Hippoglossus; species Hippoglossus stenolepis. The sequence continues at coordinate 20,246,137 of NC_061490.1, forward strand.
TACACACTTTCTCCTTACATGTTTTTGTTGACCTTAGAACCCCTTTAAAGATTTTCATATAAAATACAAGGATATTAACTGAAAATGTCCTAAATTGTTCAGTACAGCAATGATACTGAAAACAGTAAACATAAGCAGCAATGATGCCGGCCAGAATACCAAAACAATAAGCTGAAAGAGGCTAAATACATGTTTGAATGTTTGAATACATGTTAAATTATCCCAAAGTTTGTCTATTCAAGCAAACAACTTTACATTACACAAACAAATTTAATCCAGCATTAAAAACATTGATTCATGTAGTTTAAAGGTAACTGAGGTTTATTGCAAATCAGACAACAACTTTAAATTGTACATTTAAACTGCAAGGATCGTTTCCATTAACGTTCCTATATGAATAATTAATAAACAATCACAGGTTTACCGCAGCAGATACCAATAATCTTGACTGATGATCAGAGTATGTACCTCTGAGATGGGAGCTTCTTTCCTCAGCTACTTTATGTACTCTTAACATCAGTGAAAGACTTCAACCGTTATTCATAAATCTGTGCAAAACATTTGTTAATAGGCTGAGTTAATGCATTATTCAAAAGTGATTCAGGAGCAGCTTATTATAGGCCGCTATCAAAGTGTTTTTGTGAGATTCTTTCTCCCTTGACATGTACCCAAAGAAATAATACAGCTCACAGACAAGACAGGATAATAAAAAACATTCTTAGCAAGAGCTGGGACTCTAAAAACCTCCATTTCATCACGCCAATCAAACAACTGAACATTTCAACCCAAAACAGATAGCCCTCCACCCTCCTCTGTTTGTATATGCAATCAACTCAATGGAGAGGCACTTTATTGCCGTTGGAAGAGAAATAACAAACTCCACTCCTCTCTCTTGTTTGTGGATCAGAGCAGCCACTTGTGACATGAATGTGAGGACATGGTGGTCTGATTACTTTAATAATACATGAGAAATCTAATGAACATATTCAGAAAGTGGTTCGTCACCGGTCTTTGCGCCGCTGAGCGTTGATTAAAGTTTGCCTGTTTGGCATTTGAATAATGAACAAACAGTGGAGAAATGGCAACCATTAACCTTTCATTGAGCCCCTCTTATTCTTAACCACAGTTCTGAACCAATTCCTGAACCTATTTTCCACTACATTAACCCTCTAGAAAAGATCCCAGCAGTGTCCATGTCAACAAAAGGTAAGTCAGAGGACTGTTATGATCCCCACAACAAGTTGATATAATGTTGATGTCGATGCCTTTCTCTAACACAGCCAATGTCCATGTCCATGTGTGTGTGTGTGTGTGTGTGTGTGTGTGTATGTATATATATATAATGTATCTGTCTCTGTTGTTCTGTTTATTTTTGTTTTTCTTCCAAACAAGGCGCCTGCTGTTGAATTCTGTTTGCACCATGGACAGACGTTCTAACTGACGGTTATGCTGCCACGAGGATTGTTAAAAATAAACTTCTGTCATGTTTCCATTCACTCGAGCTAGAATCTTTGCAGGCTGAGAATCTGTGGTTAACACTTTACTAAATAGTATACATGCCTTTCACAGCAAAGATCTGACAAGATAGGGTGTCTGTTCATCTTGCTGTGCCTCCAAACTTCTGTTTCCTCTTCAAAGAGTGGTCTTTGTGTTTTCCTGGCAAAAGGTTTAGCATCTACTAAGCCTCCAAAATGATTTAAATACAGACATTTATTCTTTTCTCAAGGAAGTGGTAGTGTCGCTTGTGAAAAAAGATGATTTTCAAGACATAAAACCAAATCTTTCAGAACTCCTTACATACTTGTGCCAACTCTCCCTTGCAGCCATGCTTTTAATTAAAGTAAGATTTAAATCAATAAATATGAGTTTTTAAATGGCTGAATGCAAAGCCAGACATCTTTAAAACTTCTCTAAATCAATAAAGATGTAACCCATCCCATCTCTGTTAAATGGTGTTTGTACAATTATTTCTGAAGTCTTAAAAATGATGGGAGAAGAGAGTACATATGCACCACCCCCTGTTGTTTGTTGTGATACATCTTTTAACAGTGTATATATACATATATATATATAGTCAAAGTCAGGCTTTGGCAGACAGTAGCAGCAACTCTTGAGTGCATAAAAGCATCTGTGAGTAAGCATTTGTCTTAACTATCCAGAGGAGAACATCAGTATATATCAACTGGAGTGCTTTTACTGGACATATAGATTTATATAGGTTTGGTATGATAAGTGTAATCTTTACCCAACAAAAATGTACAGTCTGCTGACAGTTAACAATAATGGTTGTATACCATTCAAATGCAGCCCTTTTAGATGTCTGGCAAAGCTGGTAAAAATCGTTCAGGTTTAATGCTAATATGCAGCATATGGTGACAAAAAAAAAGTCACAGTCAACACCCAAAGGTGCGACCTTTTCTAGAACAACAACTCCATTAGCTGCCATCTGTGGGGCATTTCCTGATCTCACTTAAAAAAAAAAAGATTCCTTTCTGGAATGGACATCTTTGTAGTCACTGGCATATTGCGCAAAATTCTGTTTATAAATAGTTGACCACAAAATTTGTCATTAGAACTACAATTATCTTCCTATTACTAGTCCTGTCAATATATTGCTTCCCATTATCTAAGCCAGAAAATAAGAGCATATATCAAAGAGGAAAATAGAAGTTGAGTCAAGTTTGAGAAAACATCATTTTTTTGTCAGACAGGTTCTTTTAAAATAATTGGTATGTCATTTCAATTGAAGTGCCCATTATGTAGTTTCAGAGTGTTAAAGTTGCAGCCTTAGCTCAGCCTGTGGCTTCTTCTTGCTTAGACAGGCGGTGCACAAACAGCTCTCAGACCTATAATGACTTTGCAGGAAGGGCTGCGAGGAAAACACTCCTTTTAACAATGTGTTGAACTTCTGCAATTTCTTTGCTCCATCCAATGAAACTCCCTTGAGGGAAATCCTGAAAAAAGAAAATAATAGAATGACAAACCCTCTGTTTTGTAAGTAATAAACAGACTCATCATATTTTACATGAAGGATCCACAAATGATCACTCGCAACTTGCTAGTATGACCTCTTTAAACTCCCATATGTAGGAATTTTGAGGGGCAGGTGGCATTTTGGTGGGATTGTAAATTGTGAGTATTGCAAACAAACCTCCAGGTCAAAACAGGACACAAACCCAGACCTCAGGTTTCAGGTTTCAGCTCCCTTATTTCCCGTAATCATAAATAGAGTATACAATATTTTGAAGTTCATGCAAACAGATGTGCATACAGGATATTCATACAAAAAACATTTAGAGTGTCCAAATCACATTTATTTAAGAAGAAATAGAAAAATTACAATCTAGTGGTTTGGCAGGCACAATAAAATCACATCCAACAAAATAATAACTGTGCTCCATTGAGCCTGGCTGTGACAGTACCAAATCCTTCCATTTAGTGCAAATCTTGCTATTTTTTCCCACATTACAGATTAAAGTAGCTTATGTTTGCGTCAGACTGTGATGAAATACCAGGCCTCTCTTTTCCTACGAGCAATTTAGTTCATATTATTTGATAGCTCAGACTCGAAGAAGATACACACAGACATACTGTTCTAGGTCAGCCTGACGAAGTGGTACATCCTCGCTTTGCTAGACGTCATACTTTGAGTTGCTTGGCAAACAAAAGCTACATTATATTTAACTATTGTATGTGACTTTCGTTAATCCATTTAGATTTCCATCCTGTGCAGCACCAACCCAAGCTACACACCCCAAGTTCTCTGCCTCTTTGTTTCTACATACAGGTCAGTTAATATTCCTCAGTATCACATGCATGTGCCCCAGTATCAGTGATAAGAGTGTTGTGAATCTTTGGTGATAGTGTGCAGTGATCAAAGTTATGTGCTTTTGTAGTAAATTGAATAAATAAGAGGTGTTAAGATAGACAGTCCCATGAAAGCCTTTGGGGCCTGTTGCTAATGGGTAGATATAAAACAGTACCATAGAAATGATAAGACAAGCAAAAGGGGTCTGTTTTGGTTATTTTCCTGATGTGAAGATATATTTAGTGCCAATGCATGTATTTCACATGGAAACAGTTTTCTTTAAATTTGTCTTACTTAGTATACATTAAAACTTGATTTAATAGTGTTAAATAGAGTAACTTGTGAACATAACAAGGTAGGTGAGAAATTTGGTCATTTGTTACATATTTCAAATGCTGACGTAGAATAAATCCTGCAGTCGCGCTGAGCAGGAGCGTTTGAACGTTTTCGGCCTTTTTGGTTCTACATAAAGCTTTTCAGTGATGTGCTGAGCAGGTATGTCGCTGGTCCAGGTACCCTCAGGCCTAAGGCTGGCAACAAAGGACAGTAAAGAGGGATTCCCCTAACAGCTACTAGCCTACACGACGAATCAGGCACTGGTGCAGATTCATTCATGACAGTCATTGATGATTCGGACAATCACTCCAGGATGAATGCCACTGGCACAAGTAGTTCAGTTTTGGTCATAGTCATCAGAAGTCCAGCCTCACCCACTGCAAAGGTCCTCACCTTAAGCCCGAGGAGATAATAACTGGCTTTACAGCTTTGATGCAAGAGAGTTAATAGATACAAAGAAAAAGTAATCTGCAGCAGAGGGAAAGACTGTTATTAGGTCTGTGGATGCTGAGCTACTGTGTCTGTGCAAGGAATCCAGAAAGGGGCACATCACTGAAAACAGCAAGGGAGATGGAAATGTGCAACCCAAAATCCTTCCAAGATGAAATTAAGGACCAGGCTGTCTGCGCCTGGTATGACTCCCTTGCGGAACAGTTCATATTCTGGATAAAAAACTACTGACGACTCCAAGTTCCTCCTGCAGCTCTGAGAGACCACAAATATGCATATGGCTGCATTAACCCTGAGCCAGAGCTTCTTGCTGATGAAACAAAACAATTGCAAGAGCAAAAACAAGATGAGCTAATGAAGATGTCCAAACACAAAGATGCAAGGAAAACAGATAATCTACGATGATGGAGACGTGTCCCTCAGAACAGAGAGACGTATTGTCAGGACGAAAGGACAGCAGGAGGAGAAAAGATGCTTAAGAAGTGTTATTTCCTTTTCCAGGAATACTGGGGTGAGGGTTCATTACAGGGAACAAACCAGTATCCACTGATGACAGCTTTGAAGAATTCACAGCCACCAAGTCCATAAGGACTCAGCGGTTTTAGTTTGTTCAAACTGAGAAATCCAACAGAGCAGGAATTATTCAGAGCCAAACACTAGCAGGATGTGATTAAAATGTTTTTTGCCCACACACTGCAAAAAAATATAGACATAAAACAAGCTACTTCCTAACAACTACTTGCACTGCTACTTACAGCCCACTCACAACAAATGTGCTCATGTTTGCAGTGAACCTGGTCAAAGCAAGAGATCAACTTCCCAGCTTGACCGATGTGTTCCAGATGATTTTCTGCTCGTATTACCTGCACATTGACTAACCAGTAAAACTTGCAGCCACACTGGAGTTATAGCAGAGGTACGTTTTCAGTATGCATTATACTAAAGATGTGGCAGAGATAAAGGTGTTGAAGGTCATTTAGACTGTATCTTTAGCTCTGCTTTTGTAAAGATGGCAGTGTGATAAACTGAATATAATTTAAAACAGTTTTCCCTTTAACAAATTAATTTCTTCATTTCATACATGATTCAGATTTATTCCATTTATCTCTAGTTTTAATTTGAGTCACAAAACTGGATTTTATGGTATATTATTTTTATTAACCTTTTTATGAAGTCAGGATGATTTGAATTGTCTAAGATTTTACAGCAGCAGTGTTCTTGAGAGTTTGCACATCGTTTAATTGTTATAATGAACCCTGTGTGAGAATCATCGTTGTGAGTTTTCTTTCCTGCACAGTTCTTTCTTCTCTTTTGTTACAGACAACTAATGCTTGAAAAAGAATTGCAAAAAGGCTCTTGCTGGACCAGTATTGTTTATTGATACTCCTTGTTTTAACACCATGAGAGACATTTCTAGATTTATATTCCCTGATTTATTCTAAAGAAAATGTTAATGTTTTCAAATGTACAATTTCTGTGGAGGCTCCGAATAAACATAAATGGGTTGTTGCTTCACTGTCATCTCTGTTGCTCTCCATTCTTGAGCGTTGCCTATTGAGAACTTTTAAGTCCTCATTAGATCCCACATGGTAATAAGTTTCTACTGTGCTCCTCTCTTATTTTATCATTCTTATAATCAACGTAAACCTTTTTACAATAAGCAACATAATTAGTTACAGATAATCGTTTTATAAACTGGATAAATACAACCATAATATTTACATAGAATGAGATATACCTGTACTTTTTCATTATTGGTGTTGTGCTTAAAATAGCAATTGTGTTGTTGATTCAGTTTATTTCCCCAAGCCACTAGAAAATGTTGAGTTATTTCATAGTCATATAATTTTTTTACAGATCAGTTTCCAATCAACAGCATAACAGCAATCTGCTTGTTCAAGGTACTTTTGTGTAAAAAAAAAGAAGAGCGAACATTATTCTAAAAAGTCGCTAACAGATGCTACTGGCTTCATATAAATGTATATATCCACAAGATCAACTCTCTAAACTCACATCCCTGTTCTGTCTAATATTTTCTGCCAGGTCTCAGACTTTTCACTTTTATTCTGGCTGAATCAGAGAGTAAAATATCAAATACAGCTCCATTTGAAGTAATGCTCTTGATCTTCACAATGTAAAAGTTGCGTCTCTGGTGTGAAGAACTTGATAGAATGTAATATTGAGTCTCACTGTTCTCACCAATCCCCCAAATGTGAAATCCTTACCAGCCAAATACACTCCGATGACCCTGATGGAGGCTAAAAGAAAGAACACGTTGGTCTGACAATGAAGCTGTTCTTTATATTTCATATTGCTCTTCTCAAACTACCTTGAAAGTGAACTTGGGCCAGTAACTCTGCCTCTGTAGAGAATTGGAATTATGTTGGAAAAAAGTCAAGACTCTACTGGGATGTTCCATCATAACAAACGCAATGTTGATTTGCTTCGTCTGTTCGTAAAGCATTCAGGAATTTCAGTCTACCCCTTCGTTTTTATGGTGGGTCCTGAATACACTACAGTTGAAGGTGTGTTTGAAGGGCTCGGTGGCCACTCCCCTTACATCACATGGAGAAATGGGACAACACTACCCCTACAGGGCCACGGGCAAAACAAAGGGGTAGGGCCTTAGGTTGAACTGGGACGGGGCCATAGTGTCTGTAGCAGGTGGCAGCCAGTACAATTAGACAATTTACCAAAGAAGTGCTTCAGGGATAAGCTTTGGGATTTTTATGATTTGGGAATTAAGTTGCAATGCATTTGGGAAAATTTGTTACTGAAGAAACACATAATGTGAGATATGGAATTTGTAACAATCGTACAATAGGTGGAACAAAGAGCTAATTCCATTAAATGTCAGCATATCTCTTCCTACAGTTATACAATTGTTCAGGGGCTTGTTGTTTTTAAATTGATTAAGTAGTAAAACATTATACATGAAAATGTTTACTGTATGAGAAACAATTGTGAAAACAAGTCACGAGAGCAAGATTAGTACCTTGTATTTTGGCTCACTGTGGAAACTCTTTGTTCACTTGGGTACAGGCTGATTTTGGGTCCGTATTACTCTCTGATTCGTTCATATGCCTTTGGCAATGTCTGATAACACTCCCATTGTTTGATAGCATTGGAACACACACACACAGACGTACACACACGAGAGCATACACACAGGGATGCACACGTTTACACAATCTCTCTCTCTCACACACTCTCTCACACACACACACACACACACACACACACAAATACCACTGCTGTAGGAGGGGGACAAGTGTCAGCTGGAGGCAAAGAAAGATAGTCCGCCTCCGCTACACAGTTAATCTTAATGAAAAACGAGTCCAGACCGGGTACTTTGGCTGACATCCATTGATGTTCTTTTCTCCATAAGAAAATAATATTTAATAGCATGTGAAATAATAACATAATAAAAAATACATGTAGATATTTTATATTTATATGCATACACATAGACACATAGGCATAGATATATTTCTGCTTTTAAATGACCTAAATGATAAATGATGTACATAGTTTGTGTTGAATGGACAAATTACTCATTGTTTCAGCATTTTATTGCACATCTTTTGTCCTAATCAAGAATACCATAGTACAGTATATATTGCAGAAAATCATCTGCTAATTTCTGTTTTCATTTAAACCCTCCTTTAATTTTGATGATGTGAGGGTTTTGAGGATTTAATTACTATGAAAATTAATGTGGATTAATGCCGCTTTGTTTAAAGCAGCTGTTCAGGCTGTTGTTCTTAGATAAAGAAAATATTTAATGAGGAAAAAATATATTCTATTATCAGGCAAATTTAAGGAAGAAAATGAAAAGGCAATTTCTGCAACTCCCTGCTTGTGACACTGTAGGATTCTTAACAGCAACACATAAGACTAAACTTCTTACTAACTAAATGTATAAATTTGCTTTGGTCTACAGATTCTGTTATTTATTTTTTTCCCCCACAAACATTTAAAGGAATAACAAGCAGCCTGAAGTATTAGGGTCAGTTGCATTAAAGGTGCAATTAAGATAACGTATTGCTCGACATAACAAGGAAAATAAATGTATATTTTATGTAAAATAAATACAAATTTACTGAAAAAGACTTCAATTATTTTTCTGACAAACTACAGTTCATTACGGTACATGCATGTAGATAGATAATTTTTGCTTAATTCATTATAAAATAAAGAGAGCTGTGGTGTGGTTACCGCTTGGAGGCGATCATTGCTGCTGTAACTCATACACTAAGCTATACTATAACATTTTATGAATTATGGAATGCTAAAAAGATAAACAAATAAATTCATAATGCAATTTAATTCCGTTTAGACAGTAGAACTGAAAGCTTTTGACCAATAAGAGCAGACAACAACAGGCTGAAATGGTTTTCACTTTTACTGTAAACAAGAGCCTTGAGCTGAGCCCTGACCTCTTGCTCCTGTCAGATGTTGAACTTGGTGCTGTGACTTTCAATTTGCTCATCTTGTTGTTGCAGCACTGGGGGGCACAGGCCTTGTCATGACTAGTCTGCAGACAGGCATCGAGCTCAGTTCAAGTTTTCTTGTCCCTGCAGGAAGCTCCTCCGGCAGGTTTTCTTCTCGGGGGCTCTTGGCATGACGTTGTGCATTAAGGACCCAGAGTGCAGAAGTGAATGAGGGGGTTTGACACTCTACCCCTGCATAGCCAAGGGCTTGGACACTTAATTAAGTTTTCACAGTTCTCTTCACTATTCATTAATGTAACGGAGTCTAGACAAAGTAAAGACGTGCTTTGTCTGATGTGGTCTTTGTAAGTCATACCGACGTGATACAAGAGGACATGTGTGATTATAGATATTGCACAAATTGAGCAGTTGTTGAATTCACTTTGAAATAAGTTCAGTGTGTTTTCAATTACTGTATTTGACAGAAATTTTGTTTCCAACAAATTAGGTTATTATAAAGCTAATTTATCATCCCTCATTCATAGTAAGAAGTTAAGTGTGGATGGTGAGTTTACAACGTGTAGAACACAGTGTACATTCCCATTTGTGCTTAAGTCTATGCAACACAATTACACTGTTGTGGTTAAATGTTAAAAACATCTTCCAGTCACCTGTTATTTCATTCAGAATTTAACCTGATCTTTTCTGAACCTTAAACAAGTGCGTTTAGCGTGTAAAATTAACCATAAACATTAACAATGCTTAAAAACCTTAGTAAATATGTTATTTTAAAATATTTCCCCCTACTCTCTACCTTTGTTTCTGCTTCATCAGGCTCTTGAACCAATGATAAAGCAACTAACAACAATATTACCCAGAGGAATATTGGTGATAATAGAACAAGAGCTTGAAGCTTGATTCCTTTAGAGACTATTGATGATGATGAAAAAAACAATGATGCACGTGGACTAAGCGTGCTGCTTGAAAGGAAACTATAACAAGTTTAGAAGTAAGTGTCAAGTCCTAGTTACTGACTTAGTGATCTGGTGGACCTCCTGAGAGCTTCAGTCTTCCTTGCACTGTATTTTTACACCCAGGCAGTGATTTAAATGACTCCACAACGGGGGATATTCCGTCATCTGCAGGCTGATTGGGCATTTGCCGTTTTATTGTGTGTCAGCATATATGTAAAGAGAAAATGATCCATGAGAAGTGGCAATGTGCATTATTCAACACCCTCACGCACGCATACACACACACAGTTGCTTACTGCTGGCAACTGCTCTCCAGATGTTGAGTCAGTAGAAGTTCCCTAATTGGATGCTACCTGATTAAAATCACTGTTTTTTGGATGGGAAGTGTTCATGTGAGCCTTTCTTGTCGAGGTGTTTGAAATTCTAATCGGACTATTGCAAAAAAGACCCTTCTATCAAAACACACCTCACACACTCAATTTATCAGAAAAGCTCTGAAGTACACCACCTTTCATGTCTTCAAACATCTCTGCATAGGCCATAGAGCCACACGTTTTCTTGTGGGTTAGGTGTGTGTGTGTGTGTGTGTGTGTGTGTGTGTGGCAAAAGTTTCAAGTCTGAAGCAATTATGCACCACGCAAAAGCCTTTTGTAACACTATGACAAACCAATTTCCCAAATCTATGGCAGCCAAATGACTCATCACTTTACTTATTCAGCCTCCTTAGCATACACGTAACACGCAGGGGCCTTTGAAATAGGCAATATTTCTTATCTAAATGAATCAATACACCACCAACTGCTCACATCCCACAAGATCACTGAATACTCAATATATGCACCTGCCACTTTTCTCAAATAGCAGGTGATCAAAATACTGAGGTGAACCTGCTTCATAATGCAAGGATTGTTGTTAGGTGAGTTAAATTGAAAGATTCCATTAAATAGAGGGTGCCTCATCAGGTCTGAATAATAATGACATCGGTGCCCATCTCATAATAAGTCTTGGCTTTATGTGGCAGACAGCTTGAGCGGCCAGGCTGAAATTGAATTTGGTTCATTTCCCTTGGCTGTCTAATTCTTTTGTGCACTTCTCCTCTGCTTGGCATTGATTGTTACTCAAGATACTAGGTGTAGCCAGGCTAAATTCCATCCATGGGAGCAAACACACACACAAAATGACTCACACATACTATGCATCTGTGCTTGCGGGAAACTATCAGAGGAATACACAAATTCAAAAAAAGTATTGAAAAAAAGTAGGAATCCAATATTCATTCTCAGCTTTGACTCTAATATTCGTATTTTTTCCTCATGTTGGACCTCTTTCCAAGTTCAACACAGAGAAGTCAGCTTCATATGTGAGAATTAATTCATCATCTTTTTCAATGTAGGCCTAAGTGGTTTTGAGATGGTGACTTGTCCAGTGACCTGTGTTTTGCTGGATTCTGCCCAGTCCATGATGGGATTGGCTTTAGACCTCATGACTGATATGAACATATGTTGGGCAACAAGACAAGAATGAATGAAGGTGAATGTTCAGCATCTCATTAATGATACCAGCAGCAGGTGAATTAAACTACTCCCACTGTTGTCAACCCAAGTTTTCTGCTCTCGAGTTAGTCAATTTGTACATGTGGTGAACCACATGGTGTGAGGTAAGGACACAATTGTTGTCTTCATTTCAATTTTGGATCCAAAGATTATGTATTTTAGCTAATTAAAGAGTGTTGGGTCTGTTTCCGGCTCTGACCATCAGTCATGGCATTTTTGTCCAAGCTCAGGGGCTCTTTTTGTGCCAGTAACCCTTTTCTGTTTTTTTCCCAGACAGCTGCTCCGGCATTTGCCCTCAGATTAGCACGAATGTCAATAATGATCACACTCTGCAGAAAAACATCAGAGATGGTCCAGCCAAGTCTTTAGTATCACTTTGTTTAACATGTCTCTGAGGATGGAGAAAATCCATAATTGGAGAGAGTAGTTGACTTGGACCTCTAAGCGAGTGGAGATACAGTAAATAGTATGCATTGTGCAGAGCAGCACTTTCTAGTTATACCATGTTTACCTATTGTGTCTCAGACAAATTAAAAAGGCCAACTGGTAACATGAAACTGCCAGTATTGATCTCCAGATGTTGATATTTAAAAACACATAGCGCAGATGCATCACTCTCCTAAGTTTATATTAAACATGTCAGAACGTCAAACACATCCTACCCAAACTGGACCATGGAGTTTATGTTCTTCTGTATTAGGATTGGGTTTTCAATGTCAAATTTGGTATCAAAAGCACTTACGCAAGTTGAGTCAAGCTCTGTAATCACCTTGTTGATTGAGGCATGAACATTTGTTGAGTAGTGTAATTAATATTCATCACCTGTAAAACCTGAAAATAAGGAAAGAGACACAAAATGTCAAAAAAATGTCAAACTGAAATAATATTTTTGCTTATTTTTCACAAACTACTTAGAAATATAGAATCAAGGAAAAATAACTTAATAATCTTCCTTCATTGGCATGTTAAGGTTTGTCTGGGAAACTTCTCGCTACTGAAAATGGCTGACAATAAAAAGCTCACTGAGCACATCGACCAGCCAAAAGCCTAAAGTTAATTTTGACCTTGAGAGAAGTCAAATATGACATTCATGGTAATTAGCTGCAGCTTATATGATCTGCCACTAGTGACACAAAATTAAGACGCTGGAAAAATGATTGATTCGTACATGGCTCTTTGTTAATTAAAAGAAGAGCAGAACAAGAAAAGATTTAATAAGACTTTCGTTTGCATTGGACTGTAGAAGATCTGGGGATCTTATTAACCTCTGTATGGATATTGCATCAACCAAAGAACTACTAAATCATCCAATTACTAAAACATAAAAGGCTTGAATAAATTCTGGTTTAAAATTAAGTAAACTTTAGGCTTAAAAGCAGGCATACTGATATTTATGTGAAAAGCTCCTACATGGCCTTTACCCAAAACCCTTATCACTTATTGATGTGGCAGGGGGTGAAAGGGAAAGGCAGTGAATTCTCACATTAATTGGGTCATACCTGAAGTGCGGTGGAGGAATTTGTAGTGAAATCCCATACTCCTGAGAGTGTGTGCTAAGTTCAGATAAGCCTCCACTGCATGGATTCTCCATCTTATCTTGAGCCAGCAATAGGACTGTGAGATTGAATAATCTGGGGAAGGTTGGGGAGCAATAGTTCAGACATCCATAGGCTCTTAAAAGCAATGCGACAATGCTTCCACACTAATAAGTGTGGCAAGTTCCCTTACTGTCAGCAGAGGAGGCCAAAAATACGAGAAGGTTCCTACTTGACACATACAAGAATATAAAATGACTAATAACTGTGCAGTCTGTTGTGTGCAATGTCAAAGTCATGTGAAGTGTAGCCCCTTTAACTTGTACGCTGGCATTTACTATATGAGGTGTCAGTCCATCACTCCATGCAGGACTGATTCCCTTTTCACAAGGTGGTGCATACAGTTATTACATTCCTTATTGATGGTTAATGTTGGAAGAGAAGCTGATTATTTGCATTCAAAATGTCTTATTTTTTAATGAATTAAGCAAATAATTTAATATCAAAATAGTAGCTGATTCATTTTCAAAGTAATTGATTTATTATTTCAGAATATTGATTATACATCTGATTGCAGGTTTACAGACAGAAACCTTACAGGTCACCACATGGAATATTTTATGAACAAATCCCATAAAAAGACCAAAGTCAACATTAGATTAGTGAGTCTCCACTTTCCGAAGCAAAGTCACAAAGTGTTAAACATGAATAAAATATTCTCTATCACCCCCTGGTGGCTGGCTGCAGTACTGGTCATAATGGTCAAAATGAGATTAAACAAAAATGGGAATAATCTGTGGGTCTACTTTGGAAAGAATGGCCCAGAGTTTGGCAATATGTCTTTTAACAATGAAAGAAATAAATGCAGGTTAAAGGTTTGATATGATGGTCAAAAAACATGGACTCATCCAATATAACACCAAGATCTCTATGATTTAACTATACAGCAGAAGATAGGAACCTATAAATGATTATTATGAACTATCTGGAGCAACAATAAGGACCTCATTTTTCCTGCATTATGCTTATAAGCTTACTTGAAAGCTTCAAATTATTCCATCATTTACAACCCAGAGTGTAAATGTCCAGTATGTAAACGAGCTGTTTAGGGGATCCTGCATCTATATGAGAATCAAATTGTGAAATACTGCAAATGGATCTTTATATAGGCTCATAACTGTCTTCTTGAAGCACACTTGAGGATACAACCTGCCAGCACAGAGGACGGAAGGTTGGGGGAAAAAAATTCTCTGTACTTTTTTGAAATGTAAAGATAAGAGATTGTCAAAGGGTAAGAGGCTATGAAGTGTGAGCGAAGGAGCGGAAATTGAACCTCACTGCCATAGCACCAGTCAATCAGATATATAAGGGTATAATCGAGTTTTGGCACTTACATGCATAATTCATCTTACATTTAGCTTTATATCACTTCTCCCCCCTCTCAGAGTGACTTTGCTGCTTAGGACAAATTGTTGTGGATTTAAGAACATGATGGGAATTAATTTTCTTTCTGTCAACCATGCTACAGGTTTTAGCCCAGAGGGATATAACAGCGGCCTCATGAAAACCCGGCAGTTGGATTTCTGTGCACAGATCACTCTTTCATCCTCACTTTGAACATAGATTGCATCGATACTTCACGTGGCAAAATGGATTATTCCTGACGTGTTCAAGGTCATTAATGTATTACTCTAAAAAAGTATATTCGAGTTCAAACAGAATCAGCATTACTCTTCTGTAAGCCCTTTTCCAATTCCAACAAAGCACCTGGACTAGTGCGAAATTTATGTTTTATTGAATCGGGTCATTTCAACGTTACTTTGTGAGGTTATTACATGGTATTTTCATTGCTTTTGTTTCTTTGCATTATACACTTCTGTTGATGAATGATTATTTTTGAAGATGCTAATGGATGACACCTCACAAACACCCAGGTACCATTGATATATTGAACCAGTGGGAGGTGCAGCCGAGTCAGCTGCGTGGAGAAAAATAGAGTGTTTTCTTCTGGCTTCACAGTCCTTGGCAGGTGTAGAGGCAGCTCACTCACAACTCCACGGACCACCTGCTGCCAAATCTGATTTAGTGCAGGGAAATATTTTCTCCCTGAGACCGTGCCTTCGGTTTAGAAGGCCAGGCCACATGTTGTGAAACGAAGTAGGCCGCCAAACTAAACGGGTTGTCATTTGCCCACACTGCGTAGCTATTGATTTACTGCTCCTTGCTGCTGGTTTCCTGGAGGGGACTGCGAGCTTGAAAAAAAAAAAAGATGAAAGAAATGCATGCTCCCTCGAAAGAAAGGTTCCCCAGGTCAGACCACCCATGAGGTTCAACTACCAGCAGCTGAAACAATCAGGGGTTGAATAAATGATCAGCTAATACACGAGTGATGACATTAATTTAGCATGTGTCATCGTATACGCAAGGGAGGAAATACCTTTTAGCAGTAGTGGTTATTACTCATAACATTTAAATCAGTTTAAATGATTATTCCCTTAAATTAAGATTAGCCGTTAATATTTCCTTGTCATTCATTTGCTTTCACTTCATAGACCAAAATATATAATGTACAGTGACAGGACTTCATTCTCACATTATTTTGTTGGAACTTGCTGAATACAGAAATGTGCCAGCAGTTTTTTGTTGTTATTAGAAATTGTAGTGAATATGGCAGACAGCATCGATCAACAATTCAGCAAATTCCCTCATGTTTATTTGTGCAGAACTTCAACAGCGTTCAATAGGACAAAGGCTGGTGAAACAATTCCTTGATTAATGAATGTGTTCCATTCATTTGACAATTCATTTGGCACTCATCTACTTATATTATACATTTACAAGAAGGAGGATAAATTACATTTGGGCTAAAATAACCAAATTAGTTGTGACAATAGGGCCATCCATTATTCAACTCAACTCTGTTATTCTATGTAATCTATATGTAGATACCATGTTATGTGTCAATTGGGCACCAGCATACCCATACATTCTGTCTGATGGAGAGCTAACATAGTACAGACAGAGCTAAAAAAAATAAGCTCAGCAGTTTGGAGGTACTGTATATGTTATGCTTTCTACAACAACATATTCTACAACTAAGAATGATCCCAGTCACTTCCACAGGCTGGGTTCATTGACATCGCCTCCCTAAATATTTAGATTGCACGTGCCTGTAATCTATGAAAATGTCCTGTTTGGGTCTGGATCGGTAAGTTCTCTCTCTCTTGGTCAGAGTTGGATAGAAAATGATGGTCTGAGCCTCACTCTCATGGACATGAAATCGTTTCTGTGTTAAATTGTTCTTGAGAAGTCACTGTAGGGAAGTTTGTCCTCTGTATTTGACCTGTCCTAACTGTTTAAGAGCAATGTGGCCACTGTGACGAGCTCAGGGACCAACTCCAGCTCTGAGTCAAACACATTCCCTCACATCTCACACACATGTCTCAGGGCGTGGAAAAGAACACTCCACAGACGCCACTCCAGCAGGAACCTTATTGCTGTGTGGTAACAGTAACAAATAAAACCATTCAGTCTGTGGAGCTATGATCTAATCTGACTGACATTATCTCCATCTGAAGATCCAACAGCAATCTGAGCACAATGGGGGTAAACACAGCCGGACCACATCTCATCAACGTCCTAGCAAGATCAAAATTATCAGATTCTAAAGATGACATTAACGTGACAATTTTAACTGCAGGCAGACTTGGTGGGAGCTCCCCATTCAAATCATTGGCTCTTTTAACTTGCATTATATAAACAGAAATGTTTTTCCATCTGCAAACATTAAGAGCACAATTCTTCACATAAGAGTGGTTGGTATTAATTAAAGACCGAGTCAGATGCACAGAGGCATGAAAATTAATTTTTTGGGCGTCTCTTTGGAAATTGTCTCCAACCTGTTAACTTTTCCCATAGTGTTAATTTAAACAGCAGTTGTGTTTGGATGAAGAGTAAAGGAATCCATTAAAGCTGCAACCAAACCAGTCAACTAAAAACATCGGAAAGAGAGAGAGAAAAAACAAAACATGCTTCAAATCTCTTAGTAAATCCTAGGCCTCATAGCCGGGAAATTGAGATACTGATCCACTTCAATTATTTCAAAACAGGATCATAATGCAACGTTAATGCAATCTGTGTGTGTGATTAGTGCTGGTGGCCGAGGTGCAGACTGGCTGCACATTGCATATGATTCCTCCATTACATGATGCCAGAGCTGGTTATGAAAATAGACTTATAACAGTGATACCTGATGTTGTTGCCCACTGAGACAGAGGGAGAAATCACATTCATTTACCAGGTTCCAATTAGTGCGGAGCCTGCATCATCATCAATTCACATACTAATTGTCTCATGTGGCTCGCGTAGTGTACCACCATCTGTGCAAAATCTCCAACTCTTGAGCAGGTTGTTATTTTCAGGGATCGGAGAATAGTGGTTTCGGTTGAAATAGGCTTTGCAGGTGTAAATATTTGCATTGTAAGATTTAAGAGGGTTAAAACTATTCTCTAAGTTGGCGATGTATCATTAAAGACCCACCGTTTTTAAAGGTAATTGATTAAAGACAAACACACCCTGAGGTATGTCATTATAATTGGCAGTCTACCATTCTTCCCTGTGCCCTTTTCCTTGTATAGAGTTGTACATTTCCTCACAAATAACTCATTAAACTTGGCATGCCCTCACATTGAGACATCGTCAGTGTGGCTACAACAGAAACAGTTCTTCAGCATAATAAACATCAGGTTTGTTGTCCCTCAAAAAGTTTTCCCTTTGTAGCTGACACTTATGATTAAAAATCATAGAGCAAAAACTCCATCACAGAGAAGGTCAATTTTTCTGACAACTGTGGCCTCAGCAGACAAGAGCATAAAGCCGCAAGAAATAAGTTCACTTTCATTCTCTGAGGGTTGTTGAAATCTTTCTGGGGAACACCAGAAATCCCAAACTGAGGTTGAAATAGACGAGAGAGTGAATACACTGACAACAGATGTAACAACAGATGAAAACTCTCACAATATTTAGTCACACAAGTTGAACTAGCTTTGGGCAAAAAATGTTTGTTTGAAATGCTGTACTTTATATAACACGCCGTATTATGAGAGAATTTGAATCACAGGAAAACTTAATTGCTTCTTGAACATTTGTCTGGCAAAAATTGTTTTAACGATGGAGCAGCTGGCAGATGAAAAACTCAGATCAGCTGCCAGGCAACAATATAACTGTTTTAGTTACAGATGATGCATTAGACTGCAGTGTAACCTGAGCAGGTGCTGTGGTAAACTGTAAACAGAATCAGTGAACTGGGAACGCGTGAAGAGACCTTGAAGTGTCGCTAAAGTGTTTCCAAAGCTTACATGGAAGGTAGGTGGCTCTGAAACAGACCTTACAGGTTTACTAGAGGTCATATTATCCACCTGTCTGAAAACAACTATTCCTCCATGTTGTCCATGTAAAAGGCTGTACACATCTAAATGCGTGTCTCAAGATAAAGCAGCACTTTTTTTGTAGATCTGTAGATAACATTTCTTGCTATTGAAGAAATTAGCTTTTTATGGTTTATTACAAACCTCAGGGTCGAACCAAGTTGTTAAAGTACACCGACTCTATAAATCCAAACTTTCCATCTCAGAGCAGTGTGTCTCCTAAGCAAATACCACTGCCAAGGCTGAATGGCCAATTCATCAGCATATTGCAAACACATGTATTAAGTAGAGATGTTCCAATAACATTTTTCCCTCCCCGAGACCAATAGCAACTTTGCATACTGGGAGTTAGCAAAGGAACTGATCAGATACCGATGTATTTAAAAATAAAAAAAACTTGTGTAAGTTATTTTAACAGCTGCATGCTACCAACCCTGTATGGAAGTAATGATTGTTATTAGTTTTGTATGGCCTGGCTCAGAGAATGAATGCCATTAGAAATGTAACAATACACAACAATGACCTCAACAGGTTTTTCCGTTATCTATCACTTAGTCGAATATGGCTTTTTCCCCCTTTGCCTTACTGAACTCTATATGTTCTCTTCTTATGAACATATAAGATCTTGAAATGCTTTGAGACTGCTTGTGTTCTAATTGGCAACACTAGTGCCACCCCTCTCAACTAAAGTCTTGCATACATAACACGTCACAGTTTACTAAATGTACTTCGTGTAAAACCTTGCCAAGTTGGGGATATTTTAGTTTGCTCTGGCTAAGGCTTAAACTTTGTCATAACACCAGACAAGTTTTCATATCCTATTTCAAAAGAGGATATGTAAAAAAAGGTGAAACTTTTCCTGCTGCTCCGTCGTTCAATTAACTGTTTTTGAACAGCATGTGCCTCGCTCCATGTGAACGATTCAGGATGTCTTTGGTCAAGTGTGTTTCTGATAAAACATTTCAACCTGGCAGAGTCCGATCACGCACCCCATCCAATCCCTTGGCAGGCTGCAAAGTAAAATGATTCAATACATCCAATAAGCTTTTCTCTTTCTTTTCATTTCTTTCATTTGAAGCTGGTTGTGTACTGCCATCCTGGGTCAGTCAACCCCATTTCAACTGGCTCTCTTTCAATCTATACCACAAATTTCCTCTGCTGTTTCTCCTTTCAAAAAGTCACAGACCTCGGCACTGGAGTTTCACAAGAACATAAAAGAGAATAAATCCTTCACAACGATAATGGTTCATTGTGTCAAAGAGGATTATTTACAATAATGCCACGGCATTGTTAGATCAAGATTGTTGTTTCAAGATATTGCTCTTCGTGTCACTGCACAGGATGAATTAACTTTGGTGAAGCTCCCATAAGCCTTTATTCAATTATCACTTGATTCATCAGGTTGTGCGAGTGCAATACATTATTAAATGCCTTATAAAAGACCCAGGAAATCTCCCTCATTCCTTGTTCTTGCTGAACTATGAACATTACTGAGAAGAGACAGACAATGAAAATGGACATTTAAAATGTCATCCCCCACTCTGGCTCCACTGACAAGCATTAGACCAATAAGCACAAATGTCTGAAGGATAATGCTCGCATTAGGGCTTGATTCATTCACTGTTCCTATTCATAGCTCTCTGTGAAATAAAGTGAATATTAGTGTGCATTACATCCCGCTTCGATGGAATCCCTTCCACAGGGAGCAAATGCACAGCATAGATCACCAAACAAAAAGCTTATAGGAAAGGCCCTGATTAGCCTCATGATTATCCTCCATTCAAATCATAGGGATTAGCCCTGTAATATGAATGGCACTATTAACCTTGGTACATTTCTGAATAATTTTCAGGACGTTAGGCTTTTCAAATAAGCTTCTGTGTGTAATATAACAATGGAAATGCAATGTAGCCATGCGGTGGAGGTTAGCTTGGATATATATTGATTTCTATCTCCTTCTCTGCAGAAGTGTGGGCTGAAGACATGGCCGTGCCTGTGATGTTCATCACTGTTCAAAGACAATTATGGAGTGAGAACTTAAGGGTAGCAGAGGGTAATCCTTTTACCAGGCTCCCTCAGGGCTTTCCAGTGGGTTGCTTGATTCAGGATATTGACTCCAACTACTCTTGTCTGGCCCCAAAATTACCTATCGATTTACCCTTTTGACAGTTGTTAGTAGGAAACTTAATCAAAGCGACCTACATTGTCATATAAAGTACATTGTTGTTCAGCACTAGCTGCTGGTTCCCCTTTCTGTGTCAGTGCTGTAAGTATTGCAGCTATCACAAACACGGAAAATCAATACATGTAGTGTACTAGCTCAGATTTGCTTACGGATGCAAGGGCTTGATGTAAATTTTTCTAAATTGACCTTTAGCATTGCAGATGTATAAGTATTATAAAGCATTTTATAGTATAATGGCCTTATAATAACTAATAGTCTAAATGCATATATTTTGAGGCAACTGTTTCTCTGATGAAAAATCTTACATTATAGCAATGTTGTGGCTCCACAGCAGAATTTCCTACAGCATTGAAAAGCACAAAGGCACAATCTTTGTCCTGAAATCCCCGAAATGCTGATTCAAAAGTCTTTGCCGTCTGTGTTACAGCCAGTATTTCAGTGAGGCAGCACACGGAGTCAGAGAGATTAGAAAAATGTCCTTCAACTGTGCAACCTAAAACCTAAAATCCCTGCCAGCTTCAAGTCAGCTGATGCTGACTTTTGACCTCCGGCCTCAATGGTGGGGCTCAGGAACAAGGACAATTTTACTACCTGGTCCTGAGATTATAAAATTATTTGTTCGAAGGATGTACTTTAAAAAGTGAAAAACATCATAATATACGTCTGAACCAAAATCTAAGATAAAGGAATACGTATGGGTAAAAAACAAATGCCGAAAATGTTTTTTTAAGGCCAGTCAGTGCTGATGCTAGTTTTTTTGTACCAATTCTGATTTTAACTACTCAATAACTTAAAATGTGTTATTGTGAGTGTTCGTCAACTTCCTGTTAGGTATTTAGGGCACTGTTTACTGTCACTATTATAAGTGACCAAATTCTGTGCAAAATGTATTCACTATATAGGACTCTCCAAAATTCCCACAATGGCATGAAAAGTTAGCATCCATGCAAATCCCCCAATGCAAGGTGTCCCATTTCATACATGCACAAAGTACAGTGATGTGACACCATGCCAGTCATTTATAAATAATTCATATATATTTGAAATCTCACTATACAATAATTCACAGTGTCTGTTGTGGAGGTCATAATGTATGAATAAAAACTGAAATTGATTTTGTACACAGCCAAATACTTGCAGGTCTAATCTCAATGTTATTTTATCAGGTGCATTTATGTATAACCCTCAATCACAGAATACTTCATACGCCCAGAGTACACAGAAAGAAACTATCCAGGCAGGAGAAAAAAAAACACCCAAGAAGACATATTAATAAAAAGATTTGACAAATTTTGAGAAGGTTCACAAAAGACAGAATGCTGTTCAGGGACAAGTGGGAGCTCAAATGTGAGGAAGCAAAGGAAAGTGTTTTTAAGCTACAGCACAGAAAGGAAACACTATTAGTCTGTGCTCACTGCCAAGTCAGTGGGGCAGCACTCAATCTGCTGCCAGTAAGCACTGCTAATTCAGGCTAATGTACATACATCATCAGAGTGAGACATCTCTACCACAACTGATGTACAGTTCCAAGTCAGTGTAGTCCTCGTGCTGAGGCTTCACTCTGAGCTCCTAATGATATTAAGCTACGGTATATGATGAAAGAGACCTCATATTAGTAGTGAATAACGTGTTTAATTTGAGATTTTCTATAAAACAGCAGTATAACCCTGCAGTAAAATATAGACATGCATTTTTATAGACAGAACAGTTAACAGGGGAAATTTCCACTCATACTTAAATATGAGTGGAAACTGATTAAAAGTTGGTGCCGTCGGATTTTTCTGTTTATTATAAATAGCTTGATTTATTGAGTTGGATACAGTTCCTGTGTTTTTACCCAGTAACTAAACCGGGGGGACAGGGAAAAAAACTATCCAGAGAATTAAACTACGACTCCAGAAAAAGAGAGGATACATGTTGGCCAGAATATCAGCCCTTTTAATAGTTTTATAAATTGGGGATATCTTATATTTCAGGAGTAAATAACTTATTTCAATACAATAGTTTTCTTTAGGAGTACCAGTGTGACTACAGTCTTTAAGAGAGTATTACATCCTTTGTTGGTTTATGGTTTTTTTTGGTCCGGTTTAACCTGATTTCTGAAGGCTGATGTAACATGTTCTGCTGCCACACGTAAAATAAATCAGCAAGTTCTCTGCATCTCCTGATGTCTTTCCTGTAGAAATAAACCAGGGAGAAAATCTGTCCAACAGCCAAAAATTACATCTGTCACAGATGATGAGCTCAAGAATACTGAAGTCTGGAAGATGTTACCTGTCAGAAAAAAAAATAGTTACGTGAGAGATGAGCTGTCTACAGACGTCCAATAGAACAAAGCTTTTGGTCGGCAGCCAAACACTGTTAGATGGTTAGATGGTTATGGAAGGTTGAGAAAATTGCAGTTGCAAATCTAATAAGTGTGAGTCTTGTTTTACCAGTGTGATTTTGTATGCTGCAAAGTAATCTTCAGGACATAGTCAACTCATCAGTGAGCATATTTGTTTCACTTTTCTTCCTGCTAATGTCTGATGCATCATTCATCTTGCATATATTGCCTGTAGGTCCAAGTCCCAGCAACGGAATTTCTACTAAGTGCATCTGCAAACAGGAAATATATATTATTTTCTGATTCGAGGAATTTATTTTAAAAAATAAACAAATACAAAGAAATAAATGTTCACTTCGACATACATAACGCGTTGGATTACAATTGGACATTAAAACGTGAACATCTTCATGCCAAGTGGAAAAAGGTCAATCCACCCACCACAGCATTAAAGATTTATATTGTTTTCCTCTTTTTTTGCAGCAACATACCTCACAGCGAGTCGTGATATGCACAAATGTATGTTTTCTCTCCCTGCTGGATCTTGTGTTTTTTTATATCCATTACCGCAGGCATTAGTGGGGAGTTTGCACTCTGCACTGAAGCTTGGTGCCGTAATAAACTGTTAATTTTTCACTCGATATGACAGAATATCATTAAGCTCAGCTATAAAGGAGAGATGGCAAATAAAAGCTCTGCATTCTTATAATAATCTGCTACACAAGTTTGGTAATAATAATAATTATGCCACTGGGAGGCAAGCAAAAGTCTCAGTGTTGTTACGGCAATGAACAGGAGTGATGATGTAGGATTGTTTGGCATTGCCTGTGTGATGAGATGGTGAGTGTCTGTGATATCGGAACAGTATCAGTTTCTATTCTATATAACATTGAGAATCACTTCAAAAAAGGTTTTAGTAAAACCTAATAAATTTGGTGATATTTAATTTCATATGACACGTTTTCCAAAAATTAAGAAAGAAAATTTCTTACATTTACGCTGGAAACAGAGAGAGGCTGCTCTTTCCAGCCTGGAAGCTACAGAGCAAATTTAAAAGCTAGTTTGGAGATTATATCTGTCCATCTCCAACCATGGAGATTACAGCCATGACAGCTGTTGTGGCAAACGCCTTAGAGCTTACAGAAGTACCTGCAAAGAGATGGCCATGATAAAATAAATTACCTGTGTGAAGGCTGACGGCTTAAGAACACTTCCTCGTTTAATTTTTTTTCTTTTTCCTCTTATCTGATTTTGTTTGGGCTAAATTGGTAGAGATGAGGAAGCTTTAAACTAGGTTGTTACTCATTTTACACTCAATAAAATGATATGTGCCCCTAATGATCATCCAAAACGTTGTTCAAACGTTTAAACAATCGTCCATGGTGAACATATCCTTAAATTTCACTCTGATTTTACAAGAAGAGCATCTTATTCTATACCCACTCACCTGCTCAAGATCATCCGTGTGGTTATATCAAAAGACAAAAGGCCAAAGTCTTGGCTGAGCATCATGACTTCTGATGTGACCTTGTGGTTGTGGTGGTGCAGTCTACCCTCTGCTCCGTTCCTCTCTTTGCACACTCAGCCCGTGGAGCTCAGGTTTAAAGGAAAAGCCTTATCAGTGTCCTCCAGGTCCTACACCTCCACTGGAGTCAGTATCCTTGGGGGTTAAAGCAGTGGGAAAGGTGAAGTCTGGCAGGAGAGCGAATAAGGAGACACATAAGATGCAAGAAAGGAGAAAAAAGGGAAAGAAGGAAAGGGAAACAGGGTGTTGAGGAAGAAAGATAAAAAAACCAAAAAGGAAACAGAGACAAATGCAAGCAGAAGTGAGGTAGTTATGAGCCCTGTATACCTTCTACGGAGCCTTCCTTTTTGAATGTGTATCTTCTTAACTGGGAGGATGAGGAGAGGCATCGTCACCTGTACTTTTGACTGAAGACCATTCATTGTTATTGACATTGTTCTGTAAAAGACGGCTGCCACAAAAGACACAAGGTTGGCATCCAGCAGAAAAATGGTCCAGGCTGTGTAACAGTTTGTTAAAGCTCAGTAAATCAGCTTAATTGTGTGGTCAGTCGATATCAGCTGTTTGTTTCCTTCTAGATTTAGAGCAGTAGCTTCTGTTCAGAGTTGTCTTGTGTTGGCTTAGGTGAGTACTCAACATTTTGTGTCTAAAAAAATATGTTTCAATCAAAAAGGAGTACAAACATCTTGTCATTTGCAGATTCAAATCCAAAACAAGTAGAAACTGAATTTGGCATTTTAATAATTAATATAGTCCCACGATAGCTACAAGAGCATTTATATCTAAAAGACACTTTGCTTTGACATTGAGCAATCATTCAGAATGAAACACAACATAGAAGAGGTAGTTAAATCAATTTCTCCACTGACCATAGCCTACATAGAGCACATTGCAGTCCAGCCAGGAAGGATGCTGTGTTGGAGCCATTCTATTTAATGAGCATGTTTTGGCTGTAGCTGAGACAAATACCAGCCAATGACGTAGCACACAGCCGGCAAGAGGTTAATGGAACCAGGTGTGCAACAAAGGACAAAGACGCTGCAGAGAAACAGTTTTACAACAGCACGCTCCTAAGTTTGTTCATTATTTTTAAGTACCGTTTGTTATTTTCACGGTAAGAAGACGATAAATATGTGCATGTTGGAAGTCTCATATGGCGTCTGACTACCTTTAAAATGCAAAAGAGCAACGGTGGCTTCAGTAAGAATTAAATCTCCATTAGTTTATTTTTCTGTTTAATACTTACAGCAGAAGTTTGACAATTTAGGGAATATACTCCTTTACCATCCCGCTGAGAATTACTGCTACCAGCCTACTTAGTTGTGCTATGCTACCTTGTTGAGGACTGTAGCTTTTAATATGACTGTTGATTTGACAAACAAGAGATTTGTTGAAACTATTTTGGACTCATATATTGACATCAGCATTATCCACTGTTGTTGTGTCAATTTGTGACGCTATCCCTGTACGAATTCAATGATAAGCTCGAGAGCAGAAATGGCAGCAAACTGAGGACACCTTCATGCCAAACACAGTGTGATGTGACAGTCATAACGTGGCGAGGCTGGAATGGAAGAAAGCCCTCCAGCCTTTAGTCTGAATCAGAGGTAATATAGGTCGCTGTTGGTGCATTCTAATTTAGACATCTCTCCAGGGGAAGATTACCTAGCACAACACACTCTTCGAAAGGCAAGACACATTCCTCCATCTTAGACCTAAAAACACAAGTGACTTCATCATTTGGAGGAGATTAAGCCATCTGTGCCCTGTGGGCCGGAGTAACAGAAAATAAGAGTAGTATGGATCTCAGTTTATCATCTTATTTAAAATATTGTGTTAAAATATTACTGTTAAGGGGATCTCTTTGTTATTTCGAATTCTGTTGCATTATTCTTTTAAGGATTTTAACATTTCAGCCAATCGAAAACCCAGTAACGGTTTTAAAGATGCATTGTACTGATTGTGACATTTTTAAAAAGCAGTTCTTTCACAGACTAGGCCACATACTGTTTAAAAAGATGGACGATGTGTCTCCACTTCCTCCCATTGAGGAAAAAATGAAACAGAGCTATAATATAACGGATACAGGTGCCGACATCTTGCGATTTTAATGTCATTTGAAGCCAGATTAGGCGCGATAGAGATCATAGTGGGGAGCCATCAGTATCACTAATAGTATCTATTATCACTAAATACCAGCTAGCTTGCATGCTTAACCCATCTGAGCAGAATTTTAATACGATGCTGAAATGAAAAGCATCATGCCTGCAAAAAAGTAAAAAAAGTAAAGTTTCCAACAATGGTTGATGACCTAAGCGAGGTGAACGACTCTGCAACAGAATAGTTACCTGGATGAAAACAACAATGTCAACAAATTCAGACGAGTCAGACAGACTTAGAATTGCCTGCTGAGCCGCTAGTGAAGGATCAGTGGGTGAGAGACATGGAGGAGGATTTCTGCGAGTGAGAGCCAGTATCACCTGACCTGATGCAATGCTGTTACAGAGTCAATAAAAAAATTATTTCTCAGCCTCTGAAGTAGATAGAAACATGAAATAAAAAACCCTTGGGTTTTATTGTAAATCATAACCTTTGCCCCATCAACAATAAAAGAACAAACAAACATTTTTGAAGCAGACACATATTATTTTAAATGTGCTTGTTGTTTCTAGGCATATACAGTTTTCAAGGCAAATGATTTACAATAAAATTCAAAGCTTAAAGCCCTCAATAAATATGATCTCACGCTTCTGTTTGTGTCAGAGGCTGAGACATAAAGGTTTCAGTCCACGTTAACAGTTTCATAAACCCATCAGGTTTTAGAAGGTTGTTTTCAAACAATGCTCAGGTTTTAGAATGATTCTTTAGAAAACATCTTAGGTCTTAATAGGTTAATGGAAAACTCTGGTGCTGATTGTGCACTAAGATCTCTTTAAAAATGTTTCTGTTTGTATGTGCCTATGAGAAAAATTTGATTTTTTTTTAAATATTGTTGCATCTCACAAACAGCAAGAAACTAAGGTGACTTTCAGACTTCTTGGCAACCTCCCATAATTGCAAGCTTTTATCACAGAGCAAAGCTGCCTTTAGAGGAGGCTCTCAGGGCAGATGAGACCCAATGAGGGATGTGTCCTCAACGTTGGACAGGACCCGTTCGTTCGGAACTGGGCTAAATTCTTGAGGACATATTGCGGTCATTTATTTGAAACTTGTAACATTGTCCATTTAATTAGAGGGAATGCCTATCGCTTTTGAAAGGAACTGGAACAAAATAGCACATCGTGATCCAGGGTCAGTTCGTACCCTCTAAATTCTCAAGAGAGTCATATTTCAGAGAATTAAAGGTAGCAACTGTCAGTGAAATTGTTGGTGAAGGTGTTTGTAAAAGAAACGGGACATTCCAGTAATGGTAATGGAAAATGGTATTACTGAATGGATCCCTAAAATTAAAAGCACAACTGAAGATAACAAATTGTGCCAATGATGTGAAGCAGTCAACC
This sequence comes from Hippoglossus stenolepis, assembly GCF_022539355.2. Lineage (NCBI taxonomy): Eukaryota > Metazoa > Chordata > Actinopteri > Pleuronectiformes > Pleuronectidae > Hippoglossus > Hippoglossus stenolepis. The sequence continues at coordinate 20,274,188 of NC_061490.1, forward strand.
GTACCCTGTCGTTTGCCTACAAACTTTTTCCTGCCACCAGAAGAGCGACAAGTAAACTTTAGCAATGAGGACACACACAAGCAAATTACTGTCCAAACCTATCTTCCTGCATGGTACATTAAAAGCAGCCAGACACCCACTCATACACAGAAATAAATCTATCCAGTTGAGGAAAGTCATTGACATCTTGCAGACACATCCCCTTGAAAAGACAAGTAGGAACCATGACACATCAAAGTAGTGCGGCAGGTGAGCCACATCATTAGATTAGGCAGATTTATGGCTTCATGAAACTTGTTATTACCCATGGTGCGCTCCACTGATGTTTAGCCTGATGTCTTTATGAGGGGGCCGTTGTTCACCTTGCCCTGACAGACACTGTGTGATGATTAGAATACTAGAGACTCAACCTGACTCACTTCTCAAGTCAGACAAGGAAAAGTCTGACTGCGGCATTTAAGAAATACATCAGAATGAGGTGGAATCCAAAATGAAAGCATATTTTCTCAATCACATTCTTACTTTTAAGCAATGGTGTCTGGCATGAAGGCAGATCTTTTGTGCAAAAGTTAAAAAAAGGTTTTCACATTAGAAACTTTGTCTATTCTTTGTTTTGTCTTCTCTTACTGGTTTGAAGTGATATCATTTAGATCAGAATCAATCTGATCTAAGTTAACTTTGATGGTAATTTACCAATGAATCTTGCTTTTCAGAAAAATACTTGAGGTATGAAACCAAATATTCGGGTGCTATGAGTTTGAATATGAGAATGTGAGTCAGAGCTGACAAGACTACATTCCATTGGGTGATTTAGTTTTCATGACTCTTGGACTTGAAACAAAAGCGATAAGTGTCAAATCTCTCCCACCTCCATCTGAGAAAAGACTCTAAACACAGTGGCGATGCAAGACAGATGTTTTACCTTCTTTGTTCAGTATGGCTAGTTAATCTATTAGAGTAGCTCGTGCCTATGGGTTTCTTTCTCTGCTCACAGAGGCTCAACGGATGGATCGTTGAGGCTTAATTTAACACTGCAAACAATGGAAAACAGCCACAAATAACGGCAGCCGTCATGAGCTTATCAGCCTGAGCGGGGATTACAAGGGAAATGAATCATTAACACTATTGCCACTTGAATGCGGCTAAAGTATGATTGGCAGGTTGAAAGCTGGATGTTAGGAGGGGGGAAAGGAAAAGGGTGGAGCTGTGGTCTGATACCTAGTGAAGCGGGTGTCATTATCGGATAAGAGCTCCAGGAGGCCCAGCCAAAATGACCCGCTGTGTGTGAGCGTGCAAGACTGAATAGAGTGAAGGAATGGATGAAAGAAAATTAAAGCATGAAAGGCAGAGCACAGGTTGATCACTACGCCTGGTCGCATCAGACACTGACACACAATCCAAAGTCCGCGAACTAGTTCTGTCCCCACTACATTCTGACAGCAGGTGTTCAATCGCAATGTTGCCTTCTTCTATTTATGGTTTAAGGTGGGGGGTTTTGTATTAACAGAAAGCCTTGGAGCTTTGCGGGGCATGGAGCGCACCGCAACCCCTCACACCCCTTCCCCAATATGACACCAGGTAGATTTTAATGGCTTTATGGAAAATAGTGGGATGCCACGCTGGTGAAGGGGATTCTGGGTCATGGAGGGATTTGTTAAGTTATTACAGTGTCTGGAGCAAGGCCCTTATCGGCACCTGCCAAGTCTTTGGTGGACCCAGTGGGATTGCACTGACCCTGGTGGAAGTAATGGATATTAGAAAATCTTCCCACTGTGAGGAGGGGGGAATGGGTGACAGAACAAGGAAAAGGCAGTGAGGAAGGAGAAATGGATAGTACCCCAAGGACACAAAGCTACACTTTAAGAAACACAATAAGTGAGCAAAGAAAGCAAACCAGGTTGCATAGTTCTGAGACAATTTACTATATCTCACCAGCAACACTCTGACACGCTCTGTGTCGATCATCAGGATTAATTCATGAAGACAGCGTTCAACTATCAGAACCTACACTAATGAATCTATCTTCATTTGATGAACGTCAATGAACATGTCTGCATTAGTGCTGCACTTTATTCGTGCAATGTTTTCCAAAGGTGGAGAATTTACACATATGGTGAAGAGATGCAAGGCAGTGCATGTACTATGTATGGAAAATACTTAAGTGCAAAAAGGATATACACAAGTAATCAGACTGAACTATAATTTGCTTGATGAATAAATGAAACATTTGTGATGTGGGTGGCATATCAAAGGTCTATAAACACCCAGAATTTTTTAAAGTATAGGAACTATTATACACAATGTCACAATTACCAAAGAAAACAACATGAAGTACTAAAAACACATTTTCAACAACAGAAGATTCCATTAAAATGTTATCATCTAGTATTCACTTTATCAAGCAAGATGAAGTAAAATTTGAATCTTTCATTCATTAAAATTTCTTTTCAGTTTCATGCTGGACGTATGCTACCTGCGTATCGTCCAAGATGCATTGTGTCTGTGCAGCCATCCAGCGTTAATGAAGACAGAATGTTAGTGGTGACGACGCACACATCTCACATTAACAAAACCAAGCCACTCACAGAGGGACTGGCTTTCTGACAAGTGCTTTATTATCGCAGGTTGCCCTTCCCAAGGTCAAAACCACAAACAATGCAACTCATTTGCTTACAAATGCACTTCAGTCATTTACCGCACTGTATATGGCACTGTATAATATATTCAAAAGCAATATAGGTTGTACATCTCTTTTGATCAAGCCTTGCCTTCAGACAAACACACACACACCAGGCCAAACAAATCAAAGCTGAGCATAAATGTTTCAGAGGTTGTCATATCTCCTGTTGGTTCTTAGAGTAAAATACTTTGTCTTTTGCCTTTATGCTAATCTTACATGCAGAGACAAAATGAGATCCAATCAATGAACCGTCAGGAAGGAGGTAGGATCAAGTGACTCCTTAGTTGGATGCAAAAATAGACCAAGGAGAAACTGATTCTTTGGTGCTGGGGAGGCTTTAATGTTGGTCTGTCATTATGCGTCCTGTGTGGATCCGGGCACGGAGATGACAGTGTTTAGAGATCAGAGCATTAGAACACACTGAAAAACACCCGTGCTAATCATCCATCGGGCCGGTAGGATATTGACTCAATGTTACAGCTTAGATGGAAAGTGCGCAAGGAGACATGTGAAAGTCTCTGTCTCCCTTTCTCACTTACACTTGTACCAGGAGCAGAAAGGGGGATTGCGAGGCGGAAAAAACCCCCCAAAAAAACACACAATTTTGCTTGGAGATGTGAAACCTAGAGGATAGGGGAGGATTTTTCTGTCTGACTTTTTTGTAAGGGGAGAAAAGAACAATTACCCAGCAGTAAATAGATAAGTTCGATAAGGCCTCCTAAATATAAGTCTTATCTCTCTCTCAATTTGAAACAGCCATTGGAGAAATAGGCCACGTTGTCACTCAGGCTTTTAATTAAAAACAGCAGAAAAGACTGTGTGTTTGCATGTGTGTGTGTGTTCCCAGAAGAGAGTAGCTTTGAAAACATTTATTCACGGTTAATTTTATCACCTCCAAATGACCTTGATCTTTGAATAATCTTTCTTTTTTTTTTTTGTCTGGTTAAACTTGCCTGCTCTAATCTCATTCACTCAGTGTAGCAGGCTGGGTGAATGAGACAGTGTGAGAGAGAGACAGGGCGAGAGGGGTGACGGAACCCCTTGTCTATTAATCAGCAACTCAGCTAGACTAACACCACTAGAGCAGATAAGACTGCCTGTTGTCACACAGGTGGAAGTAATGGCTGAGAAGCATCCTTGTCCGATAGCGGCTTGTCCGAATGCTGAGATGTGGACTGACAAAGACACGTACAAGGCCTGGAAACAGAGAGCTGCTGTCACTCTTTTGACTGATAACAGCTTGACTAAGAGGAGGCAAGTGAAGAGGAACAAGTCGAAACCGACAGATAACACAATGGCCTAAATGTGATTATGGCTCATCATTTGTTTGGCATTGTTTTTCTGGGAAATAATGGGGGGAAAAATAGTCTTCAGTAATTGCTATGGTTTGGCAACACTAAGGCAAGACATTAACACCGTAATCCACTAGAGTGCCTTGGATTTACTTTTTTATTTCTACTGGAGGTGTCTTATACAGATGATCTTTTTGGAGAAGGTTGTCAGACAAGGCCTGTGCTTTTCTTGCAGTCAGAGAACATGAAGCAATAACTCCCGATCTGACTGGATTACAGATACAAGACATAGCTACTATGGTACTTTGACAAAATTGTGGCAGTGAAAGCATGAATTCTACTGTGTAAAAAATTCCCAACCTTGAAATTTTAGCAATGGTAGGGATTAAAACTTTTTTTAATACATTTTACATACTTTTATCCTACCACATATCCCAATTTTACCTAATTCTAGTTTTTATTTTTGTAATGGGTGGTCATTCTAAAATTCCTCTCACACATTTGGCATTATTATTTCATGACATGTTTTTTTTACAGTAGTGAAGCACTTGGTAAATTCCTTTTGAGAAGTGGTGTATGAATGAAGATATTATTATTGTTATTATTAAAGCCAGTTTTAGATCATGTGCTTTTATTTAACATAGTGATAAAAGACATAGTGATAAAAGACAGGCCATTTTAAATATAATTATTTTGAAGTGCTCAGATTACAAAGCCATGTTTCAAATAGAAAAAGAAAAGTCACAAAGCAAGTCCACATCATGTGTCAGCTGTCAAGCCAAATCTAAACAAATAACAGTCCAGATTTAAATAATTTACAGGTAAAATATTTGATTTTGTTATAGTGCCCAACACTGACTCAGAATCCCCATATGTGCTCCCAGTTTGTGTTAAGCTTTGAAACAGCTGAAGTTCATGAAAGTCTACAATATAAATTGGCAGCAGTGAGTATTTGCTGCACAGCAGAGTTGGTAAATTAGCTCAGTTAGCTAGTCCTCCACTGGAGACCGAGTTGGAGTGAGTGAAAAAACAAAGCCCTCAGAACAAGAGCAACCATCCAAGGCTAAACATGTCACAAAGCCAGTTCAGCATTTAACACAGACACAAAACTCAACACAAGTATCTATATTCCAGCCAAAAAATAAGCAATATGAAAGATAAGCCCAGCCCAGAAATTAAACCCACATTGAATACCAATGTGTATGTATGTGTGTATGTGTGTATAGATAAAGCAGAAATTAGCAACCAGATGCGAGGAGATCAACAAAAGCAATATAACAAACAGCAGCGTTGATACCCAAGCACAGAAACACAGCCATCTTAAAGCATTTTCTCGCATATTGCATTATAAAACAAGAAGCAGGTTCTTACCTTGTTGAAGCGAAGCACTGATCCCAAACATCTCAGCAGTAAAACATTTCAAAAGAAATGTCATGGCCCTGAACAGTAAAACTTTTGTTCTGCCATCAAGTGGACATTTGAGGCCCACAGCATGCAAACCCTACTAATGTAAAGCTTGCCATGAAGCTCACATGAGAGAGAGATAATGTGAAGAGGCTGTGTGTAAGTACTTGTTTACATCCATAAAGCCATTCTACGTCTTCAATAGAGGCCCATATTCTCATTGTGTTAAGAGGCAACAACCAGAAGAAAAACATGCCACAAAACAACAAATGTCAGCAGGACTGGCAACATGGTGACACATAAAATGATCAAACTTTCATTCAATGCAATGACTTGTGTTCAACTGTCATGTTTCTTGAACTGAATCATCAGAGCCAAAACACCACAACAGCAACAACTCAGAGGGAAAACAAGCAACATAAGAAAATGTATCTTCACACAGCAGATACACTCAGCCTTCAGTTTGTATGTGGGCTGGTTCATCTGTTAGCCTGTCATGAGACTTCACCTCAATCATGTGGTTTCTTCATCATGTGACTATTGACCTGTCCACACTGATCATGTGATTACTTCAGAACACCTGGAAGAAACAGCCCAAAGGCAGCCATCTTAATTTGTCCTGTATTCGGCCTCTATGGTTGAAACATGTGTATTATATTAACTGTTCCAATGACTACAGTTACATTTGAGGCTTTTTAAACATAACCTTCCTGGTTGTGTCAGATTTCTCAAACCCCACTACACTCAATTATCATCATCATTATCAGTGACATAAAGGAGTCACACAAAAAACCCAGAAAAATAATCTCAGTCACTCAAGTCAATATGACAGCTGCATTTAGCTGTATCACGTAACAGCTAACATTAGCCTAGCAAGATGCCAAGAATCATTAAGAAAAAGCAAGTAGCAGCTAACATTAGCTTGTCAAGAATAAATTGAGTCACGAGAACCAGCTAGCATTAGCCTAGCAAGATGCCAATTATCATTTAGCGGTAGCAAGTAGCAGCTAACATTAGCTTAGCAAGATGCCAAGAATCATTTAGCAGTTACAAGAACCAGCTAACATTAGCTTAGCAAGATGCCAAGAATCATTTAGAAATAGCAAGTAGCAGCTAACATTAGCTTAGCAAGATGCCAAGAATCATTTAGCAGTAACAAGTAGTAGCTAAAATTAGCTTAGCAAGATGCAAAGAATCATTTAGAAAAAGCAAGTAGCAGCTAAGATTAGCTTGGCAAGATGCCAAGAATCATTTAGAAATAGCAAGTAGCAGCTAACATTAGCTTAGCAAGATGCCAAGAACCTATGACAAGGCAAAACCAACAGCAGCAGCCAAACACACAAAAACCAGCATGACACAGCAATAAATTCAGCTGATAAAAAGGCTAACTCTGACCTTGTTGAAGTGAAGGCAGACTGTCACTCTGAGAGAGAGGTGGTGATGCTAAGTTGTCACTTGAGCTACAGCAAACTCCAACCAAGAACAAGCTAACATTATCTTAGCAAGATGCCAAGAATCATTAAGCAAGATGCCAAGAATAATTTAGCTGTAGCAAGTAGCAGCTAACATTAGCATAGCAAGTTGCCAAGAACCTACAACAAGGAAAAAACCAACAGCAGCAGCCAAACACACAAAACCAGCACAACACAGCATTAAATTCAGCTGATAGAAGTGTTAACTCTGACCTTGTTGAAGTGAAGGCAGACTGTCACTCTGAGGGAGGGGGGTGGTGATGCTAAGTTGTCACTTGAGCTACAGCAAACTCCAACTTCCACAGTTTGAAAAGTCTCAGATCCACAGTTAATGTGACTGGTGGCAGTAGGATCCGGTTCAAACACCTTGATGTTAACAAAGTCGTCAAAATTGTTGTGGTGATACTTTCAGGAAGCTATGATGGAGGTAATCCAACATGAGCAGTGGCAGCAGCACAGTAAATCAATGGGCAGGCCACAGTTTGAACAGCCCACCTTTCCAGGAAGGGTGCGTTAGATATATGTCACAGGAGGAATATTATCAAATAGCTCTTAAAAATCAAATTGACTCGGTTGATGCTACTGTGATTGTGTGACACTGTAGATTCAACCATGGGAAGAAATACTAATTATTTGACCAAATATTAACAAGTGCAGAGCTCACTCTATTCAAACTGTGACCCTTTCTATTTTTAAGGTCTATTTTAAGTTTTATTTTAATGTGGGTTTTTTATTCCTGTTTCAAACTTGTATTTAAGTTTCATGTTAAACCTCATCCCTCATTCAGTAATGCAGAACATGCATATATGCAGATGGGTTTTTTTTAAAAGAGGGGAGGAAATGATCGGGGAGGGAAGAGTACATCAATATGTAACTGCTGCAGGACGTGTAGTCTGCAAACAAAGATTGGATGTATAGTCATGTAGTCTTGTTAGAAGCATCCATTCCGGCTGCCTGTGATTAGATGCTAACATTCAGCACCCAGTAAGTGAATGAGCAAAATGGTAACAACCCTTTCACGGTGCTTCAGTGCAGAAATAGCGCATGCAATATGAAACAGATTGTGGGTCTATACACGAAAAACCACTGCAATTATGTCAACCAATATTGTGCGTGAGACCAGTTTAAGGCCAAGAGCTCTGGCAGAAAATTACAACCTTTGACTGGAACTATAGGAATGAATCATCTTGTAAAACCTCAATGTGTGAAATGGTGGAGACTTGACCACCGTTTATGTGGAGAGATAGTCACGGGTTAAAGGTTTCAGCTTATGACAGAGTTCAACACTGGCTCAACCCTCTGTCCTACCTGTCTATGTCTCGTTAGTTTCCATCTTTGTGCACACACATCCTCCCATTTCGCAAATGTATTATTAATGCCCACATTTTCTTGTAAAGTGTGCATTACTCATTCACTGCATATCGTTTTTTATCATTGGTTCACTCTGGGATCCATTTGTTTTCCCTGTAAATCGGCCCATCTGCGGTGTTTGCATGACAGTTTGTCACGTCAGATAGTTCTTCAATTTTTACCCTCATTTCTCTGTCATTTCCTTGCGATGACAAAGGGCGTCTATTACCTTTTTTCTCCCTCCATTTACCATTTGTTCAACTGTGCAAGCCCCATTGTTTTAATTTCATGCAAGACATAGTTTGGTGTTTTGGTTAAATCAAAAGTATATTCAGAAGTGGAAGCCAGTCTCTCAGAGCTAGGGGTGAAGGTAGTGTTCATGCTAAGTGCACATCATTTATCAATCGAACATCGCCTTGGGTTAACCTGATACACATTTCACATGGGGGGAAAATCCCAGAACAGTTTGTTTGCTTCTACTCTCTTTTCTAATATTTCCTCTCTTATTCTCTTTCCACTATCACAGTCAGATAAAGGCATAAAAATGCTAAAAATAAATAAATAGATTCTCACCTTAATTTAGTGGCGGGTGTTTTGTACTTAAATGAGGCCAGGATGCAGAGCTTAAGCGACTCAGACTCCTTGATGTTTTGCAGTGTTTCATCTGTGGACAGGAGTAAAAAAATTGCATTTGCATGCTTGCTGAAAACGCCCACTCCAAAAATCAAGCCACCGGGTGATCAAAAGTCGAGTTAATACGGATACGACACAAGGGGGAGTTTAATTACTAAAACTAAAATACTTTCAAACGATGTTTGGGCTGGTGCTGTTGCTGGAAGCGAGTGTCTGGCAGGGGGGCAGAGAGACTGGGTGTAGAATATTTCTGAGTCAAAGCAGCTGCCTGATTTGTGATGTGGGATTTCGAAAAGCAACTGGAGCAGAGATCAATAAGGTGTAATAGGCCTGGGAATGAAATGATGCCAAAGTGTCCCATGTCAATGAGTCTGCTTATCTCTGTCTGACAAACTCCAGTCTACTAACCCATACTTACTCACCTGTAGATTACTGATAGTGGACTGGAGAGCTTGCTGGAGCACTAAATTAGAGTTCAACTCTGTGCCCTTGACTTATCTGTATAGCCAGAGGTATTTTTCCTACATAAGCAGGCACAGATGTATGGCTCTGTGCTGAGAGTTTATAGTAAAGAGTTTAGGGAATCTTTTTTTTTTACGTCACTGCCTAGAGCAGAGGAAGGACAGTACCACGAGGGAAAGTGCCAGGGGAGGTTGTTTTAAAACTAATCCTGATCTGAGGATTATGAACCTGCATCGTAGTTCTGTGTCAGCACCTTCCCTGTTATTTGTCCACTATGGTACCACATGAGAGCATGTGTATGCACTTCAGGAGTACACATGTTAACAGCCTCCTTTAGCCGTTGCTCAAACACTAGAACGTCTCACAAAGAGGTGTTTTATTTTGTGATTGAATTCTGCGTCATAAATCACCTATGTTTAATGTGGCCCACTCCTGTCTCCTCCATTCTATTGCGTCTTTGAGGTTTTACCATTGTAAAAAAGCAGGCAGAACCCTCTCCTGGCATAGTCCGATAAGGCATGTGAACATGCACCACTGCCTTTCTGTAATCTCTCTGACATGTTCAAAACACCCCCATGCCAGTGCTGAGCATGACATGTGCAGCCCAGCATTATTAGCGTGACAGGAATAGGTCCTGGTATTCAAGGACGTGACGAACATGGCAAGTGCTGCAAAACTCAAGCCGCTGTCGTCATCGCTCTAAATGAGTTTTCTCTTCTCTGAGGCACCCCCTCGCGCTCTGGTTGGTTTGGACTGGAAACGGGCAACCAATGGTGAGTAGCAAGGCAAATTGGAGCGTGAGTGACAGGATAGCACCCGTCAACCGGGCAAGGTCGGAGAAGGTGTCCATCTCCTGGCCTGCTCCAGCAAACCTCAGAAAATATTCCTCAATACCCCATCGAGCAAAATCCTTGGAATGTGGCAGGTCTGTGTCTCTGCTATTTCCTTATTTATTATCTGCAAGCCACTAAACCTTTCTATTGCGGAGCCACCCACTGACAGTGATCTTAAACTACCTGCTCTTGTCCTTGGCCAGGCTCTTGACAAATAAATGGTGACATGGATATAATAATAGAAAGGCAAAGAAAGGCAAGCTGCCAGGTGTTTGTATTCAGAAGCCTGGTTGTATATCTTAGGCTTTTATTGCCATGCATTGCTCTCTAACAGCTTTTTAGCAGACAACTTTCTTCCCAGCCTTAATGAATGTGTGAGCTACAACACGAGTATTGACCTTGATAAGCACCATGGCCTGAAAAGTCCCCTTGACAGTAAGTGTTTGATGATCGTCTAATTGTATATTTCTGTGCAGTTCGACACAAACACTCTTGTGCGGCAAGATTTTACTTTATGAAATAAATGGCTGCAAGGATAATAAAGTTTGAAAGGCATCATCAATAGTCTTTTCATACTGAGGGCGTTATCATTGGATCAATATTCAGAAAATGCAAAAGCTTTCATATATTGCACAGACAGATTCAGGGGTTTATCATCAAAGCATGGGGTTTGCTGAAGCTAGAAGGGATAAGAGGATTTAAAAAAGGGATTTGGGTAACAAAAGATGAGAAAAGAATAATGGAATCAGTGTATTACAGTTTTCTTTATATTGTAAATAAAAAAAGCTGTGAGATAAGAGGAATATGATATTTTATATATGAGCTTTCTCTTTAACATACATGAAACAAGTGGTATAGGTGGTAGTCGATAATTTACTAATTTGAATTTAATTGACATAGATTGAAGCGGAATTTACAGAATAACAGCCAAGATCTTTTTGTTGTAGTATTACTATTACTTGTCATGTTGCCATAGACAGTAGTGAAAAGGCAACTATGGGTATTTAATTTAAATTACTCCAGTTGACTCCAGTAGCATGTTGAATCATTTGAATGTGAGATATCTTTAAAGGAGACATTTTATGCTCAGGTTCGGGTTCACACATTTAAAGAGGCTTATTACTAGACATGGCTTACATGCTCTAATGTTCAGAAAACACATCGCTTTCCTCACTGTCCAACGCTGCAGCTCTTCTCTTCAGCCTATGTCTGAAACACGTTTTGGACTCTGCCTCTTTAAGACCAGCTGACACGCTCCGTTGTGATTGGTCAACGGCTTCCAGAGCATGTTGGAAAGTTAAACTTTACCTGCAAAATTTAACCTTTTAGAGCTTTAAGCTTTTTACACACTAGAGTAAAGAAAACTGAAAAACCATCATATGTCTCCTTTATATGATCATGCTAGGATTCATTTCTCTGAAGACAGTTCTTAGAATAAGACACTGTAGTCTTCATTTAAACATTACAATGATGGTGGGGGTGCTGGCAGTCATGTTTATATAAATGGGCTGTGGTGATTTTCTTCTTATGTAAAACATGATCTTTTGCACCTATTGTTTCAGCACTGTATGAGAACAGCTATGAGGACATGCAGAGGGTTAAGGCCTCGTGTCACTGCAATCATGCGAACATGTGTCACGTTCCCAACCAGGACTGATTTTATGTCAGACGTTAATGTCTTGGAGCAACACTGCAACGAGCCCCTTCCTCCCAGTCTGCCCTCCGCATTGACCAGCGTCATACAAACATGCACAAACAAGCAACTTTAAGGTTATTTAAAGGACAGTGATCAATAATGCTCCTGTAACTCCTACTTAATCTCCATAATGAGCTTTATTGCAGCAATTAATCATGTCTTAGCAGCCAGTGCCCAGCCTCCCAGAAGAATGCTGGCAGAATGAGGGCCAGGCCCGGCTGCTGCTGCTGCTGCTGCTGCTGCCCACAGCTGACTTCACAAAGCTACAACGGTGAGGAGACTTGTTTTTAAGAATTAGACTGAGCTCTTGAGTTGGAGAGATGTTGAATTTGTTGAAATTATATATACTCAGAAATGTGCCAGCTATGCCCACATTAAAATTCTTCTTTAAAATCTGTTTTAGTAGATTATCAGAACGTTAGTCATTGCAAAACGTGGAACTTAAGATGTTTATAACTTCTAAAAACATCCACTCACATATATAGTAACTCATCAATAAAACAAAGCATAAAATGCATTGAAGCAAGTAATAAAGCAAAAAACAAACATGCCTTTGTCACAATATACTCCATGGAGTTAGTCTGCAGTTTCTCCATGGAGACTCTTTTTCTAAAACCACAACAACTGTACTGAAGATGAAAGGTATCTATATTTGATTTTCGAAAACCTTTGTACTATATATATAAATTAATAATTGAGAGGAAACCTTGATTTGAATATCATTCTTTAATCATCCCTCACAAAGGTTTTTTTTGTCTTTATTTTACCAATGCATAAAAATGCCACTTTTATCTCAAAATTCTTCCCTGCTGCTGCTTCATTAATCAGTTATCTCTTCCAGACACGTGTCTTCTGGGGTCAGATTTGGTCAGAGGTGTTGTGCTTTCATGTGCATGCAAAGTGTCGCTACTGTCGGAGAGATTATCCCATGTCAATTAAGATTATCCACTTTTGTGAAGTAAATTTTAATTTGGGTAAGGCTCCATTAGAGAACTCAAATCTGTGACGCTGATGGCACCTCGACACTGCTTGATCAAGCCTTCCTCTTTGGGGGTTTGCACAAATGGATATTCAATTCTCTACCTGAGGAGGCAGAAGGAATAAGTCGGATCCGAGAGGTAGCAGGTGGTAGATGAGGTGGACGGCACAAGGCCTCTTATGATGAATGATTCAGCTGCATTTAGAAAACTATTGATTCTGTCCCAGGCCTAATAGAAGGTGATGATGGTACAGATGTGAATCCATTACTGGGTAGGAAGCTGCGTGAGGTACGCAGAGGGCTAATGTATGTCCTTTCCCATTTGTCATCACCAGCGTGTACGCAAGCTGAGGAGCCTGCAAGTGTGGCATTAACGGTGCGCTTGTGTCCTCTACACCCATAGGTGGAGATGGGGAGCATAGTCTATTAATCTCAACAGCAACTCTAAAAAAAATGTCTGAACACACTTTCCCAGTCCTCGTCCTTGTGCCTGAGGAATCTCCATGTCAAATGCAGACAGGAAAAAAGGAAAAGGAAACAAAGCAGCTGTCCCCACTCACTCAGGATCCTCTCTGTCCCCATTTGAAGCGGTGCTTTGCCAACTGGGCGTGAGGAGGATGACCCCGAACGATCAATAAGTCTTCCGAGGCAGCAGAGTCTTTGTGAGCAAACAAGGGTCTCTCTTCCACTCAGTAGCCTCCGGCTTAACTTTGCAATTTGTTAAATGGTCAAAAGTTTTTATCCAGACCTTTGGTATTTTAACTAAATTCTTGCTGAAACTCTGAGTCTCTTACATTGGAAGTTTCCTCTCATTTTGCTGTGGAATCAGTATTCTATTACTGTTCAATTATGTATAAAAACGGAACTCAGCCAAACAAACAAGGTCAGCACAGGAGGCTTCTGGTCACTGCCAACAAGGTTAAGTCCTCTTGATGTGTTGGCTTTTGCCTTTTCACTGGCATCGCCATCGGCTGAATTGCTGCAGTGTTTCCGTGAAGGTCTGTGCCATTTGATTAGAAAGCCTTTTGGGAGTTCCTACACACCTCTCCGAGTTGTTTGAAGTGTTGGCAGCTCAGTGGAACTGTATCAACAGAAGCGGGGAAACATTGGAGGCCTTTTCTTTTGAATCCCAAAAAAGACATGTTGCTCCATCTTGGAATCTTTTGTTGAATCCTCTACCGCTCGCTTAAGAGAGAACGAAGAGCAAATCAAACCTGGATCCCCTTTTTCTCTCCTGCATATTTGATTTTAAAGCACCTTTAAAACATTTTGTCCCAGCACTGAATGGATGAATAATATTTAATCCCATACTCAAGCTCATGGAGCCTGTACTTAATAATTTATATCTCCATAAAACACATTGTACTCTTTTAGGACTTGTTTTATTACTGTTCTTCATTACTATGTGTAAAGCATCCACTTTACTGTCATTCAGTTTGTTGAGAAAAAAAAAGATATTTCTATATTTTTCCCCAATAGCCACAAATGTTTTTCAAATGATCTAGCTGGCTATTCTACTGATTATATTTCACAACCACTTATTTATTTAAGAGAAGTTGATCGTACAGGAGTTTGTCATCATTTTCTTAAGCTAGATTTCTGGATAACTGCCGTTTCCAGTGCTACCTGAAGCTGACCGGCTGCCAGTTTAATCACATGCTTGCTCAGGTCATTGCCAGGATTTGTCTCCAGTGAGTTTCATTCTCAACGTGACTTCGCGTCACGCACATTTTCGATCGGGTTCAAATATTTCAACTCGAGCAAAATGAAGCAAATTACTTGTGTTGTGTCAGTTGCGTTGCATCATTGGTGCCATTTCCATCGCCTGATGCAAATGATACGAAATTTGCGTCTATTTGCGTCTTTGCATTGACTTATACTTTGTATTTAATCTCATCGCGTGACGATTTAGCTTCGGAAATATTAACATCAATGCACATTTTTATAGGTTGTTTGCACTTGCATATCTCATTTCCCAGTGGATACCAACAAATAGTTCATTTGAGGTAACCTACCCAGAGACTATGAATATTCTGACTGAAGTGTTGGGAGAAAATACACAAAGTCTTGCAGAAAAAAAAAAAACATGATAAATTCACATCACCCAAAAACATTATCATTACTGTTGTTTCCTTTCATGACTGTGATTCCACATCGTGTGCCTTTGTGCAGGCTGTTGTCCTCTCTTTATCTTAACACGCAGCCATTTGCTCTAGGGGGTGGTATTTTTAGCTCAGGAAAAAAAATGTATGGAGCTTATTTACCGCCATTTTATCATCAAACTGTCAAGAAGCATCTTTGCCGACTAAACCTTTCGCATATCTGTGTACTCATAATTGATTCTCTGTTATATCGCCAGCAAAATGCCACCGAGATAACTCAGCACTGCAGCATTGATGGTATACAGCCCTCACCGAGGCTTGATAGACTGTCACATCTTATCACAACTTTGAAACACTGAGAGGAAGGAGAGAGAGGGAGGGGGGTGAATATGCACTCGACTCCTGTACCTCAAAAGGTGTTTCTGTGCTAAACATTTTCAAAAAGCTCTGCCTTGAAAATATCATTTTGTATTTTTTCAGGTTAGTGGAAATGCAAGGATTAAGTGAGATAGGGGGTAACAACTGACTTCAAGCGACAAACTTTGAGATTTAAAAAATAAAAGTTCTGCGTTCTGGAACTTTCTGCATAATCCGTCTGAGCTGCAAATAGAAACGTGGGCACTGCAAATACCAGGTTAAGTCTGCAGATGCAATGGTCTTGACAAACCAAATAAAATAGTCCTCTCATCAATCAGAGGAAGATTCATGGGGATAGTTAAAACCTTTTCATAGATCTCCTGCATTCTTTCTGTGCATCCCCTCTCGATTTAAATGAGTGGGGATGTATGTTTCTCCACTAGGCAAAAACTGCAGCCTCCGAACTGAACTGGTCCTCTGGTTTTAAATAGAAGAGAAAATGTTGAAAAATACCCTATTTCTCAATATTAAAGAATGTGGAAAAGAATTACTGGATCTGCACCAAACATATTAATGGGTTCTTCCCTGACGCGTACCAAATCCTTTCACCAATATTTGTGGAAATCCATTAAGTGTTTTTTGTGTGATCATGCTGACAAACAAACCAATCAAAATAAAAGGGACAGGGGTGGAAACATAACATCCTTGGCAGAGGTAAACTCAAAATGTCTAGAAGGGCACTCAAAACTGCAAATACCTCTTCCAAGGCTA
Organism: Hippoglossus stenolepis; assembly: GCF_022539355.2. NCBI lineage: Eukaryota > Metazoa > Chordata > Actinopteri > Pleuronectiformes > Pleuronectidae > Hippoglossus > Hippoglossus stenolepis. The sequence goes on from NC_061490.1 coordinate 20,290,219, forward strand.
ACACTCTATCTCTCCATGTTAACAAAAGTGAAAGGAGTTCCTGAATCCACGTATTTATCCAGATTAATTTCTAAATTTAATGGGTTCTTTCTTAGGTTATGTCCACAAAATGTCATGGAAATCGGCTCAGTAGTTTTGGAGTTAATCCTGCTATCTAACAACCAGACAAATGGTAATGAATATATTCATCACGTTTGCACAGCTATTCCGGTTAAATACATCGGCATATGTAAACCAGACCATAATACAATAGACTGAATTCTTCGATAAGATTAATTTCAATCAAAATGAAAAATGTTACCACACTTAGTTACTTGGCTTACTTGATTCAGCTTTTGTTTCAGCTGTTTAAGATGGAGATAAAACTTGAAATGGATTTTACAGGACAGACACTTTTAACAACTAAATCATTTTAATTACAGGATTTGTGTTACACCTTTCATGCAGATGTGTCGCCCAAAATGCTTCACAAACACAGGATTAAAGACAGTTTGTTTTTACTTACCCATTAACGTTCATGATAGAAAACTTTGTTCGTCATGTCCTTGAAACTACTTTGTTTCTGTGTTTTTGTCAAAACACATTTTCATAATTGTAAGTGGTGACATCCCATTCTGACAGCTTGGCTTTGAACCATAAAATGTAACAATTTATCCCAAAACACACACACGCACACACAATTTGGAGCACTGTAAATGATTTGTAATAACATAAGATAAAAATAAAATAAATCTCAACACCATGGGTAGATTCTTTTGATGTTTCTTTTGAAAACTTGCAACATTAAAGGCATGTGTTGACAGTGCAAGCCTGCAATGCCCCGCTGTGCCGAGACTGAGAAAACACCCTCCAACAAAGAACACCATCTTCCCTCAGCACCAGCAGCCACCCTCCTCCAGCCAGCACGCAGCACCCAGCTCCCCGTCATTCCCTCCTGTGTGCCAGCTTTGAACATCAGCCGCATCACCGAGTCCCCAAGTCACATGAAATCACAAACGTCAACAGTCACATCGCATATTTATCTTTTGGAAAATGACTGACAGAGTTGTGCTGGGTCTTGCTAATCAAGTTTTTTTTTTCTGTCCATGTGCTGTGTTAAAAGCTGTCAAATCCTGACTTTAACCGTCAAACCTTATTCGCTTTTCTGATTCCCATCACATCAAAATGTGACTTACTGTAAAATGTTATGATTTTTCTTCATTAAAGCATCAAGCTTTCAAACTGTGATTTAAAGGTTTTCACACAGTGGAAACTGCAATACGTCTCCAGTGTAACCTTTTCCTCTGCAGGAAACTTGTACCTTCTGTACCACAGGCCATAACAAATGGTGGCATTACAGCGTGTGTTGCATAACACAAACCTAAAGTTCTCGAAGTAAACAATAACACCTCGCTAGTTTTGTGACAGCATACCTTGGAGAAAGAAAACCTTTGACCTTTACCCCAGCATCTAACCGCCGACCCACCCTTTATTGTTTCCCTCGTGTGTGACTCACAGTTACTATGAGTCACCATGTGACCTGTCAGAAAGGTTTAGGGGAAGCTGAGCATGCTGCTGTCAGCCACTCTGCCCTCAGGAGGATGAGGGGTCTCTGTACATGTCAGAGGAGTCCTGCGAGTCCACAGAGGTTGTTGCTGTTACACACATAGGAACAAATGTCACGCCCTCAAAACATATAGAGAAAATGTGTAGGCTGTAATTCAAGGAAGAGCAGAAAATCTAATGATGTTTGTTTTTTTAAAGATGAAAAAACAAGAAAACCTCCAACATAAATCAGAGAGAAATTGTACATATGTTTACTGCAAAGATGATTGTATAATTAATCAAATTTTGATTATGTCCATAAGTAAATGCATAAATTATTAATGTATATCTATTTTTACAAACCATACGTATTAAATATTATTGTTATTGTTGCAGTCAAGTATTTTAATCGATTTGAAAAGGTTTTATTTTTACATAACTCTGTTATATGTGTCCTACAATCTGAGTTTAAGGGTCAAAACATCCTGTTGTGAAGCTTTCTGCCATTATAATCCTGTAAAATAATCAGCAGGAACACTGTCTGTCTCTACTGCCGACAATTGAACCCACACACACACACACACACACACATACTGAAGGCGAAAGTCTCTCGTAGCAACAGACCACCCTCCCCCCTAAAAGCTCCCAGGAAGCTAATTGTCAACGGTACATTTTTGTATGTAAGAGAGCACTTCCCCAAGTATAGTGCCTATTACTCCCTGCATGAATTGACAGGGCTAATGAGGAAATTAAGGTTTTATTAATTCACCCAGAGGACAAGATGAGGGAGAAGCAGGGGGAGGAGAGGAAAGGACTCCATCTTTGATTTAAAGGTTAATTTGGAGAGGAGGGTAGCGGGAGCCCAGAGAGTGGTCCTGACAATATTTTGATTCTCCTGGATGTGGGCCAGCTGTCCCACTATGGGCGCCGCGCTGGCAAACAGCAGAATGAGGCACAGACGAGAGGCAGATAAAGTGGCGGCCAAGTTTAGGTCAGGTCTGGGAATCACGCGGAGGCAATTAGGAGAGTTAGCTTCATCATTAATGCCGGTGGCCACATCCGGCCATATAGCATCGGTGAGAGCTTCGAGCGCTGCACATGCTGGGTTAAGGGGGCATTAGCAACTCAACACTTGACTTTGACAAGGTCAGGCCTGAGGAGCAGCAGGCGGACTGGCATGGTGCTGATGACCTTTCGCTGTCATGCTGGTGACCTTGCCATGCTCAGCACCGCCTTCCTCGCAGATAATGATAAGGATCACTTGCTAAACTCTTCATATTTCCGCAGCACCGCTCCTCTGCTGTTTCACCTCCCTTCAGCGTGCGAGATTAAAGACTGTATTTGTGTTATTTATATCACAGAGGTGAATGGGAGCTCAATAACATTTGATGTCCTCACCCACATTATTATTTATACACCTTCCCACAGTATTTTGTGAAAATAACAGATATTGAAATTGATGTATATCCAGACGTTGTTTATGTAGCTACAGTATCACAGGGTGCACTTGATTAAATGTGCTGTGACTGATAGAAAATCTCTCCCTTGTTATTTAAAAAGCACGATGGCAAGTAAACAATAGAGCATCTGTGCAGAATGTGACAGAAAAAGCTGATCGTAATATCTTGTTAAGTTTTAATATTTGTTTTCTTCAGGATTTTCTCTGTGCAGGGTGAAAACATATATTTCTGCACAATATAAACACTGTTTGAATCTGTAATTGTATTTAAATGCTGACTGTCCTTAATTATTCATATTGTAAGTATCTCATCTTTCAAAAAATGAACCCAATATACATCATTAATATCGAATAAAAAAAAACATACATCAAAATAATTCACGTGACAGTTGTTTGGCCACTTGAGAAAAGGCAACTTTTACATACAGCTAGAGTCAAAATTTCTATTCACAAAGCTGAATGATACATTGATACTTCGCCTAGATGAGCTAAATAAAACTATAAACATAGAATATTTGAGTTCACAAATGTTGCCAGACTTTCTGTTTGTAAACTGACATCCAAAAACAATCGATAGCAACTTGATTTCTTTGAGCTTTTCTAATTCTTCCATTTTCAAACCCCCCGCAGAGAGAGAAAAAGAGATTAGCCTCATAATTCCTGTTCTTACACCTTGTTAAATAGCAACGAGTCATATTTATGCACCTTGATAAATAATTCACAAATCAAACTCTCAATCTGAGCAGTGAGGGTTCGTTTAATTGGGCCTTGTGAGGAGTCCCCCATTAAAGAGCAGTTGAAGGAAGCCAGGGGTGATGTTGCATGATTTATGGGACACCTTCATCTAGATAGGGACATCAACAGGATTACATTTGTCTTTATTCTCTGCTGGAAAGTTAGCATATGCAAGTACTAGCATCCCTTTAGTGTGTCACATGAAGTAGTTGTAAGGATTCAAATGTTGCTCAGATGTGTGTGTTTTGCTTCAGGTTATATAGAGTGAATAATTTTGTGTCAGAATTAAAGAAATCTAACTTTGCTAAACTGATAAGTGCTCATCAGGGATCTATGGTTTACAAACTTATTTATAATTGGCTTTGAGAAATCATTACGACATGAAAGATTGTACTCAAAATGCATTGGATAGCATTTAGCAAATATCATCACATTTATCGGCCTGAGATTCATTTAACATGAAACACATGGTTACGATGAAAGTTTGTTGAGAACTAACGTAGCCGGAACAGCGTTGAAAGTCTCTTCACATGAAATGTGTTGTATTTTTTGCCAGTTTTGCAACAGACCGGTTTGTCCTCGCCTTGGCAGAACAGTCAGAATGAGCTTCGAGCCATGATGAGCCAGACACACAGCCAGACCTCCACATTCTGCTTAGATGAAGCGCCATATAATATTTAATACTGCTCGAATACGTAAAATACAAGGATACAGATTCCTGTAAATACTTGTATTTAAATTGTACTGATCTAAATCCTCTTTCCGCCAACTGAACCTGACAGAGGCCAAACAACCCCTCAAGAAAAAAACAACAACTCATGAATAAGAGACAAGTGTATGGGCCATGGCATATGTGGTGCTCTGATCTAATTGTTCGGACTTTCCTACCTCTGCCAACTCTCGGAAGCAATCACCATCAGAGCAAGGATTGTGGAACTACCCGTATGATGCATCAAGTCGAATTAGTTATTTATGCTGACTGCTAATATTATTTGTTGTGTTGTGCTGTGACACTGTTCAGTTTGATTTAATGGCAATTTGACTTACTGGATCAGCGAGGCCCAGTCCTACTGTTAGTTACACAACAGATAAGACACATCATGTTCATATAGTTGAAAATCTAAAATCATTTTTGGGAACAGACGTGATGTGTGTGTGCCCAAACAAATGTGTCCTTTTTTGGAACAATATGAAATAAACTGGCTTTATATAGTGTGATGGTTTGAGGTCCTCAAACCAGCCGAGTATGATGAGTAAGACATTAATGTCACTGAATTCACATTTCAAGAATGTTCCTGCTTCTCTGACATCTGTGTAAATAAAAAGTGTTTTACGAAACAAAACTACGAAATTACTATTGACTTAAATAAAGGTCAAAAAATGATTCCAATGAAACAGTGGGAAGAAAAACTGATTCGTGCATAAGGGTGTGAACAAAGGAGACAAAGGAGAGAGAGGGAGCTGCGAGACCATACACATAAGGGAGGATAAACGATTGGACACAGGTGTTAAGGCAGGTGAAGACAATCACAAAGTGGGGAAACCAGACAAAGTCGGAGATACACAATGAAATGAGCTTCAAAATAAAACTGGAAATTCAAGTCAAACAACCAAAAAACAAGTTTAAAGACTACAAATTCAAAAAATGTATTTTCCAAAGTAAATCAAAAGTGAACAAAATGTCCAAAAATATTCAAAACAGGACCAGAATTATGACATGCGTAAGATACTGGGAAAAAAACACTGACAGACAAGACAAGACATTTTTTCTCACTAATCTACAATGAAATGACAGACGTATAGTTGAATGCTAAGGAGAAAATCCTGTCATGGAAACCCTTATTAGTTAGAGCAAGTTGTTTTATTTTAAAACCAGCAACCAATATCATCACTACCATCTGACATCAGATGCTCTGCCAAAGAGAAGCCAGTGTCTTCGGTGTCCTCGAAGGACTCTACAAACATTTGAATTGCCCCTAGACAGGACAAACGCTCCACATCGCGGACCAGGAAGGTTTCGTTCACATTTATTTTAGTCATGTTTATCAACCCAAATATTATTATTATTATACATCCTTTCAGGACATGTATAAATGGGATGGCACACTGCTTTTGTAAAAAACTAGGTCATCACAAACCAAGAGAAGTCTCAATAACCCTCGACATTGTTTCTAACTCTTCAAGTGCTGCTACAGAAGAGATGCACCTTTCCCCCCCGTTCCAGTGATGATGGTGGTGGAGAGCACTGCCCAGCGTGTTGCTCCAAATTCACCCACAGTTGTTCAATAATGATGAAATCTGGTGAGTGTGACATCCACAGCATTCTATTATTATTCAGTACAGTACAGTTATAGTAGCATATACTACACCACTACCAGTTCATTGTAAGTCTTAGCTCCAGGCAGTTCCTCTATGATGAGCAGATCTGATTTTGGTCCTTATATAGTCAGCATGTCATGTATAAATGCTGAAGAATTATGCCAGAGATTTCACATTCCTCAACCCATTTGCATTTGATTTTAAAAGTCTGCTGCAGGCTGCTCGGTGACGGTTTGATACGTGTGCTGTGGAGTGTTCAGGTGCTGACTTCTGATCACCCAGACCTGGTAGTCGACTGCTGATCAGCAGCATATTTATAACCTGGAAACCGAACCGATCAGCGAGCTCATGTATATTCGCTCTGATTATATGGTCCTTATATAGTCAGCGTGTCTCGTATAAAGGATTATAGCAGAGATTTTACATTATTTAACCCATTTACATTTGATATGGGTCTAGCCTCGTTCAGACACATTTCTATGTGTTTAAATCTTTTCTGTCCTACGTCATAGGTTTGATTTGATTAATTTGCATCCAGACGCATTTTGACCTTCTAACATGGATTCTGATCTTTGAAAATCGGACATTAACTAAGAGGATCCAGGTCCATTTGTAAATACGAATTAGTATGTCGATGCCAGGTTTGAATTTTTACAAGAAGATACAACTAAATTCACATTTTCAGTTTAAGATTCAGACCAGAGCTGAGTGAAGGCCTTCTCCTGGTAGATGCATCCCAGTGCTAGAGGAGTATTTTAGGGTCAGGGCCAGGCAAAGGCAAGATTTATTTTATATATTTTGCATTTTGAGAATTAAGTCAAAATATCAATCGTAAACAAGTTGAACACGCACATATACAAGGATATTTCTTCCAGCTTTTCACTCGCACAGCTCTAAGTCACTTTTCTAACTGGATTTAATGGACCATAGGTGTTGCTTTTATTCCCAACATTTGGACTGTATTCCCAAAAGATTTTTTTTTTCTCAGGCCCTCAACCCTAATCCTGATTCTGTCCCTGTCTGGAGTCTGTGTCTTGTTGTGGACTTGGATCTTGTTGATCTTTGCACTCTGAGTTGATTATTTCCTGTTTTATTCTGAAGCTCTTTTCCTTGTGGGTCTCTCTTGCCTCACTTCCTGTCTTTGTCTGGTTTCCCTCCTTTACTCAGTACCTGCCAGGCCTCTGTTGGTTTCACCTGTGTCTGGTTAACTGTGTCTGTTTAGTCTCTGTGATCTCATCAGTCTCTCAGTGTTTCCTACTGTTTATAATGTTTGAGTTATTTACAGAAAAGTTTTGTTTCTCTGTTTCTTAAGGCCTGTTAGATTTTGGATACTACCTGACTTCCTACCTGTGACACCAACCCATAACCCTAACTGAAGCCTGTTTTCTGGTATTGAGGCTTCTGCTTCACCTGTTTTTGGACCTAACGTCATGTACAATGGTGCAAAAATGTCTCAAGAACAAAAAGATTACAGACAGGAAGTCATCTCCATCTCAAACAGACAGAATCCTCAACCAGGGAATTCAACCCGATGTTGTATCAGAAGGTGAGTTTTGCTGCTACATCGACATCTTCATAATCATATGTTAAGAAACCAGAAAACACAGCTGAGAGTTTGTGTACTTGTTGCAACACTGAACGCTTTCATTAACAAAAGTATTTGTCTTATATATTATAGCTGCTAGTACCTTTTTTATACAGAAATTCTATATGTGACGCATCAACAAGGGTAACCAGGTTCTCCCATATCATAGAAAGTTCTATCTCACCTCACAGTTGTAAAGGTGGTTGCTGTATAAAGACCTGTGTGTCATACTGTGTTTTTAGTATATGAGTACTCTCTCTTCCCCCATTGTAAAGTCACCTCCAGTAAATCTTATACATCTGCCTGGGTTTATACATATTTAGGTTCACATTTCCCTGTATATACACAGTTTATTTTTCCAAAGTGGCTTGTGTTTTTAAAGGAGGAGAGTTTGACCTTCGAGGAGCTCCCAGTTTCTCTCCCTCTCTCTACACCCGATTCCTGTTGTTCTGCCATGGTTGAATACTGCCATCTAAGGATTGTCTGTAATCGGATTCCCTTGTGCTACAGGCAGGAGGACTTGATCCTACTTTTCTTTGCTTTTGCTGTCAAAATCCAGAACAATATTTAAAATGTAATCAAAAAAAGAACGGTTTGAGATGAAGTGAGTGTAGGGATTTAATTTGAGGAACCTAAAATAATGAACTGTCTGAAAAGAGAGATAAAACACGTCTTAGACAAGTCTCGGCTTTCTGTGTTTCTACAGCATGTTACAAACTGAACCAGCTGTTTTTCCCCTTCTGACCGTTCTCATTTACATTCAGTATGTTCATGTCACCCGATGAAAAGACTTCATGCATCGTAAATTGAGCTGTTCATTATTCATTCAAGCATACAAATGTGTTTCGGCTTTGACTGTTGTTTTTATTTGAATTCGCTCAGATTTAAGCCGTGTAACAGGGATTCCCGTGCAGTACTTCAAACTACTTGAAGTAAAAGGACTCTTGCTGTTAACCTACGCGCAGGTTAATTATGACGGGTGGTTTTGGTGGACGTGACAAGACTTTGTCCTCCTGCGCCGCGTTGCTGTTGTGGCTGAAACAATGGAGAGGTTTGCACGCCAGGTCTGTGCACACAAAGCCACGGCCATTTAGTCTCCCTCTCTCCAGCCAACCATTCTCCCGAGGGAGTGATTGACGTAGGATTTACCCAGAAAATCTCACCAAAAAATCCACCTCTGTTCTCTCTCATCCTCAAGAGGTCTTGAGCAGTTCCAAACAAGCTCGAGTGCGGGTTTTTGACAAAAAGGTATTTGCATTCTGGTCCAACATTTGCTTGCGCTTTGTGGGTCTCTGCACTGAGCCCCCAGCTAGGGAATGTCAGACTTTGAAAGCTCTTGCTGAGATTTGCAGAGACAGTGTTTGCTACTTCCTTTTTCACAGCGCTGATGTCTTATGATTCCGAGATTTGACGAACATGAGACCAAAGAAACTAACGTCGAGGCAGAAACTGAATATTAACATGACAGGGAAATGTAACAGGGGCATCCAGGTCCAAAACTAAATTGCACAAATTTTTCAATTAAAGTCTGGACCAGATAATAGTGTTATTAGGCCATGCACAAAAGCCGGGAAAAACATCACTTTGTAGGCGTCCAAAATATTTGGTGAAATATTTCCGTCTAAGCCATGAAGGGAGAAATAACTCATTTGTTTCCCTGTGTGAGGTTCATATTAGAATCTGGCACTATAACACATTCTTGTAAATAATGTCAAGTGCCAGATAATCCCTGATTAAAGATCAGGTCTAAGTGTCAGTGAGTTATTTGCCGGCGCCGTGTTGGTGGAGTAATGAGGAGAAAAGCCTCTCCACCTGAGGTGCCGCTGCCATAATCTTCATGGTAAACACTTATCACGCATTCGCCATTGATTAGCATGTGGCTCTCATCAATCACCACAGGCTCGTCTGAACAGATTAATAATTATGACATCTGCACTCAGTCAGGAGAGCTGATTAGAGGGAGGGGAGAGGCAGAGGCAGCGGATAATGGCGGGCGAGCAGCGAGGTGTTCAGGAAACTTCATCACATCGTCTGGTTCATTTGGCAATCGCTGCGCTGCTCGCAACTTTGCTTGCTAACATTTCCATTAGACTGCAGACAATGACACTGTAACACGGAGCGGTTATATCACACAGACGTGTGGAAGCGGGCGATGGACAGATTAGAGCCTGACAGCCTTTTTAATTTGAGAATACACAAAATTCTAACTGACACATTTGCTGTTTCTTTCTTAACTTAATATTTTTCAGTTATGATTTGAACTGATGTTACAGTTAATCTGCCACAACAATGACACACATGTAAAATGTGATCAAGTTTATTTTTAAAAGTATTTTTATGTATTTAAGTATTTTCAATACCAATCACAGAAATATTTCATTGGTATTTAAATACTGTTTGTTTATTAGAGCCCTTAAAGTATATGTCTTGTATTTTAACAAAACAAAAGAAAATATATTTATTCACACAAAAAAGCTGAGTACATTCCCTCTCAATATCAAATATTCAAATGTCGAATGTATAATGTGTAACTTCAACCACCAGGTGTCTCTGAATCAAAACAATAACAAAATAACTAATTTGATGCTGTTGTGAAGCAGTGTGGAATCATGGGAGTTGTTGTCTTTACCACTATGGCCGATGAAAATCTACCTGGTGCGACTCCGGTGCAAATCCTGCTCACGGATGATGTCATGTATTAAAGTTTTATTCACATAATGATCATCGCAATCTGTTGCGAGGTACCAATACAAGCAGTGGAAGGGGAAAACAGCTGACCGGCTAACAGGCTAGCTAAGTGTTTTTTACTGTGTCGTACTTCATTTGCCCCGAAGTTTAAAGCAGAGACGGATAAAGCTTCGGGTAAAGCAGGTATGACGCAATTAAAATGTGATCAAAATGATACGTCCTGTTACCTTACTAAAACTGTGGATTTCTCTGAGTTGGAACATTTTTAGAAACATTTTGGATCATGTTTGTATTTGATCTCCATAGGTGTTACATTCCTTACATGAGGGTTATTGTATTTTCATGATATATACACAGCAGCTTTAGCCACACAGGCTTCACAGTGTCAGAGGACAATCATCAGTCATCAGCTGGAAATTGAAACCTTAATTCTTTACTACTTTTGTGCAATATCTTTTCTATCTGTCAGAATACATGTCATCACAACAGTTTAAGTGAAGCAGTAAAATGAAATACAAAAACCTTGGATGCGTGCGGTTTCTGGGAGCCCTGATCTACTACTTCTCTTTTTTTCCTGCCTCTTTTTCTTTTTTCTCCTGTGACTAATGGTAAAAATCTGGCCTTTCCTTGAAGAATGTCTATGAGTGCACTTATCTGGCAAATATTAAAAATAGATTACGGGGCCATTGGGAGGTAAGTGGTTCCATAAGCAGAACTGATGATACTAGGGAGTATCATGGAGACGGCCTACATCACCTTGAGGGTCTCATCCGCTTAATGATGGCATGTGCTGCATGCTTTCCTCCTGAAGAATGGCCACCATTTTGCTGTGGGCTCTGACACTCCACTTAAACTGCTATTCCAAGCAGTTAACAGCAGCACGAGGGCCCATGTACCAGACAGCTGGAAGATGGACAACAGGGGGGGATGTGGATGAAGGGTAAAAATGCCCAGCTTTCACACACAATCAAGGAAGCCAATTGGCAAAGGAAATTACTTTATTTTCCTGTAAAAGCCACTTTTAAGAGTTCGATCCCAGTGCCCCCCCAATTGCACATGCCAAAGTGTCCTTGGGCAAGATACTGAGCCCTAAATATCCTCTCATGGCTGCTGGCAGTGTGAGAGGGATGTGTGATCGAGAAAGTGCTGCACATAGATGCACTTTGTGAGTGTCTGTGACTGGCAAAACTGTGAAAGTGAGTGGTCATCAAGACTAGAAGAGATCTACAGAAATACTAACCATTTACATTTATTCCCACAAACAAAATCAATTTAATTATCTGCACAACCTCTGACTTGTAGTTTGATTCTCATTGGGTCTAAAATACCCTCCTGTGAATGTTGTCATTGCCAGGCAGTGTGCAAACAAAGCGTAAGGGAAAAAAAACATTTACAGAATCCAACTTCAGGTGAAGTTTTTGGAAGAGGTTTGTGCTTCCAGCATGATTTTCATACAAGTGATGCACTCATCTAAGCCAGCTCAAGGGGAAGGTGTGGACAGCTGCCAGTTCCGAGGGGTTTGGAGATGCCTTGTGCAATTAGGTTCTTCCACCGTAAAAGACTGCCGTGCCGGTGCTGCCAGCCCCTTCCCCTGGACCCTGAGCCCCGTCTTGCAGCCAGCCCGTCAGCAGACGGGTTGAAAGGTGCCATTTGACCATGGAGATGGGGCTCCCTTCCCTGCCAGCAAGCTTCTGAGCCGATTTGAAGGTGTGTGTCCCTGGACTGGAAAATCTTCCCCATCCGAAAAGTCGATTAAAGCCAACAGCTGCGTTTCAGGCTCTGCCAGGCAGCCCTGCAATAGACACGCACACATGCACACAGTGTGACATCAAGAAGTGCTCGGAGCTGTTTAGCTGCACGCTTCAGCCGAGGCTTGAACATGAAGGCAACTTTACTCGTTCATCCTTTAAACGTTATCATTTTGTCCCATCAATTAGTGTTCTCCTGTCTGCGAGTTGAGTTCACTTTATCAACAAACTTCATCAGATTCATTAGTGAGATACGACTGGCAGCGGATGAAACACTGTGTCCTGCAAATTACCCAAAATGGCGGTTGTGACTTTCTATATTGTTTTTCCTCTGTATTTTAGACTTACATAAGCTAATGTTCAGTGGATTCAAGGTGCTGGAGAAACCAGTGAAAACATGTCTTCCTATACAGTCACTGTGCAGAGGTGCAATGATAGGATATGTTTTAGACTTTTGTATGAAATACCCTGAAAATTGCAACTGATGACAAAATAGCCTGGAGCTTAACAGTTTGCTGTTTTAAAAAAAAACATGTCACATTTTCTGCAGAGCCCTCATTTGCTCTGTGGAGTTTCAAGTGTTTGCGTCAGGAAATTGAGCATCGCAATGGCCCTCATTGCTCAGCAGCCACCAGATAAATTTCCATTGGGGGAAGGGAAATCGATAGGAGCATTCTGCCTCTTTTAGGGCCCTTGTAGACTCTCCCTTGTGATTTTAAAAGTATGTTAATGTAATTTATTGAACCTCTTACCCTAATCACGCACATTGCCTATAATTACATACCTTGACGGCCGCCGGACTTCTAATTGCTAATGCTTTTCCTGGAATTTGTCCTCTAATCCTTGTATGTAATAACTCTTAAAAGAAAGAAAAGTGCTTTGCTGCTACTTTTAGCTGCTTCCCCGGCTGCAAGGGCAGCACGGTTCAAGCCATCACTGATGTTCCTCTGAGGTGCTGTTTGTCACTGTGAGATGGAAGCATATATTAATATTTGCATATTACTGATTGAGTTGTATTCTTGTGAACTTTAATCTCAAAATAGAAAATTAAGACTCAGAGTTTGCAGATGAAAGTCTGCAACATCTTTTCTTTCATTGCAGCTTCCTCCAAACAAATGAAAAGGAACATCTTAGCCATTGTGATTCCCAATCTTTCCCTTTGTCTCCAGATTGCAAAAAAAACAGTTCGATGGCTCCTTTTGACAAAACCTAACTTTCTTACCCTGCAGAAGGTGGAGTGTGTAAACTGCAGACAGCATGTTTATCTACCAGGCTACTTTATGATCCTTGTTCCTTGTTGAATTGTTGAATGTGGCAAACAGCCAGTGTTGGGAACTCCAGCTTTGTCTGGATGGAGCACTTGCATCTGTTTGTTTTGAAATCGGTGTGTATTTTCTTCTGTTAGGCCACAGACGTTATACGTTCAGATGTAAGAGGTTTCTATCGTAGGTAACGTAATGTTTTCATTATCAGATGGAAGTCAAAGGCTCCTACTGTTCAACATCCATTAAACAAACCCATGGCTCATTTCAGTCTGATCCCATAGTGGTCAGAGGGGGGGCAGTAATGTTGTCTGTGCCTCTGTATCAAACCATAAAGACCTTTGGATGTTTGTTTTGTGAATACAGTTTTACTCAAGCTGTCACCAGTAAACCTGGATTTAAACCTCTCAACATGTTGTCTAGTGTTAAAACAAATTCCGTATCAGCCACGGTCCTTCACCAAGAAAATGCAAAAGCTTTTATTTCACTTTGGAGGGGAAAAGAAAACATGAGGTGTTCCTCAAAAGAACTGATCCATAATCAATAAATTATAGTTGATTCAAACGTTATGTATTTATCAAAAATGTATCTTACACTAAAGAACCTTTTCTCTGAACATAGACGAGTTTAACAGAGACCCAATCAGTGGAGAAGGCCTAAGAGAACTTTTCTAGCAGCAAGAACAATATTACTATGAAACAGCTGAACACAACCACTTGCTCTCAGCTATTTAATGGTGACTTATTTAATTTCTAAGCTTTAAGCTGCTGGTTTTAGTGTGTTTCTTCATGTGTTTATTTGGAGGCGACGTCATGCTTCCTTCTGCTTACACTCACCATCTCAGTATTATCTCTGTCCATGGCAGTGGATATAAAAGACAGACGTGAGTAGGTTCTCCAAGTGTCTTACTGTCTTTGGTGTGCTGGTATTTTGTTGCTTTCACTTCTGCTTTAGTGCCCCTCAGACCACTCTGCTGTCGGCTGTTAATTCATTTGTTATATGTGCATTGTCAGTGGAAGATAGTTGGATGTGCTTCGGGGGGAAAACATATCCACTGATGATTCTGCTCCAAAAGCTGCTGTAATGGTCCGTGGGAAAAAATGAATAGGACTTTTAATTATTGAACCCTGGGCGACCAAATCCCTGCACATTCCTCTTCGCTGCTGCGTCTAGTGTCTCGTCTGAGGACGGGCGACTGTCCTGCCAGAAAAAAGGCTTCACTTTGTTTCACTGTAAGCCTTTTTCAAGGGAGATATTTTGACTTGTCAGTAAAAGCACAGGTCTTAATGATAAAATTAATCACGGAAGAGCTGCGTTTAGCGGCTTCAGGGTCCCGGTTGGTTTCGTGCACGCTGGCTCACTGTCACTCTGCCACGACTTGCTGTGAAAACAGTGCCACAGGCTAATAAAAGTTATTAGTAACAGCACTGCTTTCGCTGCTCTGACAAATCAAACGTCTGCTGTGAAAAAAGGCCTGTGATACTAGAAAGTTACTTTAGGCATAATGATGCTTATGTCTAAATGTGAGACCCCACACCATAATCTTAATGTACACTAAATGTCTTTATCATTTCTAAATTGACAAAACAGTTGGTTGCAGCATATGGCTGCTCTGCATTTGCTTGATTAATTGTATGGTAAAGTTATTTAACTGTGGAGCATAGAACTTTGTTTAGATGTTAAAGTATTTTTGAGCGGGATGTGCTTCTACTGTAAATAGCAAATATGTCAAAAAGATAATTCAGTGAGCTGTGTTACACATGCTAATGGTGAAAATGGGGCTCTGTCTAATTATTGTTTTAATTATTGATGAATCTGTTGCTTATTTTCTCGATTAATAGATGAATTGGTGTTTGAGATGCCAGAAAATGTAGAAAAATGTCAATTGCAAGTCCAAGGTGAGTCATTTTGCTGGACTTCTATCAGTCCCTGAACCTAATATATCTTGGACTAATTAAATAAATAAAAGTATATTTCCCATAAAAATGAGAATGAAATGCAAGTTCTTGAGGCTTCATCTGTTTTTTGGTGTTAAAAATGGGGATGTAAGGCCTGTTGTTGTACCTTATTGTGGAACATACTTTGGAGCTGTAGTTCCACTTCTGAACCAACCATGTGTCAGGTGCTGTTGCAGTGATGTGGAGATCCTTAAATGCTTTGCAAAGAAGAACCAGGACACACATCCAGCCAGTGTAATATCTCACCTCAAAGGTGCAGGCCCACTTAAGGCGACACTTTGTTCAGCGTCTCTGAAAAGCTGAGTCATTACACTCGGGTATTCTATGTAAGTCCTAACATAAGTGGATACTTACAGATGTACTTGGTCAGCACCATTTAAATGCATTACAATTATTGAAATATAGGTTTTAAATGACGCATGGTGAGGTTGTCCCAGTGTCATGCTTCTCTAGCTTCTCTAGCTTCAAAAACTTAAATGCTAAATACATTGTGGAACAGAAGCTACGTCTCCATAGCACCATTCATTTTGACCTTGATGATGAGGTACAATAAGTCGCCTGTTGGCAGCGTTTTATTATGTATTGTTCTACGTGAAAGTGAATGGGCCAAATATTTAAAACTACAGCATATGGCTGGTGTAAAACTTTCTGATGTGTTTTGAATCAAGTCGAACCAATACAACACTTTTTAACCACTAGATGTTCCACGTCTGCACTAAGCGGACTGAGTAGAACATGACAGGAGTGTTTTGATCTGGGCTGACCTCTGGGCTTGTTTACCAAGCACTAACAAACAATAGATAAAAATAAGCTGCCGACTTTTAAAATTGAATGTTTTCAAACATATATTAGTTAAATGGCTTCAGGCCTGACAGGCAATAGCAAGAAAGCCAGTGTCTCTGAATGATTTTGAAGATTTTGTTATCCATATATTTACATGCATCGGTATTATCAGACTTTGTTGTGTGGTCCTCATTCAGGATTTCACAGCACAGTCTCAATCGTCTGCAGGCCCCCCCCCTCTGAAATCTTACAAATCGACTATTGTCATGTGCCACGTCTCAGGCCTGTAGGAATGACACAGATCGATGGTACTGTCCCCTCAGCGTCTCCGGCCTGCCAGATGGCTGGTGGGCCTCAGTCTCCTGACATTCATCAGTGTCTTGCAGTCAGATGCTTCCACCGCAGCGCTCTGACCCTGGGACTGGTCCAGCAGACGAGTCTCTCTTGTTCTACCATGGGGGGCTACGAGGACTTGGTCTAATGATGCCACCAAACGAGGTGCCATCGCCTGGGAGCAGTTGGGAAATCGGCCAATATGGCACCGCTCTTACATACAGCCGCGCAGGCCTGTCCCCGTAGTTGGAGTGGTGAATGCATTTCATGGGCAGGAGGAAATTCTGTGGCCTAATGCAGATATACTAAGTCCCTGGTTCCAAGTATTTTCAAGGCTTTGCACAAACCCCATTAAGCAATTCTACTTTGTGCTCTCAGCAGCCTCTTAGCCTCAGGGACTCATAGGTGTAAAATACAAGAAAAAATAACAGCGTCCTTATGACCAGCCCCGTGTTTCCACTGTCATGGAATCCAATGTCCTCCCGCCACCACCCCTGTCCACAAGTGCCTCTCTAAAAGGGAAGAGCCGTCGTCACGCTAAGTGATTTTCTCTGACTCCCAGAGGTGATAAAGTGCACTTTGAATCCTCCACTGCTTGTCCCTAAAACACACAGTAATTCACAACTGTGGGTTTGAAAAGCAAGCTTTTCCTCCCAGTAAAGCAAAAGTCTTTTCAAATGGACCCAACATCACTGCCGCGGAAACCAAAAAGCCCCACGGCACCGCCAAATGAGCCTTGTGCAACACTGGAGAGGGAAATAAATGTCACAAAAATGTAATTTCACCTCTCATGTAAAGGGCTCTCCTGGCTCCCACTCTCGATACCTACTGGCATGTCATTTGTAGTGGTGCAATTCCATAAAGGCTTCACATAAAATGCTAGTTCTGTTGGTTCTGCCTCAGCGCTGCCACTAAATTGCTTGATTTGTAAATCGTGTTAATACCATATTTCTCTGAACATAAAATCACTGCCTCTAGATAAGGAGGCTGAGTTAGTGCTTCTTTTATTATTATTATTATTATTATTATTATTCATTGTACTGATCATTCTGATACTTGATCAACTAATTGGATAAAAAAAGAAAAGTAGAAGTTTGTTAGGTTTGGACCAACGGCGGTTTCACAGTGTGAAATCATTTTTTTGGAGATAGTTTGGAAAAGTGGCTCGAGGATTCCTCAGTCTTTGCTTTCCCCCGATATTTATGATGATATTTCAGTGTCAACGAAATTATTGAAATAAACAGGTTCATTAATTTTCTCAATTAAAATAGAAAGCGTTTTTTTTATCTTTACGCATTTATTCAAAAAACTTTAGGAATATTATATAGGTAGATGCAACCCACTGGTTCCACTTCTACTACACACAGGTTCGATTCCCTTGTGTCAGTGTAGTAACACGATTGGCTTGATATTTCTTATTCGGCTGTTATGAAGCAGATAATTGGCTTATTTGGAATAATAGCAGGAGACGAGTCATGCAAGCGCCATCTTTACCGTTACAGATGTTTCTATTGTGGATTATTTAAGTGCATTGTCTTTCTCCTGTAACACCTCCAGCCGAACCCAACATATCCAGTCAGTTGTATACAAATAAGTATCGTGAGATAAAAGACGCTGCGGAGCATCAGAGTCCTCACTTACCAAGCTGAGAATGTTTCTGTCTTCTATACATAGCAGGTGCAGACGCCGGTTTCTATCTCTCCTCACATAATTAGGAAACAGCTTACCCAGGTACTGATAATGGCAGTGCCAAGCCAATCTATAATTATCAACCAGACGGGGTGTGCTGCGCGTACACTCTAAAGTGCAGAAACCATTATTTTTACCCGGAGCATCAAAGAAGCTAAACAGAGGGAGAGAAAGGGGGAGATATGTATTTGGTTCAAATTGATTTCATTCTTTTGTATGAATATCAAGGTTTCATTCTTTCTCGTTTTTCCCCTCACTCCCCATGGTGGCGTGTATTCATTGGGACTGCTGTTCCGACCAGATAAACAGGTTTTTTTGTTTATGGCAATTATTGCCTGAGGATTGTTTCGAATGTGACTCGACTGTCAATGAGGAGACGGACGGGAGGGAGGGAGGGAGGGGGGAGATGTGACGAGAGGGAATTCAGAGCGACCGCCAGAGCTCATTCTGTCGCAGTTTTAGAAAACATCTGCTATGGATATGGCTGCTGCATATGGAAGTTGTATAGAATTTAGAAATATACATCTTCCTATTGTGCTTCATAGTGCTGTTTACGAAGAGTCACAGCGCAGCTCTGGGTGTAATTCATCTTTAAACAGCACAATTTAAATTGCTATAGAATGAACAACTGGTGCATAAGATTGATGATAACTTTGTTAACAAAGCCTGCTTGTGTAAACAGGTGTAAATAACATAATTCATGATGCAAACAGGAGCATGTGAGGCAGGAGTTTTAAGCAGAAACCACTTTGATTCTCCCACGTTAGTGCTGCAGTTATTTCAGCGTCACAAAAGACCCTGTCGCTCCTAATTTGATTCAGGAATTATGCTTTTTTTCCCAGCTTGACAGCTCACTCACCTTCCTCAAACAATAGTGACTGTGTGATTCCGCTGCCATGATGCATAAGGCCGTGTATCAGAACATACTTTTTGACGTGAGCGTGCACGTTTACATGCTTTGCAGAGAATGAAAGAAAAAGGGCTCCAACACCGCCAAGCTCCAGCTTTAGTATTTAAAAATGCCTGGTCATGTTTTCAGTGCATTTGCATAATTTTTTAATTAGCAAGCGGGTAAGAAAAGCTGGAAATGCTAAGCACAGATGATGAGGGATATTTAAGGAGGTATAGTTTGCAGGAACAAGCCATTATGTGGAGATTTTGTTTTATTTTATATTTATTTTTATGTTGTTTCAGATCTAATAAAGCATAAAACATCAATTAAAAGAGTAATGAGTTTTTTTGTTGATTATGCAATAAACTGAAGGATTATTTAATTTTCTCATATTTAAATTCCTGATGGGAGATGATTCTGAAACAGACAAATAATATATTTTTTTCAAATTATTTATCCACACTGTATTGTAATTGTTAATTGTCATTTATCTCTAATCAGCCATGATATCTGCCCTGAAAAATGAGGCTGCAATTACCTTTTGCTTTCAAGCCTGACAAGATCAGGACCTTGTTTTGAAGAGTAGTAAACAGTTGTTCACCATCAGTGTAATTTTCAGTGGACGATATATTATCACTCGTGCTGGAAAAGGGGGATTGGAAGTTGCGAGCAGGCATCAGTGACCTCATCAAGGTCACGAGAGGAAGGTTTTCCCCCAGCGATGGAGCTGGAAGGCGGTTCTGGGTCGTATTTGCATATATTAGCTTCAACATTGTGTATCCAGCGTGGCAGCGCGGTCGGCCACTGTCTCGTGTTAGAGCACAGCCTGGAAATGATTACGATACGTTCACCTTGGTGCAGCTCTGTTATCACTTTAAGCGCCGTATGTCTCTATCTGTGTCAACAGGCTCCATGTTTGAGACTGACAAAGACGACAGTTACATGGACTCAATTACTGATCTTATTCTGAATCATGCATTTGTATGAGTTAATAATATAATGTTCCGTCTTGACTCCTGAATGTTTAAATGCTACAGAGCATAGTCTGAAACTCTAGGAGGAAGTTATAATGCAATTTATGATGCAATGTATACATGTCTACATTAGAGTATTATTTCAGACTTTTTGTCCAAACCACATTGTCTACATAATGTAACAAATACAAAGGTCAGACTACTCACAGGTCTTATCTGACTCCGCCCAGGAGGTTATGTTTCCACCCCTGTCCATTTGTTTGTTGATTTGTAAGCAGGGTTACAGAAAAACCGCTCAGCTGAATCTCATGAAATTCTGTGGAAGGTCATGACCCAAGAAAGAACCCATTCACTTCTGGGAAAGATCCAGATCAGGGGGCTGATCCAGGAGTTTTTTTATTTTCTCTCTCCCTGACAATTGGCATTTTTTTATTGATTTCCCAGGAAATAAATAATGGATCTTGATGAAAAAATATCATATCTAGGGGACTGATAACTATGAGTGTGTGAGTGTGCTCAAAATACTATGACAATATTAATGCAAGTCCTGTCATACTACTACGAATGTACATTCCTAAAATAAGTCACATTTAACCTCAGGTAGAAAGCATAGATTTTAAATTGTTTTGAAATGAAGCAGGAAACCTTGTAACAGTCGTGTCCTTTGTTAAACAGCATGGTGCTGGGCTGCTGTGGAAATCCCTTTCTATGAGACTGGGAGTGTTTTCAGTGAGGTCTCCACTCTTTGTCTGGGCTCCTCTAGCTTCTCTGTGCGTCTTCAGTAATTGAACTGTTGTCGTCATTCATCACTTGGAACTATTTGACCTGGCCCCAGTAACACCGGCTCATTTCCAATCCACCTCCCAGGACTGGAGCTCAGGTGAATGGAAAAGAGCATATTTTGCCTCCTTTTCACCCCATAGCGCGCTCTCGTGCAGTTATTCAAAAGCCTTTTATTCCAAGGCCTTTTATCAAGAATATAATAACACTATGTCTGACAAATGTTGCCTTTTAAAGTAGCCCCCATGACTCTTCAGCGCCGAGATCAAGAATTGTAATTTTTCTAAATGAATAATTAATGTTTGAAAAGTAACGTTTTAAAGCTTTCAAGACGTGTGTTAATAAATCCTTGTTATCTGGCTGCTTGTAAAGGGCTTCACATGTCTGACAAATGATCGGGAAGAGCCTTTAAGCCAATTCTTGACACTAAGCAATAATTAGATAGACAACACATCATTAAATCAGTGTGTTTCCCCTACATTTGTCAACCTGTCAGGACGCAGCGAGTGCTGTATGCACTGTGCATAATATGGAAGCCACATTCCTGCATGAGCCAACTCTGCAATTAGGCAGATGAAACCAATAAATACTTTTCTTCATATTAATATTTCACATTAATATTTGGGATTGTTTCTAAAATACACTTATTCTGGAGTTCAGTGTCTTTATTCCAGTAATTTGTGTAAGAAAATCGGCTGCAGTTTTCCTGAGAGCTATTGAGGGGGGGGGGGATAATCAGTGGAATAACTGCAATAACATAATTGGCTAAAATCATTGATTTCCCTTTAAAAATGATTGTACTGTATGTACCAGGAAAGAAGCCTCAGGCCACATGAGTGTTACTTGATTGCCTTAAATGCCGCACTGATTTATATTCCAACACAATTACTGCTGAGCTCAATACAGAATTGCTTATTACATTTTTTTCCTCCTCAATTTTACCACAATCTGGATGAATATATAATAATGTCACATTAATGCTGTGACATTTAATCAACAAGGGACACTCTGTGTTATGAATTGGATAAACAGTTGCATTTCTTATTCCCCCAAAAAAGGCAAACTGCTTGAACACAACAGAACAGTCTTGGCAATTTGTTTATACATGGAGCGATTTAATAAAGTCCGGGGAAGGGAAATGTCAAGATGTGTGAGTAAAATGGTTGGAATGTGTTTTCAGAGGCAGGACGTTCATATTTAAACACATTAATCCCCCTCTTTGCACTCTTGGCTCTCGCAGAGCTGATGTACAAACACTGTTCCCACATTACTAACCGACACATGTGACCTGCTGATTTCGCTGGTACAGTCGTAATGGAGTGTGCGTGCGTGTGTGTGTGTGTGTGGGCAACATTATTTCCACAATCCTGAGCCTCTGGGATGCTTTGCTGGGCTTTGTGGTTGTAATACCTGCGAGCCGAGAGTGAGGCTCTAGCACTCACTACTGGTGGCATTTCACTATGAGCCAGAGGCGGACCACAGGCTTTCCTTAGGGGATTTATCCTGGAAGAAATGAGTCTGACTGCTTAGCAAACCCCCAAAAGTGGCAGCAGAACAGAGGAGGAAAAAAGTGACACGCCGTCATGAAATATCTATCACCTTACACTTTGCTTTGCATATGTCGTACAGTTGTGCAGAAATTGCTTGTGGTCAGGAAATTGTGGTTTGTATAATGATTCTCCTCCACCTTCCTCTCTCCCACACAAACACAACAAACTCCCCAAAGCTGCTCCAAAGCCAGATTTATTTTCAATGTCAGTGTTTTTTTTTTTTCTATTAACAGTACTTCTTAAATTCTCGCGAGCTCAAACTTCCTCCTCCAGCTGATAACAATTGGTGATGGAGCCGCCGCTGTTGACATTTGGCGAGCAGCGCGGCTTCAATTCTGTACGTCTGTGTAATGACAGTGGCAATATCGCCGGCAGAATGCTGACTGGTTGGTGTGCGTCCGCAGAGGGTGGAGAGTTATATCACCACGAGACAGGCCAGAATCGCAGCTGCTGAGCTGCCCAGATTGCATCAGCATAGAGCGGGCTAAATCCTATCAGACAAGTCAGTGAAGGGAGAGGAGTCTGTCTCCGCTGTGCTGAAGGAAGGGGAGAGTGAAAGCTAATGAACAGAAATCGGGTCACAATGGCGCAGAGACTATTTACAACACATATGTCGGAGGAAAGTCAGAGGGA
This sequence comes from Hippoglossus stenolepis, assembly GCF_022539355.2. Taxonomy (NCBI): domain Eukaryota; kingdom Metazoa; phylum Chordata; class Actinopteri; order Pleuronectiformes; family Pleuronectidae; genus Hippoglossus; species Hippoglossus stenolepis. The sequence continues at coordinate 20,313,131 of NC_061490.1, forward strand.
GAGGCGAGAGATGGGAGGAAGGTGGAGAAGATACACAGAGGATTACAGAGAAGCTTATAAAAGTATTCGATTAATGACAAATATCGATCGAAAACTTTCTATCATACAATATTAAACCACATTGTGTGCATTGAGGGTATATAGGGTTCTCTTCTTTTCTCTCAGCCAAGGATCCCTTACAAGATAGAAAAATATTCCAGGGACTCCTTCATACAGTATATGTTCCATGGAATAATCAGACATAGCTAGTTTTTTTACTCTTCTCCTTAGTTATGGTTAGTTATTGGAAAGAATGACACAAGAGAAATGTCTTAGAAAGATATCAGTGGCACACGCTAGCTCATCTGGTAGCATACGGAGGTTAAAGTCGTCCTCTGACCCGGCCCTTTGCTGCGTCTCTTCCCATATTCTCTTTCTCCATCTCAAGCTTGCATTGTCTTTGCAAGAAAAGGTAAAAAAAGAACCCAAAAATGTCTCTTTTATAGTTTATTCTTCATGTCTACAGACATCCAGTCGTGCCTCGCTTGGAATATTGGCAACACTGCCCCCTTCAATGTTCAGCCGTACTGCTCCGTTTGGTCCGTCTCTCGCTGTGTCCGTAAGCTTTTAGGAAACGTGAATTACATACGAAATTAACGCAGTGTACGGACGAATGGCTCCGTCCGTATCAGTATTTAACGTAGAGCATAGATGAGCCTTTAGAAAGGTCATCAGCACGACCACATGCAGTGAACTCTTTCTATAATTCCCTGTTGTATTCTCACATGGTCTCACTCAGACATCCTCCGGAGGGTTTACTCGAGGGTGAATATCTGCAGATCAGTGCATGTCTGAAAGTAGCTATAGATAAGAGAACTAGCGTTTCTCCACCAAATGCCAATACATTCCAATTTGGGAAAGCTGCAGTCAGTCAGTCAGTCATTGGTCACTCCCTTACATTCGAATCCTTGTTTTTTTTAATTATGGGTAATCAACACAGCAATCGTCTGAGTCGATGAGACAGGAGCAGAACCAGTGGCTAACTGCAGCTGTCAGTGCTGACCCGCTCAGTCGATGCTTTAAATGTACAGATTAAAAACAGACAGGTTAATGAATGGCATTGATCAAATATGCACCTTTCTCCCTCACTGCATCAGAGACTTGAATACCAGTGTTTCATTTCACACCAGAGATTTGCAGCTGTCATCACGTGGAGAACTGTGTCTGTGCAGAAGACTTTTTATATCTGAAAATCACTTTGAGCAGGTTTGAATGTAGAGTTGAACTTTATGAGGTTTCCCTTCATTTATCCTCTTGTGACTAACAGATAAATGTGGTGAAATCTTTGTGGAAGATGGGTGATGCAAGTTGATGTTATAATATTTTCTATTTATCTCCGTGATTCCCTGCTCAATCTGTCATGCCTCAAAACTTACATCATACAGTCTGAAACCCATCATGATTAAGATTTGACAAGAGCCATCGTGCAGCGCAACATGCAATGGAAGGGCAAGATCCCTGGTGCTGTCGTCTTTACAGCTCATGTGACACAGTGTATGTTCTGTGGTATTTGCAGGTTCCCTTTCCTCTCACACGTGCAGCCTCACATTCAACATCATCTATTCCCAGTGGGTCGAAATGATCAGATGTTAAAGGATTCGCTCACAGCTGAGAGACAGCTTCCCTGGATCTGAGGTGACTGATCATACTTCTGTGTTTCTGTCCAAGAAAACCAAAGTACTGCTTGTGATGCAACACGTCACATTGTGGCTTGTAACTCACATACAAGCATGTTGGTTCTTGCATTCCTGACAGGCCCGCTGCCAAAGGAGGGGGGTCAAAGGGTAGTGGGGGCCATGTAAAGCTCATGCAGAGGTCTGTGGTCGACCCTTTCGTGGGATCAAGTAAGAATTTACTGATGTCTATCACCGACAATAATTTCTATTTTAATTTCCATATAAAAATGCAAACAATAATAATATATATAGAATTTGTCATGTGAGGCCCCACCCCCTGCTGTCATTGTGAAAATGGTACGGTCCAAACACTCGGCTGGTCCAGATGTCGCCCCCATTCCATGACCCACCACACATTCTGGATTAGTCTGACCAGTGTGATTAGTTATCCAATTAATTGGATGTGAATATTTCCAGGCTTCAGCCAGCGCTGCTGTGGCAGCTGAAGCAGGAGGAGAGGGTCAGGAAGGGATGGATGCAGCTAATGAAGAGGGAGATGTTAGAGAGGAGGAGGAGGAGGAGGAGACGGAGGAGACGGAGGAGACGGAGGAGACAACGTGAACATTCTGCTGTTGTAGAACCAGCTATGGCAGAAACAATGAGGGAGACTGACACAGAAAAAGAGCTGTAAACATATTGATCGCTCATTTCTATTTCTCCCTAAATATACATTAGCTCAGAGTAATATTACGTTTTTTCAAGAAATTGATGGTGGTTTAGGGATAAATTATTCCGTCATAATCCAAATATTCGTCACCAAAGAAATAACTATTTGAACCAACATCTCTAACTTGTTTGTATTTTTTTGGGCCTGTACCTGTGAAGCTGCTGGACTGTGGCTCTGCTCCTGTACGTTCCTGTCTGGATCTGACTTCAGGTGCTTTGCATAGATGACACTGTGTGTCCTTGTTTGCTGTTGCTGCACTGCACCCACTGCTTGCTGGGTCTCATTGTCAGCATGCTAATGCCACACTGACACCACTTCCCTCCACCTCAACAATGCAGATTATTTGAATGGTCTGTATTTTTATTTTGCATCACATCGTCATACTTTTTTTTTTTTTTTCTATTGCTGCAATGCACCTTCTGGTCAAGCTCTTGCAAGACTGTTGCTGCCACCTACTCCTGCATCTCAGAAATTCACCAACAATCTTGCAAGACATCTACAAATCAAAACAGATTCATGGAGCCAGCGCACATTTAATTGAACAATTACTCATGAAATCATATTATTATGTCAGTTTGAATATTTTTTCAGGGAAAGGTGAGTTTCCATGATGTTGATGCACATCTGAATTCCCTGGGTCTCAGTAACCAGGGCCCTTATTGATCAATTTCTGAATAATTCAACATCCTGTTCTAACAAAGATGTTTTTCATCACTGCTCAAAGCCAGACGGACGATAATAGATCTGAGGTTAGACAGGTTTCCTTCTGCATCTTCTGTTTAACTATCATCAAGTATTAATAAAGGAATAGTACTCACAAAAACGTATTTTCATCACCCTGTTACTTGATTAATAATCTGTGCACAATAAAGCTCTCTTGATGCTAAAATACATATCAGCAACTAAGAGAGCAGTTCACAAAAACACTACAGTCTGTTTTCATATAAAATATACATTTCCTATTAACCAGTTATGAAGCGTGAAATACCCAAAGTAAATTCAAAGCTGTTCTTGAACCATTTGGAGTACATGCATGGTTTTGGTCTCTTTTGAAAGGTAACACTCTGAATTTTGTCCCCCAACAGTCAGAATCACTGTAAGTGCTACTGGCATTGAGTAATAGAAGTTGGAACACACTGAAGTAGAAGGTTTTTATTTCCGCCTGAATATTTTTTGGTAAACAGATGTCTGCAGATGACTCTAGCTGGGACTTATGAGCTGGAAAACACAATGGGACCACAGCATGAAGCCTTACCTAGCCCATGTTCAAATTTGATAACAATACCACATAAAATGAATATTTTACACATGTTTTTCTAAGGGTATGTCTAGTCGTTTTCCAAAAAAGGCCATTTGGAGACTCCAAAGGACCCTTGGTAACCATGGTCACACACATACACAGTGAAAGAAAAGGGGCACTCACACACACACACCTGCCCCAGATCAGAAGTAACACCTAAAGACACACACAGAGTGAAACAGAGGGCCATACACAAAAACAACACTTTTTTGCCTTTTACGCACAGCTGTTCGTCTTTACGCAGTGATTTCCTCGCTGTGTTCGAAATTTCATTGGCTATACGAAGTGCCAGTCATCAGAACAATCTGTTGCAATTGGCTCACTCTTTACACGACAGAAGAGGGGCAGGCACTGTCCTTCAACGAGGTCTCTCGTAGGCTGTGGACAGGACATGCCAGCTCCTATTGGTTCAAGTGAGCTGTCAATCTAAAGTTCAGAGTGCAGCCTCCATTTTGAAATCAAGATATCGGCTGTGTTTACATGCAAACGGGAGTTACGAGGGAAAATACATCAAAGGTTACACATAGCTGCTGGCTAGTTTGAAATGACGCAACAGCAGTGTGTGGGTATTTATTGATGTAATAATGTGTTTTGGACTAAATATGTTACTGGATTGGATCGTCTGGACCTTTGGAAATGTAACAAGACCGTTTTTGTTGGAATGTTATCGATCTGTGGATTACGATGAGGCTTCTTAGGTGAGTGACCTCCATTTTGTTATTGTTTTGTTTTTGTTGGTGGTCTGACAGAGGCGTTGATTGTACCTGCTGTGGTGATCGTATCTTGAAATGGTTTGCTTCAAAAGAATCTTAGCTTTCCAAAGATATGTCGCATCAGTACCTAGCTCTACGAAGCATTTTTGTGAATAACATTGTTTGCCCCTTAACAGTCCGACGGCCCGCCCGGCGTGACCGTGTCCACGTGGGTGGCGCGGCAGCTGCCCCAGACCTCTCGCACGGCCACCAATTTGTCCGTGGCGCGCGTCATGGGGTCCGGGGGGGACCCCGATGGGTCGTACGCCCTCGAGGACCATGTTATTTCTCCGCTTCTTTTCAGGAAGGTCTCTCTTTCCACGAGTCCGGTGGTGGTGGTGTCATGGTCTTGTCCTTCTTCTTCTTCTTCTTCTTCTTCTTCTTCTTCCGAGGATGAGCACGATGACGAATCTGCAGCAGCATCACACACTGGGTCGTAGTCTTCGTCGTCGTCGTCTCGGTCTTCTTCTCGGTCCGCTTCTCGGTCTTGCTCTTCCACGTCCTCTTCGGGTTCAGAGGATTGTTGCTGGGAGAACAGCTGTTGGAGAACCTGTTCTCTGGTGAAACGCGCTTGACGTGACATCGTGACCTGGTCAGGGAGAACGGCACACGGAGAAACACCGGCATCTCTGTGGGGTCAATTAGACACGTACACACACACACACACACTCTGGGTCAATCCGACCCAGGAACAACACGAGGGATAAGCAGCACTGTTAGTGGTGGAAAGTAAACATGTAAATATACTCCAGAACTGTGCATTACTTGTTTTTTAATTACACTTCTTCTCTGCAACTTATGACCCTTCACATGTCTTTAGTTGTTCAGGAGAGCATGACCCAGACAAATACCTTCATCTGAAGTAACTTAACTAGCTCCATGTCGGTGACGTACAGGGGAGATGTCTGTTCTCCTCCCGGGCTGAAGCCGCTTCTCGCTTCAGGGTTCACACCCTTCACTTTTTGCAGAAATAACGGAGGACACTTCTTCTTGCCTGGAGAAGCTGTTGTATTTATTTTCCAACACACTGTAACTGACACTGTCCATCTTTATTCTCACATGGCACTGTTCTTAATGGATTTTAAGCTTTTAAAACTGTATGGATTATCTCCTTTTTATCAGTCACTTTTTAAGACATGGAACCTTTTTAAATGGAAAAGGCTGGAACCTGCAAACTCTCTGTACTGGCTATTGGAAGAGCCGCTAATCAATGGAGCCAGGCTGGATGTCGAGAGCAGCTCAACACCAGGCCTCACCAGTATGCTGTGCACCACCGGAGCTGTAACCCTGAGGAAAATAGTTGATGCAGCAGGTCCTGGACTGACCGACATCCCGGCGGTGGCTTCTCTCATCGGACAGAGGTCCATGCGACAGGCAGGAAGCATTTTAAACTTATGGATTAAGAGACTCACAGACGAGGAGGTAAAGATGCTACAGGAGTACAGTACTGGAACCGAAACCCCCGACGACAGCGACCCCTTTCCAGAGTCAGGTTTTAGTCCAAATCTGGACGGGCTCATTGATGCACCTGTATGAAAATGTAATAACGTATCTAATTATATCCTAATGTCTCAGAATTTGTACTTTTACTTTGGATGCTCAAGAGTTTAAGTTCAGCATATAGTCATATATTTGATTTTATTTTACTTATTACTAAACTCAAGTAAATCTAAGGTTTACATGGTCCGTTAATAGAAATGCATCACAAGATAATGTCCATTTCATGACGCAATGCGTTTTGTGTGTACATGCATTCTTCAGAAACCCTTTCACGCTGTGACATGTTCACAAATCCCACAATAATGTCAATAAACTTTAAAGTTCATCATTTGTTCCAACATATTTCATTTTATTTTGAGCTACAGGATATTTACATTTCAGGTGTGTGGGTTTGGATTAAGTTCACAACACTGGAAAGGACAAAAAAAACATTCAGCAGTGATTCTCAGCATTTCTTGTCTAACTGCATGTCATTTATATATATAGATTATATAAAAAGTTATTAATACAATCATTTTACACTCACATTATTTACATTTTAAGTTGCAAAATAAGGATTTTAACCGTTTATCCCTCACATTTTGCTATGTTCACTGTTTTCCCCAAAACCTTTAATTAACAGTTTCAAATATTTATATATTATATTTTAGCTCAGTAATGTAACTTCTGTGCCTTCTTGCTAACTAGTTTTAAAATACTCCTAATGGCAACACGCAGGGTTTTGTTGTAGCTGCATAAGGTTTGTTGACCAGCTTACATTACTGTAGATTTACGGTTACGACCTATTTTGCTTAACACATGAACTCTTCAGACTCTCTGTGATGACTTATTGTGAATATAAACTTCCTCAGGCCCGAGGTAGCTGTAAAAAGCAGGACGAGAACATCTCGGGTCAAATCCTGACGTCAGAGTAGGAACTCTCATCTTCGTGTGAGCTGCTGGAGTCTCTGTTGGTCGTCTGACGTCAGGGCCTCGCTGTGAATCTCACCTGTGAATAGTGGAGCTCCACTTCACCTTCACTGGTGTGGTTTTCAAATAGATTTGGAGATGTTGGTGCACATGCAGTTGCATTACTAGTGTTTTCATAGTCCTGCAGGATCTCTGGTTCATTCTAGGATGAGAGCGGAGGTAGTTTATAAATTATTTGTGTGAGAATTTCTGGAAAAAATTCAACTATTAGCAAAACATAGAGACTGATATAACGAAATGAGAGGTCACAGTTCCCGACCTTTTTAACTCGCGTTGGCTTGGACACCTTCGCATACACAGGGTCTTCTTCCACCTTTCTTTGCTTCTTCCTTGAAAAACAAATATCAACATGACGTGTGCTGATCAATAACACCTTTGTTGTTCTGGTATTGTAACACAAAGATTAAATTCTCACTTTATCTTATTCTTAAAGTGCAGAGAAGCGTAGTTGACAGAATCGTCCTCGGTGTTTCCAGCTTGCTGTCTTGTGGGGTTTTGTGCAGAGGCAGCCTGAGCAGACAGAAAACATCAGTGATTATCAAGCAGCAATTGAATCGCTTCACTCATGCTCTAAAATGGATGCTGTACAGGTTGTCTTTTAATTACTGGCCCCAGTATACTGAGATATAAGTGCACTGATAGACAGATACTGACAGGGCAAACAGTGAGGGCAGGATATGGAAGTACAAGGAGGGAAAAGCAACAGCTTGAACAGTAAGAGACACATCTGCCTGTAGAGCCAGACTAATACTGATGATAGAAGATGGAAGGCAGTAGCTCTACATGGTCAATTTGAGGGGTTGTACATATCCTGACAGATTATTTATTTTCAATTTTTAAATCTGATGGGTACATGTCTTGTTTCAGATCCTTGCCTTGTTTGTACTCAAAATAAAACATTCTGGGACTTCTGAGGCTTTGTAATATCACCATTAAAACATATTTGATTACATATTATTGAAATTATGACATAATTTAGAGTATTTAGAAGAATTAGTAGTTTTACAGCTGTAACAGGTCAGAAGTGATGAAGCAGAGGCTTAAATATCCTGAATCTTATACCTATACTCTCCATAATCACTGTTTCCTATGATTTCCAATATACAAATAGCCAATTAGAAATAGATTTTGAACTTTCAACAACTGGTAGTTAAATAATTTACAAATCTATTGTGTTAAGACAAGGTTCTGACAACAGGCCACCATGACCAGACACTTTGAATTAAACTCTTTTTAATATAAATCTTCTTGAGTTTTACTAAAGTCTCCATATATGATTGTTTTAACTCATTGTTTTCTTGTTTAAAGTGTTGTCTCAACCCGGGACTCACCTGGGGCAGATTCAAATTGCTGTAAACAGCGTTGATGTCGGTCGGAGGCCTGTGGAATATAAAAGATATATAAGAATAAACACTTGCACACAGAGTGAATGAATATTATAAATAACAGGGCAGACTTTCATTGTGCCATTCATGTCTGGAGGATCTAGAAAATAAATGGATCCTTTGACTCCAGCATGAGCAGCAGCCCATGTCTGACTCTGTCCCACACAGTGATCCTTGTCCTGGGTGGGGACAGTGTGTTGTGTGGGTGCGGTCTTACGTGCTGTCTGGAAGAGGCTGGCGTCGTTGGGCCCCTGGACGCCTCAACTGCTCTGACAAGAGGTCGTCTCTGCTCCTGAAAAGCTCCGCAGAGACATTCTCATTCGTCAGACTCCTCCTCCTGGTACCATTACACCAACCCTTAAATTATGTAAACACACACACACACACACAGGATGAGTCACTTCTGTCCAGATGTTTTCAATAAAGAAGTAGAATGGCTTAAACAAATGTGTCATTACCGAAAAAACAGAAGGGGATTTGGTGTTTGTTGTTCCTTGTTGAATAGATTTTTTCTTCCTGAATCTGAAAACATAGAGGGACATGATGTGGTTACACATGCCTGACCATCTCTGAAATGTATTTATTTAATCAAATGCACTTCTTATTCATTCACCTTAAAACTACGATGATTAAAATGATAATCATCAGGACAAATAGAGCAGGAACGAGGAACTTCAGGATGTCCAGATAGTTTCCTGTGGTTAGAAGAGGGAGCATCATATAGAGCTTGACCTTTGGCTACCGAAATCAAATCAGTTAGTCCTTGATTCTAATTGTGTGTTTGTGCGAAGGACATAGGACGTACAGACGGACAACCTGAAAACATGTTCTGATATAAACCTCCCACATGTCTCCTGAGCAATAAAACACACAGTTATAAGGCCTTGAAATTCACTCACGTTCAAACAGATGGACGGGATCAGACAAACTTCGATCTACTTCATTTTCTGCGACGCAGTAGTAGACTCCTGACTGGTTTGAGTACACTGTGTGGTTTTGATGCTCGGACACAATTTCCTCCTTTTCCTCGCCCTGACTCTTCCTGTACCATGAGTAGTGTTGGACTGGGGGAAAGCTGTGACTGATGCAGCTCAGCATCACGGAGCTCCTCCCGTCAAGCTCCTGCTTCTCTGCCGACTCCGTGATGTTTGTGTGTTTTGGAGCAACTAGCCGGGAAATTCAGGAGAAAAGACAACGTCATTTTCTGAACATCATCAAAGGTCAAACATGGATAACACAACAAATGAAGTGACATTATTGCTGCTCTTTAAAGCCAGACTGAGAAGAATGTGAAACTTTTTTCCACACCAGTTAATGGACATTAAAACAAAAGATAGAACAGACTGGCTTTAGATTCACCTGGTGAAACCTTCAATTTTTTTCTCAGCAATTTCTCTTCGTAACAAACTACAGCCACTGATTTTAGGTTACTGTTCCTTTTTTAACTTCAATATTTTTTATCAGGTTTGCTAAACGTTATTTTGAATGACATCACATTGTGGAGTAATGTTTTCTTCTTTTTGGAACCAGCACGTCTGATCAGTATTTACTTTATACGCAGTAATGTAGAATATATCCTCCTTGTTTATCCATTCACCATCACAAGTGCATCATTCTACTCACATCTGACTTTAACCTCAGCTGGCTGTGACTTTCCACTTCCAATGTCATTGGTGGCTTCACAGCTGTACAGTCCACTGTCAGAGGGACTGGCTGAATTCACCCTGAAGGTCTGAGTCTGAGTCTGTTGGACGATTTCCTCTCTCCCATCAGTCGTCTTCCTCCAGGTGACAGAGCTCACTGGTGGGTTGGACTCGGCAGTACAGCTCAGTGTCAACGACACATTTTCCTTCACATCAAGACCAGGATTGGCTTGAACTGTCACATGTTTGGGACTGTCTGCAGTAACCAACAATATAGAAAACAGAGAACTGTCAGATTTAACCACTGTCCAATATAATGGTCTTTATAATATAGAATGACCCTGCATAATATATGTTTTTTATTTCATCAGGGTGGAATTCAAGGTAAGTTTGGAGATAGTGGACTAGGGAGCACAATAACAAGCAAACCTGTGAAAACAATACATTGCATTTCACAATTACACCACAAATTACACTATAAGAAAACTTATAACTGCTTCAAGTCACAAGGCTTCAATTTAATAGAATTATAGTTTCCTCTGGTGGAAGAATTACAGAGATTTAAGTACTTTAGGTCATTAATTTCTCAGGTGCTATTGTTTCAACTGTCAGAAGTAATAATTCATTAAAAAAACTGGACCACTGAAAAAATACATGAGAAAAATTTACTTCTGCATCAATAGTTTCTTTAAAGGAAGTTTTGGTTTGATGTGTTTGGTTGAAAAAAAAGCCGCAGCTGAAACACTCACATTTCACCACCAACTCATTCTGCTTGCTGTCCTTTGAGCCCTCACTGTTCTGGGCACGGCAGACGTACCAGCCAGCGTCGGCTGAAGTCACATTAATCTTGTGGTAGAGAGAGTTGATGGGTCGTGAATTAAGATTATTTTCAGTGATTTTAAAAGACTGATTATTTGTGTCGATCCTCATCAAGGTGAGATTTGACTGTGGGAAACTTTCAACAGTGCAGTTGACGGTGATGGTCTGACCTTCTGTGACCTCAGACCTCATAGACAGTAAAGGTTCAGTGGGCGGGTCTGTAGAGAGGAAGCAGAATCTTCTTTAAAGAAGGCACATTATGATTTTAGTGTTTTTCTTCCCTCAGTGTCAACAACACATTTTCCTTCACATCAAGACCAGGATTGGCTTGAACTGTCACATGTTTGGGACTGTCTGCAGTAACCAACAATATAGAAAACAGAGAACTGTCAGATTTAACCACTGTTCCTAATATAATGGTCTTTATAATATACAATGATCCTGAAGAATATATGTTTTTTTATTTCATCAGGGTTGAATTCATTGTAGATTTGTAGGTTGTGGACTAATTTATCAAAGGGAGCACAATAACATGCAAACCTGTGAAAACATTACATTGCATTTCAACACAATTTATACTATTGTGGTGTTGAATTATATCACAAGAACATTTACAACTCAAAGTCACAAGGCTTCATATCAACAGAATTATACTTTACTCTGGTGGAAGAATTACAGAGATTTAAGTAAAAGTAGAAATATCGCAGTACAAAAATACTCCATTACAAGTATAGGCCCTGAATTCATAATTTAAATAAGCAGCACAGTAGTTTAGCAGGAGTATTCATTAAGTGGCAGAGTGGCACCACGTAACATTACTGGATCATTATTATTGATAATTTATAGATTAAATGACTTTATATAGGGTCTGGTAGTTTATTGATATTTTCTAAGCTCTACACTAATTAATAAAACAGACACATTTACTTTAGGTCATTCATTTCTCAGGTGCTATTGTTTCAAATGTCAGAAGTAATAGTTAATAGAAAAATACATGAGAAAAGCTACTTTTTCAAAGATAGATTTTTTTATAGGAAACATTTGGTTTGATGTGATTGGTTGAAAAAAAAGCCGCAGCTGAAACACTCACATTTCACCACCAACTCCTTCTGCTTGCTGTCCTTTGAGCCCTCACTGTTCTGGGCACGGCAGACGTACCAGCCAGCGTCGGCTGAAGTCACAGTAAACTTGTGGTAGAGAGAGTTGATGGGTCGTGAATTAAGATTATTTTCAGTGATTTTAAAAGACTGATTATTTGTGTCGATCCTCATCAAGGTGAGATTTGACTGTGGGAAACTTTCAACAGTGCAGTTGACGGTGATGGTCTGACCTTCTGTGACCTCAGACCTCATAGACAGTATAGGTTCAGTGGGCGGGTCTGTAGAGAGGAAGCAGAATCTTCTTTAAAGAAGGCACATTATGATTTTATTGTTTTCTTCCCTCAGTGCCAACAACACATTTTCCTTCACATCAAGACCAGGATTGGCTTGAACTGTCACATGTTTGGGACTGTCTGCAGTGACCAACAATATAGAAAACAGAGAACTGTCAGATTTAACCACTGTTCAATATAATGGTCTTTATAATATAGAATGACCCTGCATAATATATGTTTTTTATTTCATCAGGGTGTAAATCAAGGTAAGTTTGGAGATAGTGGACTAGGGAGCACAATAACATGCAAACCTGTGAAAACAATACATTGCATTACACAATTACACCACAAATTATACTATAAGAAAACTTATAACTGATTCAAGTCACAAGGCTTCAATTTAATAGAATTATAGTTTACTCTGGTGGAAGAATTACAGTGATTTAAGTACTTTAGGTCATTCATTTATCAGGTGCTATTGTTTCAACTGTCAGAAGTAATAATTCATTAAAAAAACTGGACCACTGAAAAAATACATGAGAAAAATGTACTTCTGCATCAATAGTTTCTTTAAAGGAAGTTTTGGTTTGATGTGATTGGTTGAAAAAAAATCCGCAGCTGAAACACTCACATTTCACCACCAACTTCTTCTGCTTGCTGTCCTTTGAGCCCTCACTGTTCTGGGCACGGCAGACGTACCAGCCAGCGTCGGCTGAAGTCACATTAATCTTGTGGTAGAGAGAGTTGATGGGTCGTGAATTAAGATTATTTTCAGTGATTTTAAAAGACTGATTATTTGTGTCGATCCTCATCAAGGTGAGATTTGACTGTGGGAAACTTTCAACAGTGCAGCTGACGGTGATGGTCTGACCTTCTGTGACCTCAGACCTCATAGACAGTATAGGTTCAGTGGGCGGGTCTGTAGAGAGGAAGCAGAATCTTCTTTAAAGAAGGAACATTATGATTTTATTGTTTTTCTTCCCTCAGTGTCAACAACACATTTTCCTTCACATCAAGACCAGGATTGGCTTGAACTGTCACATGTTTGGGACTGTCTGCAGTAACCAAAAATATAGAAAACAGAGAACTGTCAGATTTAACCACTGTCCAATATAATGGTCTTTATAATATAGAATGACCCTGAATAATACTTGTTTTTTTATTTCATCAGGGTTGAATTCATTGTAGATTTGTAGGTAGTGGACTAATTTATAAAAGGGAGCACAATAACATGCAAACCTGTGAAAACAATACATTGCATTTCAACACAATTTATACTATTGTGGTGTTGAATTATATCACAAGAACATTTACAACTCAAAGTCACAAGGCTTCATATCAACAGAATTATACTTTACTCTGGTGGAAGAATTACAGAGATTTAAGTAAAAGTAGAAATATCGCAGTACAAAAATACTCCATTACAAGTATAGGCCCTGAATTCATAATTTAAATAAGCAGCACAGTAGTTTAGCAGGAGTATTCATTAAGTGGCAGAGTGGCACCACGTAACATTACTGGATCATTATTATTGATAATTTATAGATTAAATGACGTTATATAGGGTCTGGTAGTTTATTGATATTTTCTAAGCTCTACACTAATTAATAAAACAGACACATTTACTTTAGGTCATTCATTTCTCAGGTGCTATTGTTTCAAATGTCAGAAGTAATAGTTAATAGAAAAATACATGAGAAAAGCTACTTTTTCAAAGATAGATTTTTTATAGGAAACATTTGGTTTGATGTGATTGGTTGAAAAAAAATCCGCAGCTGAAACACTCACATTTCACCACCAACTCCTTCTGCTTGCTGTCCTTTGAGCCCTCACTGTTCTGGGCACGGCAGACGTACCAGCCAGCGTCGGCTGAAGTCACATTAATCTTGTGGTAGAGAGAGTTGATGGGTCGTGAATTAAGATTATTTTCAGTGATTTTAAAAGACTGATTATTTGTGTTGATCCTCATCAAGGTGAGATTTGACTGTGGGAAACTTTCAACAGTGCAGCTGACGGTGATGGTCTGACCTTCTGTGACCTCAGACCTCATAGACAGTATAGGTTCAGTGGGCGGGTCTGTAGAGAGGAAGCAGAATCTTCTTTAAAGAAGGAACATTATGATTTTATTGTTTTTCTTCCCTCAGTGTCAACGACACATTTTCCTTCACATCAAGACCAGGATTGGCTTGAACTGTCACATGTTTGGGACTGTCTGCAGTAACCAACAATATAGAAAACAGAGAACTGTCAGATTTAACCACTGTCCAATATAATGGTCTTTATAATATAGAATGACCCTGCATAATATATGTTTTTTATTTCATCAGGGTGTAAATCAAGGTAAGTTTGGAGATAGTGGACTAGGGAACACAATAACATGCAAACCTGTGAAAACAATACATTGCATTACACAATTACACCACAAATTATACTATAAGAAAACTTATAACTGCTTCAAGTCACAAGGCTTCAATTTAATAAAATTATACTTTACTCTGGTGGAAGAATTACAGAGATTTAAGTACTTTAGGTCATTAATTTCTCAGGTGCTATTGTTTCAACTGTCAGAAGTAATAATTCATTAAAAAAACTGGACCACTGAAAAAATACATGAGAAAAATGTACTTCTGCATCAATAGTTTCTTTAAAGGAAGTTTTGGTTTGATGTGTTTGGTTGAAAAAAAAGCCGCAGCTGAAACACTCACATTTCACCACCAACTCCTTCTGCTCGCTGTCCTTTGAGCCCTCACTGTTCTGGGCACGGCAGACGTACCAGCCAGCGTCGGCTGAAGTCACATTAATCTTGTGGTAGAGAGAGTTGATGGGTCGTGAATTAAGATTATTTTCAGTGATTTTTAAAGACTGATGATTTGTGTTGATCCTCATCAAGGTGAGAGTTGACTGTGGGAAACTTTCAACAGTGCAGTTGACGGTGATGGTCCGACCTTCTGTGACCTCAGACCTCATAGACAGTATAGGTTCAGTGGGGGGGTCTGTAGAGAGGAAGCAGAATCTTCTTTAAAGAAGGAAGGCACATTATGATTTTATTGTTTTCTTCTCTCAGTGTCCACAACATTTTCCTTCACATCAAGACCAGGATTGGCTTGAACTGTCACATGTTTGGGACTGTCTGCAGAAACCAACAATATAGAAAACAGAGAACTGTCAGATTTAACCACTGTTCAATATAATGGTCTTTATAATATAGAATGATCCTGCATAATATATGTTTTTTTATTTCATCAGGGTTGAATTCATTGTAGATTTGTAGGTTGTGGACTAACTTATAAAAGGGAGCACAATAACATGCAAACCTGTGAAAACAATACATTGCATTTCAACACAATTTATACTATTGTGGTGTTGAATTATATCACAAGAACATTTACAACTCAAAGTCACAAGGCTTCATATCAACAGAATTATACTTTACTCTGGTGGAAGAATTACAGAGATTTAAGTAAAAGTAGAAATATCGCAGTACAAAAATACTCCATTACAAGTATAGGCCCTGAATTCATCATTTAAATAAGCAGCACAGTAGTTTAGCAGGAGTATTCATTAAGTGGCAGAGTGGCACCACGTAACATTACTGGATCATTATTATTGATAATTTATAGATTAAATTACTTTATATAGGGTCTGGTAGTTTATTGATATTTTCTAAGCTCTACACTAATTAATAAAACAGACACATTTACTTGAGGTCATTCATTTCTCAGGTGCTATTGTTTCAATTGTCAGAAGTAATAGTTAATAGAAAAGTACATGAGAAAAGCTACTTTTTCATAAATAGATTTTTTATAGGAAAAATTTGGTTTGATGTGATTGGTTGAAAAAAAAGCCGCAGCTGAAACACTCACATTTCACCACCAACGTCTTCTTCTTGCTGTCCTTTGAGCCCTCACTGTTCTGGGCACGGCAGACGTACCAGCCAGCGTCGGCTGAAGTCACAGTAAACTTGTGGGAGAGAGAGTTGATGGGTCGTGAATTAAGATTATTTCCAGTGATTTTTAAAGACTGATTATTTGTGTCGATCCTCATCAAGGTGAGATTTGACTGTGGGAAACTTTCAACAGTGCAGGTGACGGTGATGGTCTGACCTTCTGTGACCTCAGACCTCATAGACAGTATAGGTTCAGTGGGCGGGTCTGTAGAGAGGAAGCAGAATCTTCTTTAAAGAAGGCACATTATGATTTTGTTGTTTTTCTTCCTCAGTGTCAACAACACATTTTCCTTCACATCAAGACCAGGATTGGTTTGAACTGTCACATGTTTGAGACTGTCTGCAGTAACCAAAAATATAGAAAACAGAGAACTGTCAGATTTAACCACTGTTCCTAATATAATGGTCTTTATAATATAGAATGATCCTGCATAATACTTGTTTTTTTATTTCATCAGGGTTGAATTCATGGTAGATTTGTAGGTTGTGGACTAATTTATCAAAGGGAGCACAATAACATGCAAACCTGTGAAAACAATACATTGCATTTCAACACAATTTATACTATTGTGGTGTTGAATTATATCACAAGAACACTTACAACTCAAAGTCACAAGGCTTCATATCAACAGAATTATACTTTACTCTGGTGGAAGAATTACAGAGATTTAAGTAAAAGTAGAAATATCGCAGTACAAAAATACTCCATTACAAGTATAGGCCCTGAATTCATAATTTAAATAAGCAGCACAGTAGTTTAGCAGGAGTATTCATTAAGTGGCAGAGTGGCACCACGTAACATTACTGGATCATTATTATTGATAATTTATAGATTAAATGACTTTATATAGGGTCTGGTAGTTTATTGATATTTTCTAAGCTCTACAGTTCTTAATCAAATAGACACATTTACTTTAGGTCATTCATTTCTCAGGTGCTATTGTTTCAACTGTCAGAAGTAATAGTTAAATAGAAAAATACATGAGAAAAGCTACTTTTTCAAAGATAGATTTTTGAAAGGAAGATTTGGTTTGATGTGATTGGTTGAAAAAAGCCGCAGCTGAAACACTCACATTTCACCACCAACTTCTTCTGCTTGCTGTCCTTTGATCCCTCACTGTTCTGGGCACGGCAGACGTACCAGCCAGCGTCGGCTGAAGTCACATTAATCTTGTGGTAGAGAGAGTTGATGGGTCGTGAATTAAGATTATTTTCAGTGATTTTTGAAGACTGATGATATTTGTCGATCCTCATCAAGGTGAGAGTTGACTGTGGGAAACTTTCAACACTGCAGCTGACGGTGATGGTCCGACCTTCTGTGACCTCAGACCTCATAGACAGTTTAGGTTCAGTGGGCGGGTCTGTAGAGAGGAAGCAGAATCTTCTTTAAAGAAGGCACATTATGATTTTATTGTTTTTCTTCCCTCTAGTCTGTGTTACATAGGTTTTTTGCAAAATATAATACAAAGCAAAATATCCAACAATCAGTGGTAAAGGGAGCTCCTCTCCTGAAGCTCCTAAACTCCTCTTCATCAGTCCAGCTGATACGATTTATTGTACTAAGACAAAGTTTGGGGACAAAGCTTTTGAAACAAGAGTCCTGAGGCTCTGAAACAGCCTGAACGAGGACAGACAGCAGACTGAGTCAGGAGCTGAAAACATACTTTTATCTTACTTCATTCACTGATTTTGCGTAGGTCTAGTTTTTATTCGATTATTTATTCTTTTATGATTTTTGTAGCAGACCTGACTGGGAAACTATGTAGAGTGAAGCTATCGCCAAACTGCTCTAGAGTCATAACTGATCTAGAATAGTTCAAACCATCGACTAAAAGTGAAGCCAAAGTGTCTAGATCGCCCCCTGGTGCCTGACTGCGGTATAAATCTCACCTCGTGAATTTTAGTGAATGGGACATGGACCAAACTAAAAATACACATCAACTAAAATGATCTCAAAGATGGATTCTGTAGTTTTTATCACTGATGTTTGTTCAAATGTTCATTTTTCATGTATGTTTGGTTATTAATTATATTTCCACCCGGAGGAGTCTTGGTTGCTCGGGGCATGAAGGACACATTTGTCCACTAATTTTTATTGTACATACATTCAACGGGATTTCCAGGCTTACTTGTAGAAACATCTGTCGGTGAAAACACAAGTGGAGAAGTCAGTTAATCTTTAATGCAAATGTTGGAAAAAATATAAAACATTGTTTTCAAAGTGGAGAAATAAAATCCTTACGTTTTATTAGGGCCAGAAAAACCAACCACGTGACTGTCTGAGCCTCCATCTCATGTGGGACTACAACTGGATTTCTGAAACAAATAAAAACTGAAAAGTGGATAAAAACATCATAAGATCACAGAACTTTTTCTTTTTAATGTAAAACGTGTGATCAATGTTCTTTTTCAGCTTGTCTCAGAATTTCCTTCTTCCTCTTTTCATTTCTTTTACTGACAGTTAGAGTTTTGTCTTTGTTTTGTTCCTCATTTCAAGATGGTTGTGAAGTTGTGGTTTGAAAACACAAAAGTCATCTCACATCTACGCAGAATTTGTCATTTATTAAAGGAAAATAAATGTAATTATTTTAAAATGGAATGTTTGGGCCACAAGTTTTTGTTAATCTCAGAGTTCAGTTTCTTTTTTCCTTTAATAACTAAAATATAGTTTGTTTTCTGTTTTCTTTTTTAATTTTATTTGACATTAGCTACTTGTTCATATCACTTTTATTCAAAGAAACCCCAGAACACATATAAAATATGTTGACTGCAAACATAACAGTGTCTTTGTTACATTTTAATTTTTGAACCTTTAGTCTGAAATAAACTGTTTAAAAAGTCATATCTGGCTCTTTGGGTTCATCTCAGTCTTCAGGGAACTACGACATCTGAAACTGATGTTGGAGTTTTCATTTGGAAAAAAGTATTTCAACTGAATGGACGAAAAAGGGTTTTAAATTATTATTATTATTATTATTATTATTATTAAGTGATCTGGATTCAAATTTTCAGAAAAAAATCTGCTTGTTTCATCCACAAAAAATACAGTTTGTAATCAGTGTATATACTGTGAATAAAACCTCTGAAACACTATATTTGACTCTAGTAGATTAACATCATGAGGAGATAAATAACCACAGAAGCTTGTTCTTACCTCAGAGGACCCACTTGTATCAGTCTGTCACACACAGCCTCACTCCGAGAATGAGACTTTACAGAAAAAGGAAGTTTCCACACTTTGAAAGGGGATGCAAAAAAATAAATTGCATCCCCTATCATGCAAGACAGAAAACAGCTTCTTGTAGGTGTTCTGATTACAGTGATAGCGTTCGCAGTTTCTCACAGTATCTGCACGCAGATGCACTTCATCCCACTTCCTCTTTTTGTTGTTGTTTGTTGCGAATTCTGGTTAATCAGCACAGAGCAGTTTACAGTACTACATATTGATTTGGAGAATTTATGCTCACATAGTATTCACAGTGTCTCTATTTAAAACTTCATCTAACAAGGTGAAAATTTATCAAAAGGGTTCGTGAAGAGTTGAATAAACATAAAAGTGCAGGTGAACAACACGTAAACAGGAAACATCGCACAAAGAGAAAAGCATTTCACTCCCCCTCCCCGAGAGCTGCAGCCACGATCTTCACGGCATCGGCCGCCATCTCATCAATGGTGAAAATGTAATAACTGTGATGGAAACTTGACCTGGTGAGACTTCTGAAATAAAGAGACTAGAGAATCACAGTCTTTTAATATATTCTAGCATTCAGTAAACTTTTCCCTCACAAAAACATGCAAGCAATCAGTTTTAGGCCATTAAACACTATGATGAAGCTTAATCCAAGAATTTCAGACATGGAAGTTAACGTCTAAACTCTTCACTAATCTGCTGATTATTTCTGCCAGTAATTGATTAATTGTTTATGACAAAAAAATGTCAGAGAAATGCACATCATAATATCCCAGTGGCCTGAAGTGAAACCTTCAAATTGCCTGTTTTAATTGGCCATTGTTCCCAAACTTGAATTTATTCTATTCTGTATCATATACGACACAGAGGAGCAACAGGTCCTCACATTTGAGCAGCTGTGACCAGGAAATGTTTTGTATTTTTGCTTGAAAAGTGATGATAAATCTGTCCCAAAATGCTAAAACACATTTGGTAGCTGTAGTTGTGATCATTTCAAACTGAAATACTGTATATGAGTGACGCTCAGATGGGACAAATCTCCACCAAGGCCCAGCAGACCCCTCATGAAACACATTTCAATTCAATAGATCTGGATTTTGATTTGCACCACATTGCAGAAAATCATAAATATCAGTTCCCTAAACATGCCAGAATTTTTCATCAAGAGCAATCGGAGAAATTAACGAAAAATGTTAAAAATGAAAAATTTTCAAGAAAGAGGATCCCCCTGCTGATGCAGACCAGCACCAAAATTCAATGAGCTCTTCCCTGACCCATACCACCTCCCTCCACTAAGTTTGGTGGTAATCCGTCCCTCCTGCTAAATAACAAACAGACAAACAAACACAGACAAAACTTAACCACCTTGGCGGAGGAGTAATGAATAATAATGAAAGTTCAATACCGAACACGACGGCACTTCAGCTTCCATTAGACAAAGATATATACAAGAAGATGACAAAATAAAAAACCCAGAGACAAGAACAGGAGAGCAGTCACTTCGAGAACATATGAGAAAATATCTGTGATGTATTGTGCTTCAGGTGGAGAGCAGGGCCGAGTGTGTGTGATGGGCACACGGGAGTGTGATGTCATCGCTCAATATCCAGGTCTGATGATGAACAGGGAGTTTTTCTCAGCGTCGATTATCAAACAGGCTCACCTTGTCTTTTCTCTGACGCAAGATCGATATGAAAACAGCATGTGCGTCTCCTCTCATTCAAATCTCCACATGTGGGGCGCCGGCTTCATTTTTTTGCATGAGCACCATGACAACCCTTCAGCCCCCTGAGATGTACATAACCGCAGCGACAAGGTTTTTCCATGTAACGCACCCCATTTGTATACGTGATGCATCATTGTGTGGCAGGGCACATAATAACTTGTGCTTTTCCCCTCGCACTGCTCTTACAGCACAGAGAGTCTGATGGAAAATCTGAGCGCAGCCGAAGAGAGCAAAATCAATAATCTATTCTATTTAATGGGCTGGAGTGTCACAGTAACGAGATGGGAGTGGATGAGGCGAATCGTCCAGTGCCAAATCTTAACAGAAGGTTGCACACGGAGACTCTTTCCCTTCCCATCCTCCTGCCTCTCTGGCTCCTTCCTGTCATGTGCACACTCACACATGTGTATGTCTTCTGCACACACACACACACACACCACTGAGCTTTATGTCATGAATCTCACCAATTCAGATTCCTCATTCTCTGAATCTTTCACTCTGCCTCAGCATCAATATGTAAAATGCTCATCATGCATTCATATTTCAGGGTTTTGAGAAACTGTATTAACTTAAACTTGTGCGCCCTCGTTATATTTAAAACAGACCGGCAGCCTCTGTTTGTCTCCTTTGTACCTCTGAGTTTAAATAGCACAACACTGGTTGTTCTACTTTGCTCTGGCTCCTGTTGCCAAACTCATACATAGGAAATGATTTGAAAGACTTCTGACTTTGATGCCTGTTTTCCCCGCGCCGCGCTCTCTCCTCTCCCCGTCAGCGTTTCAGAATCGACTTCTGAATTAATCTCTGTGATTAAGAAATACAGGAAGGTGACGGTTCCATTCCTTGTACAACAAACAGAAGATTTAGCTGTAGTGTTTCTCTGTCGCTCGAGCTTGGCAGGCGATATTGGCAGCACAATGATTTCATACTCGCCTGACGGAAATTGGAAAATCATCTTCTGAAACGTTGGCGTTGTGTGCTGCCCTCGCTGGATGCCGTCCGCTCTGGAGCAGCGTGAGTCTCAAACACCTCCTCCTCCAACGGGAAGCCTGTTAGTACGACACCTTGACATTCAGCACGTTTCCTGTAACATGTGAATTACAGTTCTGTGTTATTAGGCCACCGCTGGGTTTAATTACTGATTTTAATTCAGCATTTAGCTTTTTAAAATTAAATAATTAAAGGAAAGAAGAATTTAATTAATCAACAAACCACAAATATCACTGGCAACTCCGCTTATTTATTGCTAACATTAGTGTAAGTTTACAAAATCCTGACTAATTATGGAGGAACCTAATTTGTTGCCGACAAGTATTTTCTGAATAAGTCTTAAGGTCTAATGTAGGACTGCGTCTAATTATTATTTTCAGAATTCACAAATCTGATGTTGATTTTCTCAATTAATCCCTCAGTGATTTTCAGGTCAGAAAATTGCACCAAAAAAAATGGCCCATTACAGATTCTCGTCTAATTATCCAAGCTTCCCAAAATGTTCAATTTGCAATTACTTAAAACTGAGAAAAAGAGATAACCCTAAAATTAGAGGCAAACGAACAATCTCTTCTCTTTTTAGGGGCATTTTAGCTTTAGCTCTTCAAAATATTCTTCAATTTACTTCGATTGACTAATGGAATGATTCATCTGTAAAATATTGAAAATACTCAGCGTAATGAAACAGCGGTAAGAGATATGTGCTGTGAATTGATATTTTCTTATATCTGATGGACAAACCACTATCTCAAACATCCATCCATTTTTGCATCAAGAGGCTGAGTGAACCCAGGACAGGTCACCAGCAGCGTATTGCAGAGTTGAGCTATAGAGACAACCAACCACTCACATTCACACCTAATGGCAATTTCAGAGTCTCCAATCAACCTAGGTTGCATGTCTTTGGAAGCCAGAGAACCCCGTGAAGACCCAGAAACGAGGAGAACATACAGACTCCACACAGAAGGACCAGCCATCAAATTCAGACCAGGTGCCACCCCCTCAAACATGTGACTGACATTTCTCATCATGCTCCAATATGAGTCATACGGTTTATTTTGAGTGTGGAGCTCAACATCCTGTCATCAATGTCACCTGAGTTTCTACTGAAACCTCAACTGAGAACTATTCATTTCTGAATGACACGAGCCATTAAAGGAAGAACTCTCTAAGAATTTTCATATTCAGGACACATTTACATCCATATTCTATATGTCACCAGACGGTACCTGGAGAGGAGGAGAGAGGGAGGATAGGGAAGCAGAGACTTGAGAGGATGCAGGGGGTTTATGAAAGGAGGTGAAGAATGTAGATGATGGAGAAAAAAAGGGAGGGTTGCTTGAAGAAAGCCGAGAGAAATGAGAAAAGATGGGTTAAGATAGATGAAGTTTTGGCAGATAACTCGGATGACAACATGAAAATATACAACACAAGATCAAACCTGCATCTTAAATATTCAAATCTCAGCGTTCACCTACTCAAGTTTGAATTATGTGTTTATATTAACTCTGAGTCAACAGAGTGAAAGTGTAGCTCATGTGTTTAATCTCTCCCACCCTCTTTAAATACCATAACCGTGAAATATAAGCTAAGCTACAGCACATTGAGCTCCAGCAGAGTCAATCAACTTCTGTTTAGCTTTTATCTCCACTTAACGTTGGAATGTGGAATTAACGGCCTCAGATGTTGGCTGACGCAACAAACCCCCAACCTCGAAATCTCAGAGATCCAAGTTCAGCTGCACAGAAGCTTCGACTGGTACGTTTGCCAACAGGAAAACATAAAGATGCTAATGAATACATCTGCAGCATCTCTGTGATGGATTTGAATTTGTCCATTCCCGGGCGGTGATCATCATCATCAGATAACAGCAGCTTGTGTTTGTTTAAACGGACACGGACAACAGGCTGAGTGACGGATGCAGAAGTGATGATGGGGCTCGAACCCTGTGATGGACATTTTTAGGTGTTGCTGTCATTAATGGTTTAGTGTGTTTGATCGTATGTGTCTTAAGAAACGTAAAATCAATCAAGTCCAGTTCAAAAGGTCTTTGACAGCAGTTACTTATTGAGGTTAGAGTCCTGCACTGCTGAGAGTTGCATAACGACCGTACCGTGACAAATGGCTTCGGACGAATGTTAAACTCCTTGAGAATCATCACACAGATAAGACATGTTAGTGGTGAGTTGACTGTATCGACCTGTGGCTGTCACCAACACAGATTCTATATAAAGATGGACGACGCGTCTCCACTTCCTCCCACTATCCAGAATGAAGCCAAAATATCCTGGGTTGAAAATGCTGCCATTTTGCACCGATGATGTCTTTTCAAACCAGAGTCGGCAGAGTAGCAATCAGGAGATGGAGCCGTGGTTTCAAGGTTGCGCTGCTGCATGACCTCGACCAATCATGAGTCAGTCTCAGCTGTCAATCATGGCATTTCACCCCATTTTTATAGCATCAAATTACTCATAAAGTACACTTAAAAATACATCAGTGTGATAAGTGACAGAAAACATCTAGGCACTTGACTTTTTCGTTTGGCCCATGTTTCATCAACTAACATGGAGGAGGCAGGGTTTATGACCTTTACTGCAGCCAGCCACCAGGTGGCGCTCAAGACGCTTTGGCTTCACTTTTGGGGAGCTGTCACGTCGTCCATCTTTATTTACAATATGGTCTCTAATAGGCTTGTAAATGCAGATACTGAAAATAATAGAACTTGTAAACACTTGCCAGACTCAAGGCTATAAAAACTGAAATCTATGATTTTTACACATGTAAGAAGTAACAATTTAAAAGGTCTGTGTCGAAGTATAAGGAGATTCAGTGAATACATCCATTTAGATAAATCAAACACAGTCCAAATAGTCAGTTCCATATTGATGCATGCTAATATAAGAAAAGAACTACTGACACACACACACACAGACACACACACAGATGATTTCAGTTCCAGCTCTGTAGGCAGCACGTCGTGCAGTTTGAGGAGAATCGGTGCTGATTGGCAGCTTCCATTTGTTTGGACTTCTAGAACTCGCCATCATGATGTGTCTGGACTCTCGATCGTGGCGTGTTCAGGACGAGGAGGTGGAGCGGCTCCGAGGGCACCTTGGCTCGGCGCCACATCGGTTTTTAACTTCACTACATTTCACGGAGGCAGGCGCAGAGGCCCACACTCACATGGCCCACGCTTCACTTATGTCATGGGCAGTCTCTCCTAATGAATATTACTTTTCTTAAAGAAAGTTTTGGAAGCAAAGTATTTCTACGCCTGAGGAGGGAGAATATTGAATATTTTTTGAGATACAATGAAGACATTTGTTCACCTTTGCTTCACTTTACGTGTAGAAGTACAACACGATGAAATGAAAACCTGCGCTCGCCTCTTAATTTACCCTGTTGGTTCCCTTCCATTGTTTATTTTAGGAGGAATGTTTATACTTGACTTTCTGATGTATATTTCAAATCTAATGTCCAGAATCCAACTGTATCATAATGCTGTTGGCTCAGAGGTAACCAAGCAGGCCTCATTACAGAATGACTTACACTCCCTCGTGAGCTAAGGTGAAAAGAACATCGAGTTGATATTCAACCATTATTACTCCATTACTCCGCTGACACTCCAATCTATTGTGACTTTCACTGCGAGCCTGTGCCCGTTTCCTGAGTCAGTCAGTTGTTATTAGGCCAAAGATTAGTCCAAAGCACCTGTGTGCCCTGTTAAACTGGCTGAGGGGAAAGTGAGTGACATGAGCGACGCCAGGCTCAGCGATCAGCCTGTCAAAGGGCAGAGCAGCTGCAGACACCTCCAGCTGCCTGGAAGCTCGGAGCGGCCAGGGGCTGAGGGCGCTCGGCACAGCACAGAGGAAATCAGCACGTTTCATCAGAAAGAAGGCAGCGGCTGAATGGCCTCTGATAAAAGCTCTTATTGAGTCTTCAGTGATTTTCAAGAACGGGTGGCAATGGAGCAGAGTGATTGCATGCATTCACTATTTACATCTCATTGCCTGCTCTTTATTACCAAGAAAAAGGTCGTATTTCCCAGATTTTCATGGCAAGAAAGAGCGAGATTTATATGCAACATGCATCCATCTCAGTCATTAAGTGGGGCTGCAGGAGAGAAAAGCATTTTATCCTGTGATTGATATGCAGCAGATTATCTATGACTGAAATTCTTGCATCTTATAATAGTATTAGTATCCGTGTTATTAGTGGTAACCATCACAATATCTATAAAAGGAAATAAATAGTGCGTGTGTAAGTGAATCTAAAAATAGGGCTGCACCAAACAAGTCTTTTAGTTACTGGATAATAATAAATGATCACTTTATTTTCATAGCACCGTTCAAAACAGCTGTTACAAATAAAAGCTAGAAAACAAAACATCTAAAATACAACAAGCAAAATAATGTCTCAACATTTCAAATCAAAGACTGCGAATAAAATAATACAACATAGTTTAAAAGAAATCTAATCTAATCAAAATCTATAATCTATTCATTTGTTTTTATTATTAAGAAATTAGTCATTATTACTCGAAAGGGCTAAAAGAAACCAGCAAACATGTCTATCAAGAGTTCAAGGTCATATCTTGCTTTGTTAGTGCAACAGCAACAAACACACACACACACACACACACACACACACACAGACATGTGGCTGCTGGGAAAACAGGAGTCTGCTTCACGTTATGTCTTGACCCCTAAACGGAGCCATAGCGCCTCCAAACAAATACAAACTTTTGAAATTTGAAATTATAATATATAATTATACAGTGGACATTAAAACATTACTAATTAAATAAACGATTTGTTGATTAAATTTGTTATAATGCATATTTTCTACACTCTCAAATAGGATACAACTGAAACTAGAAAAAATAAATGCCATTCCACCACACCCTGAAAAATGAATGCAAAAAATCATCAGAAAACAAGGTATCCGATTAATTTGGACCA
Organism: Hippoglossus stenolepis; assembly: GCF_022539355.2. Taxonomy (NCBI): domain Eukaryota; kingdom Metazoa; phylum Chordata; class Actinopteri; order Pleuronectiformes; family Pleuronectidae; genus Hippoglossus; species Hippoglossus stenolepis. The sequence goes on from NC_061490.1 coordinate 20,340,069, forward strand.
ATCCTGCAGTAAGAAAAAATAATTATATATATATATATATAAATAATGTATAAATATCATCCTCAAAGAATGCAGCATCAAAGCCTGTGTATCTTTCAGTCACAAGACAGAGACTGATTGAAACAATCCTTTGTATGTTGGTAGAAAGAATTTTCTTCTGAGACAAATTGAAAGGAAGGAGCCTTAAAAGCGCAGCCACCACCATCGCTGCCTTATCTAACACCTTCTGTTCAACTTCACACGCAAACTAACTGCGGAGCAGCGAGTGTCACCCTCGCACAAGCATCACTCTCTCACTCCATTAAAATGGTCAAATATTTTAACTGGAGCATTTAATGTGGATATTGACGAAAGCTTTAATTAAATACACTCACAGGTTCTTTATTAAATAATGTGTCTTGGGGTTTTAATCATTTGCCTCGGTTATATTTTATGTCAGGAATGCAACAGAATGTGGAAAGCGCAGCCGCACTCGGTGTATTTAAATGATTACTGACAGTCATAATAACCTATTTTGCTGTTTTTAGCCGGGCCCATTACTGTAATTTGTGAATGCAGTTTTAATTCTGTGGTCGACTGCGAGGACAGAGAGTAATGGTGATGTTAATTTCTACCTCAGGGAAGGAATAACTCAGTCAACCCCACACTACGAAGATTCTTGGTTTTATTTCCACGCTGAAAACTCGCCTAGTTATGAATTCGAGTGAACACATAAAAGATGGAGATGACAGAATTACTCCAACACTTTAGTTCTTGCTGCAGTTACACAAGGGAATATATATATATATATATCACTTTACAGCATGTGCACAGCATGCAGATCTTTTCTCTTCTTTCAGTGAAAGTTTGTATCGTATATATTCTTCACCCTCGACCCTATTTTCTTAGGAAATATATAATAAATAATGTAATAAAATGAAATGAGTCCACACTGTATACACAAATAACTTTTTTTTTTGCCTCTTCACATTGGAAGACATTGTTTAAGGTACTTTATATATGACGTGTTGGCAAACTCCATCAAAGCTTTGTGGTTTTTCGGGAATATTCTTTGATAATAAAATAGAGATTTGTTGATTTGAGCAAAATTTGGCTCCACATCATAAGTTTGACATGACCGATCCACCAGCAAGTCATAGGGCGGAAGTAAAGACTAAAATTACTTAATTATGATACAGAAAACATAAGGGCTTCCTAGGGTTTTTCCATGAGAATATATAAATCACCCAACCAGTGGGGAAAACTAGCAGGCTATAGAGGGGATGTTGGTATTTACCCCCTACAGAGAAAAATTGTGGCTATAAAACAGCAAACTCGACCTCCGGCATTATACAATCTTAATTATTGCATATTTTAACGCAAACATGATTGTTAACATGTAGTGGATTATTCTAATGTACAATTGGGAATTGGAAAAAGAATAAATATTCACTTAGTTGCAGAAGAAAACTAGACAGTGAGTGAGGGTGAATCCAGGTTGTTGGTTTTTTACTTTAACATCATGAGATAGGGCATTTTCAACACTTATCTTGAATTTTCTGAGAATTATTAAAGTATATTAATTAAAATCATACGTGTTTCGGGGATTGACGTCTGAGTTTGTGAAATCTGGTTCAAATCAAAATAAAAACCTGTATCAAGTGACTTTAAATGTTGGTCCACTGCAGGAAGTTCCACAACTTCATTTAAACACGATTCTCTGTTACTGAAGTACTTTTTGGCCTTTATCCCCTTATTCCACCTCAAATAAGCACTGCTGTTATCTTCACTTCGCCTGGTTCACTGTTTCCACATCCTCTCTGCTCTGCTTGCTCCACGTGCGTCACATGCACTGCAAACCCACCCCGCTGTCCAGAGAGCAGAGGGCAAACAGGGCTTTGTGTTAAAATGTGACCAATCAAGCCTAAAGGCCTCTCTCTAACACAAGCATGCCTCAAACAAGAGCCTGTGCCCCTCTGTGTTTGAGGTAAATAAAGGCTCTGGCCCACTATTTGGGGAAATATGGTAAGTATGGAAAGCTCTGCTATTCTGTTAAATATTATGAACCATAACAGGGGCATACCATGTGTTTACATAACCATTTATGTGGATAGAAAAAGTTGGGAAGAAAATCTATGACGTTGTTGCCCTGCAGGCCTTTGGGATTAAAAAAAAAACATCAGTTTAAGGAAAGCTCTGAGTAACAGAGGTGTTTTAAAGACGCATCTTAAAGAAACATTTAGAAGATTAAGGCCGATAAATGCTCTAATTTGTTTTAATAATTAAAGACACCGGTAGCAATCTGAATAATTTAGATGTACAATAGCTTCTGTAGTGTTGTTATTACAGTGTGGAATTTGGGGAGACGGGGATCAGACCACCGAACAGCTTGAGTCCTGTTGTTGACCTCAGAATTATATGGTTCTATCAGTGTGGTCAGTTTGCAGAGTTTGAAGCTGTTGGGATCAGAGTCTGAATCACATACAACTCGTCAGAAAAATGTGGATTTATGTCAAAAGCAGGTTACTGGAGTATATTGGTGTCGTCATTAAAACATGAAGCATTAACAGGTTGTGAAGATTTTGTACCAAACTCATGAAGATGGAGCTCGTACTGTGGGTGAAGCTTTCCTCTCATCCAACCCTCACATTTGGTCACGAGATCCTGTTCGTGACCAAAACATGAAATGGTGGATAACAAGCAGCTGAAATGTTTTTATTTTGCTACACTATGGGAGGAACTGAGCTTTTACTTTCAAAAAGGAACTTGGAAAAGAACTGCTGCTGTTCTGCCTCTTCATTACAAACAGCCAGTTTTTGTTTTTGTTTGGCGTTTTTTGGCTTCATCTCGTGCCTCGTGGCGGAGGGGCGAGTCCAACTGGGAGGAGATCCTATGGCAGACCCAAAAACATGCTGCTGAAATGACATATCCAACCTGGTCTGGAAGAGTTTTGGGATCCCCCCCGTGAAGAGCTGGCGGACGTGGCCCGGGCAGAAGGGCGTCCTGGCTGCCTGTCCTGCCAGTGTGATCTGAGAAGTGGAGGGGAAGAGATGCTGTATGGCAAAAGTATTCGTTAAATATTTACACCAACAAATCTTTGACAAATTACTCTAAAATTGTGCCAAATGTAAAGTAAGGATACAACTTGGGGTTAACAAGAAGTACCTCTTGTTTTTACACACATATGAAATCAGGTTTAATGAGTGCTCGCAGCTCCGTTATGGTGGAAACACAAAGCCTTCATTAATTGTTTATATACTGTTGTGTAGATACTAATGTTTCCAATTGAACTCCTCCTTCATGAGCGAGTCTAATTTGTTCCTAGCATCTGTGCAGGAGCATCTGCTGCCTACCAAGGACACAATTAGCAATCCATCAATCAACACTCTCTCTCTCTCTCGTAGCAAACTCGGATCACGCTCTGCCAAAACGCGTCGGCATTAACAAGCAACTGTTGGCCGTCACCTCCCAGAGCCAAGCTGTGTTTTGGCTTTACAGTGGAGAAAAAATTAAAAGCTGCAGAATAATATTGACAGCTTTTGTCTGAGACCAATTATCAGGACACGTAACTAAACTCACGACAGTATGTTGACGATGGTCCGGTTTCGTAAAAAGAGGAATACAACCGAACAACAGCTTTCAGGTCTGCAGGTGAACATGCTGCATCACCGAAAAGGACGGATTAACAAAAGATGCTGTGTAATTATTTGATTTTGATGTTAACAAGGATTCGTGTTTTTCAATCTTACTTTTCTCCTGTTTTAACACACAGCCCCAAAATGAAGCATGATAGAAAAACCATGAACCGTTCATGTCAGAGGTGTCAATCAATTCAATTCAACTTTATTGCAGACACAACAACATATGAATACAAATCAGTATCATCAAATGTACAGTTCTTGGTTCCCTGTTATTTTTCCTTGACGAACACATGGAAATACATTTTCAAATTCTTTCCTGTTGAAGTCCTTATATTACCATTGATGGACAGCATTACAATTACATGGTCTAATAAACCTGTCCTGCAAGTTGTGCGTAATTAAACTACAATGAACAAATGAATTAGAAACTGATATCAGGGAGATCCTAAAAATTATTTGTTTCTATTTTGATTTTATGTCTTAAGATGGATTTATACTGTGAGTTTATCCGTATGATTTGAAAAGCATTTAAAAAACACTGTGCTTTATACTCTCGAGTAGAATCATAGTTTAAGTGCAGACACCTGTAATGTAACATCAGAGATATAGAATAAGACTGAAGATAAACACGAAAAATAGCCTGCTCCCTGTCAGTCAGCGACCCTTCACTACCTCTGAAGATTCATTGCTGCTGAGAGCTTCCTGCTGGTGACAGAGTGAGGTCATCTCCTTCTGTCCATCACTTCCTCCTGCCTGCCCCCCCATCGCCATCAGGCAACCCGACTCACCCTAATGAGATCTCCCACCAATTACCATCCTCTGGAGAACACCAGACCTCTTATTTTGCACCTGCTAGCATATACACGCAATAACTGGTGCAGCACATTCTTGCTTGAATGCATAACATTGCTCTGGGGACAGAAAGATGGATTTGCTATGACTAGGTATTATTCCTCCGGTATATCCCCTTCAAATAAGAACGTCCCTCACTGCAACTCTCCCTACTGGGACAATCTGCAGCATGACGAAGTGCAATTATGTGCCGCATAATAGCCAGTTCTAACCCTAACCCCGTTTAAGACACGAAGGGCAAAGTAAACCCCTGCGGGACACACTGTGACTGTGGAGGATTGGGAGGGAGAGTGTGTGTGACACATTGACTAAAAAAGCCTGCGACAACAGACTAATAATGGAAGGTCACGCCTCTGCCTGACATCACCGAGAAGAGGCAGCTCATTCAGGATTTCTGGCTCCGCTTGTGATGAGATGCACACAGGCATTAGGATGCGTCGCGACTGTCTCCCAGTTACACTCCAGAGTAAGTAGTGCCATCGGCTGCGGGTTGACAAAGCAGACATGTTGGCAGAACATGGCTGTTTTCTGAGATCTGTATTACTTCAGAGTTGGAGGGGAGAGTGAAGTAAAGCGGTGGCCCTCTGGTGTGTGTGAAAAGAAAATATGATTTAATTTGTTTTATGATGTTTTGGTCCTTGTGCGATCACATTTTCAGTAGTTTGTTTTGGATTTGAGCGTTTCCCGGTGCCATATGCTGAGAAATATCCCCGAGGAATCAGCTATTGTCAGACGACAGCATCAGACTTGATTTATTTCCTATGGACCAGACAGTGCAAAATGTTGACAGTTTGACAAACCGTCGCTGCTGTCATACGAGAGAGGTCTGTCAGCGTCCTCAGGAAATAAGAAATCAGTCTTGTTTTAAGGTTGCGATAAGTAGTTTGTTTTTTTTGCAATCTGTGTAAGGGTTTTGATATTTTTGATCCTGGCAGATACAAGGACATTTTCTTTATGTGCCCATATTTTTGCCATTTACAGGTTCTTGTTCTTGGATGTCCAATAATCTACTTTAGATTAAATAATGTTCAAAAAACACATAAATTCTGCAGCACCTCTTTTCATCCTCTGGCTGAAAAGTAACATTTTAGCTCTTTGCATTTCCCTTAAAGGCCCAGTCTGCTCTGATTGGCCAGTTGTCCCTCTCTTTTGGGATTGGCCAACTGTTTATAGAGTTTGTCAGAAATGGCACCTCCCAAACACCCAGAGCCCCCCCCCGGTATCTGTGATACCCTCTGTAGCCATGGTAACAATGGTCTTTTAGGTAGTTCTTGTCACACTGATGTATAAGTGCTAATTGATCTGGCTAGTTTGATTTCAATTAGTAATTTGATGCTATACAAATCAAGTGAAACGTCATGATTGACAGCTGAGACTGACTTGTGATTGGTCGAACACATGTTTTGACGGGACCCAGATGCCACAGCGCTTCACCTCCATTAATTCAGTTCAAACTCTGGCTCCAAATTATGTCACCAGCTCAAGATGGCAGCAACCGTATCCAGGATGTTTTGGCAAAATTTTTGCTCAAGGGGAGGACGTACAGATGTGTCGTCCATCTTTATTTACAGTCTGTGGCTCTTTCGTACCAATTTGAGCCAAACTAGCCACTAGGCGGTTCCACTACCTGTCCTTGGTAAGAAAAAGCCCAGAATGCTAACAAGGTGTTTCAGGAGCAGTGTTTTCTGTGGGAGAGAAGAACTTCCTGTGCTTGACTTTGTCTATTGTGACTTAGCAGATGTTTTTCAAGCACGGAAACATCTAACCTGAAAATTATTCTGCAGGGAACCCATGTGATCCTTATCTTTACATATTTAAATAACCAAACATGGCGATGCAGTTTTTTCAGTGGACATCTATTGTCACTATGTGGCCTCCACCCCACTTTCACTTTTTACTCCTCCTCCTTTTCTTTTATCTTTCTTTTTACTCCACTGCAAATTACTTCCATCACTTCTACTTAAGTGACATTTACAAATGAGGGTAAAATTAGGAAGGCAGTGTATCTCAAATTGGAAAAGGCACTGAACTGAAGATAAGGCCACAGCCTCCATAATATCAAACCAAATGATATGAAATGTCAAATGATGTGAAATTGTTGCAGAGATGAATTTTATGCTCCCACTCTCATCAATGCAGCACTTTTTTTTTTAGTAACCCTGAATTTAGGCTCATGATTAAATTATTTTATGTGGGGCTGTGCTGCAACATCATATTCGGCTTTAAAAGATAAATATTTTTTTAGATTAACATAAATAAAAATAAATGATTACATGGAAATAAAAAAAAGATAAAAGGTCAGACCATTCTATGCTTCATTTAAGGAGTAATAGGACAATTTGGAGGAGTGAGGCTGAAGGCTCCTTACTGCACATTTCCATGATTATTTCCGTGCCTCCAGGCCAGACACAAAGAAAATCTATCTGGTGCAGAGCAGAAAGACATTGTGGTTTTATTTCACCTAGTTGCTGCATGCTGGTATAATTTACATGCAGCTCATATACTCGATGTTGTGAAATTTCTTTGCAGCAGCAGCAGCAGTGTCTCTCTCTGTCTTTCTCTGGAAACATCCAAATTGAAACAATGTTTTCCCTATGAATGGCCAATTTCTCAATTACCATTACCCATGTTTGGATGATGATGGATGTGGGGGTTTTTTCCCAGCTCTTTTTTCCCCCCGCTCTCCTTCCAGCTCAGTCACTCAGTTATTGGAGATCTGCTTTCAGGGTTTGGAAATGCAGTTAATTTAGGTTAATTTGTGGAACAGAGAACAGAATGACGGGCCCAGGTCATTGTTTAATGCAAGCAGTCAATTACGTCGGCTCTAATGAGATCAAACTGATGAAGGCCATCAGGAGTAACATAAAGCCTTATCGGTCACAGATGAATAGAGCCGGTCTGAACGTTTGAATTAAACTCTGTTCCTTGTATTTCCTCCCCTACAACCTCCAGCTCAGTGTCTTGACCCTTCAAATCATGTTACTATTGCTCTGGAATAATGATCCATATTCAATAATGTGGGGTAGTAAACACTGTATGCACGTGGGTTACTTCTAATTAGACGCCTTGACCTCACAGCCTTTGTTATGTGACACGGGATGAACAGAAAATCCCATCCTGCTCATGTATTCTTCACCTCCCTGCTGAACTCATGCCCCTTGTTCCATTTCATTTGATTTGGAAACCCATTCACGGTCCAGTGACTCCCCCTTTTTTTCTCATGGGATTATCGACAGGGCACCTCCATTTGTTATAATCCATCTCGTTGTCATTCTGGAGCTGATGTCGATCCCATGATTATATTTCTATCTTCCAGTCGGATCTGGCTGAATTGTATGTAAAATAGCAGAAAACCAAAATATATCATTTCTGAAAAGAAGAAAAAAAAAGAAAACCGCGATCCAGTAGAATATTTATAAACCTACCATTTAAACAGTTTCTTTTTTACTCAATGGAGGCATCTCTCCACTGATGCGGAGTCAGAGGCATCTGTAAGTGCAATATTCGTATCTTTTCAGGGTCACGTATTTTGTGTTGTGAGTCTCGGTGTTACTTCTTTGCTCTTTCGCCAGATGTGCAACACCCACAGTTCTGGAGGAATCTCTTTTTTTTCTTTGCCAGTTTTGTGATAAGAGGAGAGGTTAAGGCAGCTCATGTTTATGGCACGGTAGTGATGTACTTATATATGACCCCGAGGCAGATGAGCAGATGCTTCATTACCCTCTCTGCATTACTAGGATTATAACAACACATGGGTATGGAAATCAGGGCTCACGGATGCCGTAAGGGAGGAGAGATACACGGTGAACATGGATGTTCACATGTTTCGGCAGAATTGAGAGAATTTGCATTTATAGATGGATGGATAGAGGAATAGATGTTTTTACACTTACAGAGATGAATGGTCTATACAAAATATCAATGATATCCCTGAATATACAGTGAATCAATACAATTCTTGAGTATAACTTTTATAGACCTTTCTGAAACCACTTAACCTTAACCTAAATATTATAAGCTTCATGAAGGAAGAATTTGCTGCATATGTTATGTTATGTTAAACAACAGAACTATCGATTCATGAGAACATTTCTGTTTAAAGTTACAGAAAAATTGTGGTAATGACGAACTCTGGTTGCAGTATGGTTATTGCTTGTACTTTAGTGTCTTATTCTGAAAAAAATCCCATCATTTATCAGTGCGAACATCTTATCATGACCCATAGTTGCATTTTATTGTAAAACGACTTGAGTGGCAACGACGTGAGCCAAGAAGGAAGTGAGGTGACGTTGTGATAGAATAACAAAATGCGTGAAGTGAGGACGGTATATGGTTCAGGATTTATTTAACCTCAACCATTCATTGTTGTAACCATGACAACCAACTGCTGTTGTCAACAACTGATCCTCTGCGCACTGAGTCGAGCTTCACTGAACTCAGAATAAACAGGTGAGCAGCTCTTTGTGCAGCAGCGGTGGCGAAGCGTCAGGATTCTGTCCTGCCGCTGCATCTCAGTTACTGCAGGTCACTTTTCCAGTTTCAGAAAGAAAAGCTATGAAACCTCGTCTCCTGCTTCTTAGTAAAACAAACCTGAAAGCCTGTGATTTGAACTGTTCTGAGGTTAATATTGTTCTGTGGGAGACTCTCTTGGTCACACTGGTCAAAGTGCACCAACCCAATCACAGTCTGTTAGAGGATGGAGTTAATTGAGATGTACTAAGCTCTCAATCCTGACTTAGCATTCACATTTCATGTTCTTTAAATGTGTTGTATATTTATATAACGATTCAGACTGATCTCAATATCCCTGAGTTGATTCTTCTTTAAATGTCTCTCCTGCCACTTTGAGCCGAGCAGCGCACAGATGAGCTTTTGACCTCACAATAGAACTTTCACCTCAGTAACTTTATTATGTTCCCAGCTGTACCCTGGCCATTTGCTCCCTGCACCCAAAGTCCAAAGAGATCTCCAACCCACAGGAGCAGTGAGGGACTCCAGACCAACCTCAGGGCAGGCGACCAAAATCAAAAGCACTTTTTAAATCCACAGTCTGAAAATACGACCTGAAAAGGCATTTTTATTAGACTGTGAGGAGGCCGTGATGAATGGGATGCACTGTAAACATTCTCACAGGGGAACGCCGCTGATGGTGAGGTGTGTGACACGGAGAAGCGCAGACAAATGCATTTTTTTGTTGGTTTTATTTTTTTCTGCTTTTGAAGGTGCAGTGTCAGCTCACATCCCGCGTTTTTCTGCTTACAGAGTCAGAAAGACTGGGTCACCTGCTAGGTCACAGCAAGGCACTCGTTCCCTCGGTTGCATAGCGACGGCTCTCAATGTCATTCGGATGCTATTTGAAAAAAAAAAAAAAAACATGTTTATGCCTGTGAGCAAGACGGTGATGAACCGAGGGTTAAAAAAGTAAATCATTTCATTTGACCAGAGCTTTTAAGACAATCCAAATAAATGGAACCTTATCACCCCTGTTTTAGCGTCCTTGCTCTGGCTGCCTGTTAACTTTGGGATTGATTTTTAAATTATTTTAATTACTTTTAAAGCCAGACATGGGCCCCTCCCTGTATTTCTGACCTTTTATCTTCCTAGGAGAAGGACACAGTCTGAGATCCTCTGGTGAGGCGTTGCTAGCCATTCCAAAAGTACAGGCTGAAAACCAAAGGGGATCTTTGCTGTGAGGGCCCCTACACTCTGGAACAATCTGCCAGAATCTGTTACCTGTTTTATCTCTTTTCTTGAGACACATCTGTATAAATAAGCTGTTATCACATGACGTCTATGACTTTTATTATCTGTCTCTTTATTATTATTGTTTATTTACTCTTCATATTGTTTGTTGTACAGCACGTTGTTGCTTGTATTGAAAAGTGCTATGCAAATAAAGTCATTATTATTACTGTAGTTACTATTTATACATCTGTGTAAGTGATGGCCTTATACACACATGAAAGTATGTTGATGCAGAATATAGCAATATCTCTATACAAGAGAAAGTGCAGATTCATTATTATTCATTCATTACATATAACCTTCGCCAAGGAGGTTATGTTTTCACCCACGTCTGTTTTTGTAGATTTTATCAGAATTATGCAAAAACTACTAAATCAATTTCCACAAAGTGTGGTGGAGGGTTGGAGCCTGAACCTGGGAATAACTGTTGGCTAAATTAAAGTCATGCATATTTAGTGGGTTAATTCATGAGTGTGTACAATTAGGTGCGGATCTCTGTATTTTCCAGAGATCCGCAATTTTTTTACTACAGTATTTGTATCACAACTGTGTTTATTGTTGTTTATCTGTAGCCTCACTAGTTGACATATTTTGTTTTTCCATAAATTTGTGTTCCATTAACTTCTCTTGAGCAGATACACAAAGTAAAGAGTAAAGTATGTTACATTGGTTTTCATGTTCACTGTTCAGGATTATGTTTGATGAGTCTTGTAATTTGTGCATGTGTCTAACCTGCACATCAGGATTCACTGTCAAAAAGCAAAGTCACCATTTTGATATAAAAAGTCATGTAAAGATAAACAGACAACTAATATTATTATTGTTCATTATTAAATAGTCACTATTTTATTGCATCACCAACATCTTTTGCTTTCCTCTGCCATTTACTCTCATGTTTCTTTACTCAGTGATCTGTTTAGACTCAGTTAACATTTGTCCTAACAACCAGGTTTGACTGAATAACAGCGTTCGTTCGGTGGGCGACTCTAAGATGGAAGATCGGTTCGAGTGTTAGTTTGCCCCCAGCTTCACCCTGCCAGGCTGAATACGCTGAGACATTGTTTTGATTTCAGCTCCAGCTCCGCCACCGCCGCCGCCTGTATCAGGTTCTCTATGACGGGGGAAAGAAAAGTACCACAGCCTGCCCTGCAATCTTCACTGGGCTGAAGTAAATTGCTTTCATTTTGGCGAGGCTCTCTTTTGTTATAATGTGACAAGGCTACTGATTAGACCAGCGCAGGATCAATAAACTGTCGAGCTCGTGGCTCAAAAGCAGCACGGGGAAATCAAGGGAGAGACTTTCTTTGCCCTGTCACTGGTCGGAGTTCACATCAAGCCTGCAGTCGTGAGGGTTAACGCCCCCCGTCTGAATCAACAGTTGGGACTTTAATCTTATGACTAACCAGTTAACAGAGGCTACTGATGTGGCTTCTGTATACTGGCATCTTGAACGTGCTATTTGTTAAAACTGCTCGGTTACGTTGGGGCTTGTATGTTATGTAAGCAAAGTTTTCATACATTATTCAGCTGTAACTTGATTGAATGTTATGATTGAATTGATTGAATGACTTTATGAAAAGTTTCATCATGATGAGAATATTAAGTAGCATCTAATGTCTGCCGTACACACGAGGGTTTAATATCTTAACTGAGTTTAAAAACATTGGAGACATAATGACAGATGTAACCAATTATTAATGGGAGAACACACGCACTTGTAAACTTCAAAATTAACACAAACATGGAGATGGTCGAGCGGTGGCCTCAGCTGGTTGGTGCTTGTTTGTGTAATGTTTTGCACAAACGACAAGACACAATAAACATATCGGTGCCATCATTCAACAAGTTTGTCCTTTATACTTTCCACCTGCTAAAGGAAACAAAAGTCATATTTAAGCTATAGGCAGCCATGTTTCTAGGCTCTTCCTGGTCAGCTCACTCTTATTGGCTATTCATGACATTAAGATTATATGTGTGAACCCCTCATCCAGGATCATTAGACAAGATCATCTGTTCAAATAATCTGCCTCAAATCAGCAACACATCATCTGAAGGAATTAGACCTGAGCCATTAATAGTTTTAATAGTAATAGCATAACGTACATTACATGAATGACCACATGAACTTTGCGTTTTGAAGGATTTCCTTTAATTTTGACAAGCAAATGAGCAGAACATCCAATCTGAGAAGAAAAGTGTTTTTTTCGTGTTGCCAGAGGTCAAGTTACAGCTTTTGTTTCCTGCAGGCTTTGTGGACGCAGCACAACCTGTCCGAGTTTTAACAGGTCGTCTGTTTTCTGCAAATGCATCACAAATACAGAAACTGCCACACGAGTGAATGATGAATGAAAAGAAAGTTTCTGCCTTTTAATCTTTAGCTTAACGTTGGCTGGAGAACTGAGTCGGACCAAAGGCCTCAGGAGGCAGCTGCCGTCGACTTTTAAGGCGGAAAGTCTTGCAGAGGGAAAAAATGACAACTTTGACTGTTCCATTTGTTTTTAGTGGCTCTCTTGGCTGACAAGCCTATAATAGAACCTTTGAACACTATACTTTCAAATAGAGTATGAATTTCAACCAGATTGTATGATTTGTGAGTATTATATTTCTAAACTGGGATGAAAATGTGTGCTCCGGCAGCGCGACACCTCCTGACTTCATGGCTGACTGATCATGTCTTCATCACAACATATGTTGTCTGTCACAGCACAAATGTGCAGCGCCACCATTAATGTTCAGACACATTTTATAGTGCATTATAAACACTTATAATTAATCAAGTTAACAAACTTATCAAATACAACCATCACAGATTTCTCCAATAAAATATTCAATATCCATTATGTTAGCAGATGTAAATAATCCAGTGTATATTTTAGTCGAAAGATTATCTTGGAATGAATAATTAAAAGTAGAAATATTGTATATCATAGTTAAGCTGTTATAATAAGTGAGCACAGGAACAAGTTTGCCTGCAGTTGTGAGCTACGTCAAACCATCCATGATGCAATGAGATATATTTTTCCCTCCTTCTCTGCTGTAGGGACTGATGCTCATTGACAGTGACGCTGATCGGATGGGGCAGGCGTCCTTTTGATGTCCTCAGCGCGGTTATTAACAAGTCGCATTATATGTGAAAACCAATCATAAAAGATAACAGACAGTAATAGCTGTTGTTTCAGCATAATTGTTTAGAAGTCAGGATGCGCGGCGAGAAGGGGCCGGTGAACGACTCGCACAGCGGAGACACATTTGCACTCGCCGCCTTTTGAAGATTGTCCTTAACCGCGGTGGGAAATGGAGCAGCAGGTAGCTATTTGCCATCCAATTAGGATTATTCATGGAGTTCAACAAGCAAACACCTGAAAACTGTTTTTCATACATTTCCAATAACCGTCTTTAATGATAAAAAAATGTGGGGGGGCGAAGCTAATGAACGTCTCAGACACATCCCTCCAGGACGCCGCAGCCAATCACGTCTCGGATCTGTTTATCTATTAATGAGGAGATAAGAGTCTCAGCAGCGCCTGCAGTGTAAACTCAGAGTTTGCCATGAAGTAATCTGTGTTTAGTTCATTAAGCTTGAAGCGTGGTGAAGCCCTTCCACTCAGATGACACCAGCCAGCGCCACGCTGTTAGATGTCCCACAGCTGAGGTTTGTGAAGAGATGGACTTTTATTAAACGTGATACTCAGGGGTGTGGCACGGTGGTGCAGTGGTTAGCAAGGCTACCTCATGGGATGAAGGGTCATGGTTTGAATCCTGGTTCTTTGTGTGGAGTTTGAATCATCTCCCGTGTCTCCTTGATCTTTGGCTTCCTCCCACACTCCAGCTCCCCCTGTGACCCTCAAAGTTTAAATGGATGATAGTCTGAGAACAATGCTACCTGAACTGTGGTGTATCCTTTGGAGGCTTCATTGAAAAACCGGTTGCGTCACAGCGGTGCGAATAAACTGTCCCATTTCCAAGGCTCCCTGCGGCCGACAAATGCGTCCATTCATCTCCGAGAAATGAAAGCTACAATAGTTGGATCCTCTCCATCCAAACCTCTCCCAGGATTCACTGCGCTTCAGCGACAAACAATGGCGCCGGCACGCGACTAGATTTCTAGTGCTTGAGTTTCAGGCTTCAGCTCGACCAAACAGCTGATCATACACATGTTACAAAATCAAGCGACGTTAAAACTTTCTCGTCGTGTCCAACATCCGCTCTGTTGCTATGGGAAACAGCAACAAGGGCGGGGTAAGCTGGTGACTTTGATCATTGAAATCATCTATTGATCATTTCGGTTCAGCCTTCGCGGTCTACGTGGCAGAAGAGGAACGACTCCGCGTCCTGAATTGGGAACACACGTCACCTGATAGGGTCTACGACTGAAATGAATGGCACCACATCAGTGCTGAAAAATCAAATGGCTGTTGAACATGCCATGTTTTTGTGTGTTTGATTATTCACATGTGGCTTTTTGTATGAAATCAAACCTCAAGAGCGAATGTGACGCGCACCTTTCAGATTATCCCCTTGGAGACGTAAAGAGTTGTTGATGGAAAGCCCAGGGGGCAGGAGACACAGCCACTTCTCTTTGATCCTGACAGGAAGATGGCTGCCGCCCAAAAATATCATCGCGTCTCAGCTTGACCCACTTGTTTGCTCTCATCTTCGGCGTGTTTGAGTGGGAGTGAAATTATTTTCTGTTGCCGATAGGAAATGATTCTGAACCCTTTTCTCCGTGTGACGAGTATTTAAGTAGATTCTGAGTAAGACGTGATGTATGCCGTTTGGTGGAGGCATGCGCACGAGTGGACTTAGAGGACGCTCGCGGTTTGATGTACCCAATGAGCTATGCAGAGTTTGGACAGACGCAGTCAGTCATATTGAAAGCTGGTAACAGATAAGAGTGTCTCACCCTGTTTAAACCACCTTTGTCTGCCACAGAGCTGCAGGATGTGTATATGACTACAGGTTCTTGCAGTGTCACGAGTGCAGCTAGATCACTGAGCCAGACAAATTCTGCTCGCTGGCAAGGTGACTCCCTGTGTGTGCGCGGGGTTGTGTATAACCCCCATTACATCGCCTGTCTGAGACGAAGCACTCGGATCAGATGGCAGAAAGAGACCCTTACTTTTGTTTACAGCCGCTAACTCCGTCATTGTCACCGCCGCAGCTGTGCCGTTCCTCACCAGCGCTGCTTCTTAGCCTGGTGGGTTTAATGACCCGCAGAGCAAGTCAGTAAAAATTTACAGGGCTCATTATTAGTCTTCCCTAATAAAGTCAGATTGTTTTTATTGAGATGTCAAGAATGGGTTTCGTGATGTGGCGTCTCTTCTGCCATTTGTCAGCCCCCGATGCAGATGCTCTTATCGTCGGCGGCAGAAACACTTGGTTGTGATCTCCGATAATTGATTTCGCAATGAGTGTGCTCCTTCAAAAAGACGTGGGGGGGGGGGGACATCGTTAAAAAATATTTAAAATGTAAACGAGGAAATCTCCACATTTTAATAATCATCGTTGTCAAAGTGTCTTTCTTTTTTCAGTATTAACCGCATTGTCTGGATTCCTACAATAAGAAATTGTTATGTTAATTAAAAAAAGAGAAAAAATGTGTTATGTTTTGTTTGGGTATTTTTTTTTTTCTTCCTCTCAGGACAGCGTGGAAGGAATCTAAGTGAACAAGGAATGTGGCAGCGAGATAAGGTGTAGAGGCTCTTTTGCTGTCTTATCAGTATCCTCTGCAGTCTTAGTGCCGCCACAGCTCCAGTGGGAATTGACAATAACAACCGAAATGTTTTTTTTTTTTTCCTGCAGATGGATTTGCGGGATCTTAAAGTATAAAAGCCGTTGCCAAGTCCTCGTATTAAACGCTATCTCTCCTCATTTAGTCAGAGAGAACTCCAGGAAACTCAAAATACATTTACTGAACTTTACAGGTGTTATTGACGCGGACACAGTAGAAGGGCATTCTACATTTCCACCGCCCTCCATACTGGCTTTTGTTCGATTCCCAGCTCAGCAGCTGAGACAGAAAAGTAACAAAGCCACATTACATTACATTTTGACAGTGATTGTAGTTTCTGCATTCAATTACTAGTTTATTTTCTCATATCTGGCTCACAGCGATGAAATTGTGAAACCTGAAATATGCATTCAGATGATAATGTTTATATGTAAACATTACATTTATTTAGGGACCGTCATTTCTTTCTCTGCACACAAAAAAAAATTAAGAACACAATAACACAATGTTTTGGAAAAGTTAAGTCCTGCATCTAAAATCATGCAGAGGTACAAAGCTCTTATCTGCAAAATGTGCTTGTTAGTGAACAATTATTCAGTAGAGTGACGTCTGTTAGTGTTATTATTACTTTACTTATTATATTATTTAATATCATTTGACTTCAGGTTGATTTAATTTGAATATATTCATTTCTACCACTTTATCTCTTATGTGGTCAATGTCCTGAAGCTTTGAGTGCTATGTAAATACATGTATTATTATTATTTTTTTTTTATTATTATTATTTTATCACCTCACCTTCCAATTATAAGCCGTTCAGTTGTATCGCTGGATGATTTGGTTTCATGGAATTGTTCAAAATTAAATTTTTGGGGTTAAAACCACATTATTGACCTTGGATTTTCATGTTATCTTATTACTATTAATGTGAATTTAATGTATTGGATACTTTCACCTCTTATCTTATAAACCATTATTATAATGTTGAGGTAAAATCTTATTCTTCAAAGTAACTGCTAAAGTTTAAAGTAGAATTACTCTGAAATAAGTAGTATCATATAATATATATCCTATAGTAGATATCTAATATATATTTTATATTTGTATATTTCATTTCCCAGTATATTTCATAGAAGTATGTCAAAACTACTCAAATTCAGCGCTTATAAAAATACTTTTCACATCTGTCCAATTCCTGTGTAAAACGATGTAATTCTACTTGTAAATTATCTTTGCTGTAGCCTGACTGTCGGTGAGGCAGCAGTTAGACGGGTGCACTGTTAAATGTTGCCTTGCAGTGTATGTGATGCAACAAATCAGCCCAGACATGCTGAACATTATACTGCACCTCCACAGTTTGTTTATGAGTCGCTGCTTCATTCTTTCTTTTAAACTGTCCTGTAAAGAAATGCCATTCTCACACACACACACACACACACACACACACACACCCTAAAATCTTAATAAGCACCAGAGATATTAAATGATTAATTTCCCCCGCAGAGATGAAGTAGCGGCCCAGGCTTCCCCCCCTCGCACGGCTCCTTTTTGTCCTTTGTGTGACATATAGCGCAGGACAAAGGGGCTGCAGAGGGGTGACTAATGTATCCAGGTGGGTCATATCGAGCACGCTGGATAATAAGCTGAATGGGATCAAATTTTGAAAATGGAAACAGATCAGGAAAAGTGTCCCACCCCCTGTGAAAGTAATGTAATGACCTTGACCAGACTTGGAGCTCGGCTTTGGGTATTTTGCCAGAGGTTGCATCAAGGTTATTCGGCTTAAAGCTCCTCAGTCAGTCATCGTGAAGTTTAACGCTGCGGCGCTGAGACGGACAGGCTTCACTCATCATTGCCAAAATATACGAGGGCAAACCAGTGAGGGGCACAGTTGATTGGGCTGAAAATTCCCACTGAGCGCCGCCTTATTTGCTATTGACCTACTGACTGACCAAAGTGCAATTTTCTCTGAGCACAATTGGCTGTGAAAAACAAAAATAACCAAAAAGGAGAGATAGCATAAGAGTGAAATGAGGCATTCAAATGCTCCTCCGAACACGGCGGTGGATCCAGTCGGGCAAGACACAAAGACCCAGGCACAGCGCCCGCCGTGCCGGGTGACGTTCCACAAACAGCTGCACAGTGCCATCTAGAGGAACCTCGGGCAACAGTGGAGGGGGAAGGAAAGGTTGCGGGAACAGCCCTCTTGCAGGTGTCACCCACATTTCTGCAGGTGTGCATTCTGGGTATCAGATGGTGAGAGGTGATATCCGTCTCCTGCACACGCTCAGATCCTCTCCAGGTGAAAAGAAAGCAACGTGTCACTGTGATTGCTGATTCTGTTCTCCCCCTCATAACTAATCCCTTACTGATCCTATTTGCGGGGGGGGGGGAGTGATGCAACCAGCACTGGAGCGAGGATGTCTCTACCAGGGCAGACCAGGGCTGTTAGGAAGCAAAGAGAGCACAGAAAGGGAGAAAAAAAAACTGAGCGCCGTGAAATGTGTCGAGGTTGTGGAGCTGTCAAAAATATCAGATTTGAAAGTGGCTGCTTGCTTTGTCCTTTTTCTGTTTTAATCACCGGCGCTCAGCTGTCCCCAGGAGCAGCGTGACATCTTCAACACTGCAGGTATACAGCCTCCAGATATACGCTGTCATCAATTTTCCTGCCCACTGAGCACACATTGTTCATGTTCAGTACACCCTTGTCACAGAAGTCAAACCTCGCCGCTCTTGTGTTCTCTGGCGGTTAAAATTTACCAAGTCACTTGACCAGGAGTACAAACATACACATAGTGTAGGGGCCGTCTGGGCTGAGGGGGTGGAGGAAAACACTCTGTTTTCAAGAGGGAAAAACATAATTCTATTTCTGTAAAGTGCGTTTTAACAGAGCACGGTTTGAGATGTTTGTCCTTTAATAAACCGAATGGATAAATGAATAAAAGCAAAGTAAAGGTCGTATCTATTTGTAACCTGAGTTCTGAAATGCTCAAACTGTGTTGCTGCTGTGAAGGTGGAAATTTAGGGACATCTTTTATTTGTGTGTCATGAAATGAATTTAGTTGCACATGGACGCTAATTGTATCAGCGGAGAAATCTTTCCCCTCAGACCTTGAGCAGGTTTACTCTGGACTGGACAAATTGCATAATTACACAACCTTGATTCCTATCTTTACATTGTACATTTAGAAAAATGTGCTTGTGTGTATTACTATGAATCTTGTTTCTGTTTTTATTCCTACAGCATTTTCCCCTGCTGATACTTTATTGTGCATCTGTGTCCATTATGTATTTCCACCACAGAGGACAAATAAAAGTACTTATCTTATCTTGTAAGGTTAAAAAAGAACAAAAAGTTTGTGTTTTTACTTGACAACATTTTTTTATAAATAAGTGCACATGCAGGCAATTGATTTTGTTTTCATGCACTTGTCCTGTATTTGTGTGGAAGGAGAGTAGGTGGGTGGGTGGGTGTGTGTGAGAGGTGAAGAGCTCCACATTCCAGTGGAAAACGGGGACAGAAAGTCTGGAGTGGGCTCCAGCCTGAATTAATTGCCGAAACCCACAAATGTAACCTCAATTTTGCCACCTGATGATTACAGAGGTCAGTGTAGCTGTAGGAGCTCTTGTCCTCATTCTCATGGAATAAAAAAGCTCCTCGAGGGCTTATTGTGACTTTTACCAATGTCACAGTTAAAATGTGCCAAATTTGGGATCCTTCTAGGTTCCTGTACGTCGCCTCTGAGATAATTATGTATGCATGTGGAAAATGTTTAGAGGGGTTTAAACCCATCTCTGTTGAATTCTCTCCTTATCTGTGAAATGTAGCTATAATTGCTTCCTGAACTGGAGCCAGTGTCCACACAGGGTCATTGAAAACACAATGATAAACATAATGGAACTTGTACTTTATCAAATTGAGTAACTGTTAAAGCAATACATTTTTATAAGAGTGGACAATTTCCATCTACTATAGACTGTTTATAAAAATGGACGACATGAGTGCTCCCCAAAAGTGAAGCCAAATCATCTCTATCGCCTCCCTGGTGGCTGGATGCAGTATAGGTCATATAAATCACATAAGTGAACAAAGATGGTTCCTGACGTTTCAGGTAATGATGTATGTTTGTGTTCATGCTCCTGATAAGTTCGATTTTTATTAGTTATTAGATGCTTTAAAAACGGGGTGAAACGTCATGATTGACAGCTGAGACGAACTCGGCATTGGTCGAGGATGTGGGAGGAAGTGGAGACGCGTCGTCAATCTTTGTAAACAGAATAACATCAAGACTAAAATCTCTTAATAACCACTTCAAGGACTGAGGTGGAAGTGGGTGCAGATATTCATGGAGGTTCACAATAATTATTGTACGTGAACACAACACGCTTAACATTTGAGATCCAACTCGTTCATTCATTTTCGTTCACATGGCGTTTGGCAGCAAAGGTTTTGAATGTTACCTCAGACTGATCAGGGTAATTAGATGGGAGCCAAGGCGCACGTTTAGTTTTGATGGTAATAGTGCTGCTGCTGTTGCTGGGGTTTTATGGTCCACGCGTGTACGTGTCCGACAGGGGATGAAACACAGTAAACAGGACGTGATGGAGCCGTCAGGTTCCCGGGCAGATGTCCTTGGTAATACAGACCTTGTCAAAGCGTCTTCTTTGAGCAACATGGCACAAATATGTCACATTAAAGGCATGAAGACCCGTTATTTTCTTTATGTGGCGTATTCCATTCTCAATCCTGTAAAGCTGGACATTTATAAAATGAAATTCTTTAAAGGAAGTGTGGAGGTGATGGTTCACTGCCGCACCATCTCAGGGACACTCTGTGGACGTCCCTGTGTCCGCCTCGTGTGCACGTCCATGCATTAGATGTTTTCACTGATGCAGTGCGTCCCTATGTCGGTGTTTCATGTGAGACGTTATTGAAGTTCATTCACAGCATGTTCCCGGCAATTCCTTCAGGGAGTAGCCTTGTTCTTTGTCTCCTGTGTCACTATCTCAGCATGCAGGCAGCGTATCGATCCGTCCTGCAAATGGCTCTCACTAAAACATCCCTCACAGATGCTCCTGCCAAACAACATGTTAATGTTTTCAGATTCGATATTTTAAAAGGGAGCAATTTGCAGCAATTTTGGGAGTTTTTTTAGCTTCGGACGATTTTTCATAGATTTTGTGCCTGTCACTTACTTAGCGATGGAAGGTTTTTAAGTCCTGCTCGCTGCACATAATTGCTGTGATGATTCATAACTCACAACAGCACACAGAGCACCGAAGTAATAACAACTTAAAAAAATGTATTACCTCCGCCAAGAAGTTTGTGTTTTTACTTCCGTAGGTGTGTTGGTTTAAAAAGCAGGATTACACACAAACTGCTTGACAGATCACCACCAAACTTTGAGGATGGTATAAGTTAGGTAAGAACACTTTTTACATCACTTTCTTGAACGTTGTGAGGTTTTTTGACGTTTTCACTGATTTCCCAGGGAATAATCCATGCAGAGGGCATATTAAGGGAACTGATATCTGGAAGTGTTTGCAATTTGTTGTGGCTAACTTGAATTTAAAGCGACAATGCAAGAGTCGCTCTTAGCTACATTATACCCCCCCACACACACACACACACTGAGAGTGGCTGCTGTTCCAGGTGTCAAGGGGGAGTTTGGCAATGCCAGACAATTCTCCCTATTCTCCCAAGATGTCAAATATGCCTCTAAAATAAGCGTTAACATGTTCAGCCAACATTATAGCATCATCATACATTTTTCTATATTTTGTTGTAAATAGAAAATCTTAGTGGGTGGTGGAACTCGATGATTCACTGGAACACCCAAAACATCATGGATCAGCTGTGGGGAGCTTCACTATCCATCAGCCTGACCAGTAAATATTTGCTCTGAAATCAGACAGAGGCTGTTTTATTGTTCTAAATGTGTTTTCAGGCAACAGTGACACTGAGGTATCCCCTGCATGAGAACACTGATCACTGCAGTGCAGAGAGGAAGCACTGTGGGCGGTCATCAGCACCCAGTGTTTCGTGGCTTTAGTTTTCTACGTGTGGAGAAGTGAGTTGGAGAAAACCGTCTCCTTGATGTGCCAGATGTTTCCTCAGGAGCTTCTCATGTTGCCTCGGGCTAAATAACAAAGAGAGGGAGAGAAGTTTGTTGAATCGTAATGTCGTCTCCTCTTCCTCAGCATGCCACCTTCTAGTGCTGTACTGTCTGCAACATATCAATGATTTGGAAAAGTGAAACTGACATCGACAATTCTTAAAGGCAGAAAACATCATGTATGCCACAGAGGTACCTTAAATACATGAAGAATACAAATACACACATTTCATATTCACATGAGTTGTTGCATTAGGGTTACTCCAAAAATCCATATTGAGGATTTACAGCAGCATGTTTCACTTCAGGGATTTTCCATCAGAAATCCCATTTCAATCAGGAGAGACTTAAGAAAGACAATTGAAAATGAGTCAATTAGAACCGATTTTTTTGTTATTATGAATGAGAGGAAAAGACTTTGTCGCTGATTGGACGTTCATGTGTTGGACTAATGAGATCCCATCTGGGAAAATTCACGTGAACGCCATTTCAAGTTGGAACACCAACTCAAAAAGTCAGAATTTTGGTACACGAGTTGTCGAGTTGCTGACGTCATCCCTTACAAACCAATTTACATAATTTTACAAGCAGCTCTAAATAGTAGCGTACCACTTTTTTTTTACTAGCAGCTAACATAATTTCTTCGCCAATACAGATGTTTTTATGAATAGCGTTTTAATCGTTTATCTGCCTGTCACATCTGAATCTTTTGCCTTGCCCTTCATTATTATCCAAATATTGGAAGGAGGAGTGAAGGTGTTGTTTAAACCTTCTAAACACATCAGTACAACACGGTTTGTTCATAGTGTCAGAATAAGGACTTCACAACTCGGTAATGGGACTTTCTGAGGAGCACGTGAATGGACAGCGAGACTCCAGCAGGACGTCTCATCTACAGCTTCTCGTTGAAGGGAGATGACCTGGTGTCCGGAGCTGAGGTGGTGCAGGGGTGGAGGTGGGTCACTCGGTGATTGTGGCACTGAACTGACAGCTGAATGACAGGAGGGAGAGAGAACACTCTAAACTTTTAAAGTTTACGGGTGATTGGCTCAAGGTGAGCATGTCAGGTTGTGATTGGATGAAAAGAGAAGAAGCTGCAGGGGCTTATAGAAATAACAAAAACTGTGCCAAACTTTTGCTAAGATTCATTTCTCCAAACCAATGACCACTGAAAAATGTGTCCTTAGACAAACAATTATAACAATTAGATATAAAATCAGCAACAATGATTGCTAGAGTAGTTCGCTATGGCCGATCTGTAACCATGGCGTCGATGCTGTGAGTGTGTGGATGGTCTTCTGAGGGTTGCACCACTCCTCAGCTTGTGAAGTTTCGCTTTGATATACCTGCAACAATAGTTGCAGGTATATCAAAACCAAAAACAAGCTCAGAGCAACCGGCTTCTCTTCCCTCACCGGCCATATACAGTCTTTCTACTCTCATTACTATGTACGCCATTAATAATGAATCGTACCCACACTGACTCAACATCACACTTATTTTCACACACATGCTCCAACATGACGCGTGCCAGAGTGAATCAAAGCAAACGTTCACATCAGATAACCTGGGTTTTTTCGTGCTGAGAGGAACTTGTGGGTTGACACAGAGCCGGTAAGGAGACCTGAGGCACATCATCGCTTTTCACTCTGACACTGCCTTCTTATAAATATAGCATCAATAGAGAGCCTGTCTGGTGTTTTGGGTGAGGAGAATGAAGCAACTCTCACCTGAAGACTCGGCGATGAGATGAATGTGGTGCCATTCAGGGAATAAGCAGGGCAGAGAGGGAGGAGGTGGTGCCAGGTGCTGCAGCTGCTTGGTGAAGGCCTCGATCACTCAGACTCCATCACTTTTCTAAAGCGTCTTTGCACATCCGCTCTGCAGAGGAGGTTTTCATGAGCTGCTCGGCTCTTGTAGAGAAATGTTTAACCTCTCGCACAAATAGCGTTGACTGTACCGCTGCAGAAATCTTCTATCAATTTCCAATCTGCTGTTGTATAAAATCTCACATTTCACAATGTTGTGGAAATAATGTTTGCTTTAGTGAAACCATAGTAAAGAAGGTCAAAAAGAGCGATTGACAGTTGATTTTTTTTTGTTTGCTTCCTGAAACCAAGTTAATCGAGGACAGCATCGTCGTTATCTCTCTCTCTCTCTCTCTCTCTCTCTCTCTCTCTCTCTCTCTCTCTCTCTCTCTCTCTCTCTCTCTCTCTCTTCTATCATTTTTAAGGTCTCGACTTTACCACATAAAATGAGTGTATGTTATGAGTTGGCGCTGAACAAAATTGAATTGAAAAGCCTCTTTCTACAGCCAGTCACATTTGTCCGAGTCAATACCGACAACGTTAAACTACCTGGCAGTTTAATAGCAAAGGCAGCACAAGTGCACGTTTGAAAATGTTTTGCATGAATAACAGCAAACGCAGCCACATGGTATTTTGATGAAAAAAAGAAACAGTCTGCCAGTATGATGCCAGATTGATTCAGAGGAAAAGCTGTTGAAGTCTCACGAAGGTTTCCCTCAGAGAATCATTTTTGACTGTGCACAGGTGGATCCATCAATCCCGTACCTTTGGTTTACACGGCTGCCAGATGTTAGCCACTGTGACCACAAACTGTTTTTTGTTTTTTATTGAAAGAACAGATGTGGTCTTTGACTCAAGTCGTACACATTATGTTAAACACAAGTGTCATCACATGTATTACATTTATCATCTGTATGATTACTGATCATACGATTACAAAGAAAGAGATAGAAGTCATCAGCCCTGCAGATATACTGTGGTTACATGTACACACGTCTTCAAACACAACAGATATCCTTTCACAAAGACAGTTATATATGCACATACATATATATAGATTTTTTTCAAAGCTTAGGTAGAGCCTCATAAAATAAACTCACATGCTGGGACTCAGGAGGCAGAGCGACACTGAATCTGTTATAGTTTCACCAGCGTGTGATAGAAAAGGCTGTGTATAGAAGCGCTGTACGTGTGTTAGTGGGAGAATGTGACTTGCAATGCAAAGTACTTTGAGTTGTCGATAAGACAAGAAGAGCACTAGGTCCGTTGGTAGACTTTCATACTTTATTTGATTCCTTCAACAGAATCGACCCAATCAAGACGGCAAATCACGATTAAGCCGATTAATTGTGATCGTTTAATGGGCAATTAGCAGCAGGACTGAGCAGGTGAATTTATTTCTATCTGATACGCCTACCTCTAATTGATCCACCTTTCAAGTTCGAGAAGTCCGAGTATAAATCTGATTTTGTTTCAACCTTCACTCCGAGGTCAGCCCGGGTCTGTCCCACGCGGGGCAGGAAGGCACAGGACGAGACATGAGGCGACAGGGCAGCACAGAACAAGACGGGTAAATAACAGGTCAACACACTGCACTGCTGGGCAGGATACACGACAGGACAAGACAGGACTGGGCCATAACGCACCACTGCCCATTTTCAATACAGATGAATTAGTGATGGCCACCTCAGCAAGTTCCTCTCACTAATTGTTGTGTAGGTGGTTGTTGTTGCCCGGTGAGTTGTGCGCTAAGGCAGGTAAAACAACAACCGTTGAAGGGAGGGAGTGAGCGCTGCTGCCGTGTCAGTGCAGTGAGTATCAGTGTTTCTTTTTCTCCGGGGTTCGGGCTCTTCCAATCTGTGTTTCTTCAGCTGCCATGTTGTGCATGCTGATGGGTCTCTGTGCCTCCTGCAGCAACACACACCTGAGCTGAGCAACTCCACAACAAATTCTCAACTGTAACATAAGTGAGTTCAGTTTATTGTTTTTCCATTTCGTAGGGCCATTTCATAATAAAACCAGAATGGCACTCAGCAGGGGGAATTCCTTACGGTAGTATTTGTACAATCTAGTAGAGCAACAGTCTCCTTAAAGCTGCACCAATTCGCTCACAATCATAGAAATAAGCCCCTTAAATATGTCAGATTTTTTTAAAATCAAGATCCATGATTATCCGCTGGGAAAGCCGTAAAAATGTGTAATAAAACCTCTCCCAATGTTAAAGAAAGTGAAAAGAATATTCTGGATTTTTCATCCTGATGCAGATCCGCACCGAAATAGAATAGATTCTTTCCTGAATCTGATATTTCCACCAAACATTGTGCCTGAACCAAATTGGACACAAGAAAATTAAAAAAGAATCTGACCCCAGATCCAAATCCACACCAAAATGGAATGGGTTCTTCTCTGACCCATACCACATCCTTCCACCAAGTTTCGTGTTGATCTGTTTTGTAGTCTTTGCATAAGCCTGTTCAGTAACAAACATACAAACCATCCAACACAAGGACTGGGGTGAAAACGTAACCTCCTTGGTTCTGTTAATCTGTGTTTCACTCTTTCATCGTAACATTTACGCCTCCAGACTCTCGCTAACATGAAACAGAGATTGTCTTTGATACACGTTGTCTGTCTTTAGTTTTTGTTTTTTTTCTCACGTTACGGGGACAACTCTGTTCCCACCTGGTGTAATTTAATTACAGTGGACCTTGGCATGCCCAGGCAGTGCCCACGCAGAGCCGGTGCAGAATGCCAGCCGGGAACATCCTGTCTTCGGCGACAGGAACATCAGATGCGACAGATGGCTCATAAATCATGGAGGTGCGTGCGCGGTGTCGATGGGAGGCCTTCCTCTGGAGAGCACGCAGCAAGCAGGTGGGCAGAGGGAGCATCAGCACGGCAACACAAGCCCTGGACGCATTACCGCTCGCTGCCTGGTGTCACGGAGGCAGGAGTGGGAGGGGGGGAAACACGGAGAAGCGTTTCCACCGTGTCACATTTTCAGTCAGCCTGTGTCTCAACATTTGAAGGCGCGAGTTCCTATTGTGCGCGAAGTTGTATTTTCTGGGAGATTAGAGACGTGCAAAAAGACTCTGTGAAGGTAGAAAATGTTCTTTCAGTCTCACTTGCAGCGTGCACCATATGGCAGAGCTCGCACCTAACAAACTGAGCCCAATTGTTGTAGATCAAAACTGATGCACGCCTTTTTTCTTTTTTAAATCTAACACAGAGATGAGGCAGAGTAATACAAACAGGATGTACTCACGTTTCATTCTCAGCTTTTTTTGCACAGGCCCTTCACACAGGGATCAGTATTCGAATCAGGTGGTAAAAATGTATTCAGAATTACAATTATAACATTTCAAAAATTATGTTTTCATCGTGCAGATAATTTTTATTGTGCACCAATCAGTCCATCGGCTATCGGCTGATGATGAAATAGCCTCTGGAGGTAATGGCTGATATTTTCTAGGCTTCGGATGTAAACAGTGGATATCTGAGCTGACTCCTTCTTCCATGGGTCGAACATTTCTCCACATTAACACAAACAGCGATGTAGATGTTTTAGGTCCATATTAACAGCTGTTTACATATGAATCCTTCTTGAATTTGTTTTAAAATAAAAGTTAATGTTTCTGTGATTAAATAACTGTTTCCACTGTCTTTAAAATCAGTTTGTTCGCTCACACTGAGTCGATGCATCAGTTTCCTCTCCACCACGTTTATTAATTTCTTATCTGTTCTTAGTTCGTTAAGACGCTGCAGCATCTATCGATCCTGACGTAGCATTCATTCTTCGCATTGACTCACATAAAACAGTTTCTTATATTGTGAGTGTCAGGCCCAGTGCAGCAGGTGACAATATGCCACATAAATAAATAAATCCCAATCCTCTACTGAATTGGAGCTTGTTTATTTCTCTTTGAGTCCACTTGAAAGGTGTTGGACTGACAGTGGCTGCATCTCAAACCCTGAACCTTTATTTTAAACCACTGGGTGCAACTGCCTCCTTATTCCTTTTATGATATTGATTAAGGAATCTATAATTTTAATCAACTTAACATCATGCATGCTCTTTTATTGATTTGACCTCCATGGGAAAAATGTTAATTATAGTTAACATTGCACATTGAAAAACACTCTAGGCATGGTTATGCTTTTATAACAATAATATGTATTTGTTGCATGTTAAAATGTGAGCGGCTAAAGAGGCGTTTTTTTGTTCCAAAATAAACAAGATTTAAAAGCCAGACTTCAGCAGCTGGCAAAGAAACAGCCCTGCAGATATTAGGCTGATCATTATATTCTATCAGCCAATAAATATCTTAGTTATTGCACCTTTAAGCAAGGAGGACTTTATGAATATGTATGTAGCGTGGCTTGTAAATTATACCTGGGTCAAGAAGAATTAGCATATTATTAGTGTTTTGGAGACCGGAGCCTGTGAGCAGTACCAGATAACAGGATTACTGAATCAGAACAACTTTTTCATGTCTGATAAGTTGCCGGTAAATAAAGATTAAATTATTTTTCAAGTGCTAACACGACATTAATTGTTTTACTTGTGCACTGCAGAGGTCGGTCACTTTCAAATTCAAAGATAGTCATTAAATGTAGAAAATATTAAAGCAACACTGTTAAAATAGCAGCTTCAAAATCAGTTCCACTGGTCCACCTGAACCGCAAGGATCCAAGGCTCGACCGGGGAACCGGGATCATGGGTAATATCCACCTTTCAGTTGTGTTTCAGTTCAGTGACTGGGACTCAGTCAACTACTGGTCATGCTGGTCGCAGTCATGCTGGTCGCAGTCATGCAAGTAGCAGCAATGCTAGTAGCGGTCCTGCTAGTAGCGGTCATGCTAGTAGCGGTCATACTAGTACTGATCAAGATTGTTCAAGATATTGATAAGTAACGGAGTTAATCATGAAGTGTGGCTGCAGAGGGCGCTGTTGCTCAGTTAAAGTTACATAGTGTCGCTTTAAGCACTATTTTCTTATAATTCATAGGAACAACATGAATAAAATCAGGACGGACTCATGCTCCAGTTGATGCATTTTTAAAAGAACTAGTATTTATTGTCCATTTTTTTATGTTTGTCTTAATGCCACTAGAATTCAGTCTTTTAGACGTGTCGAGTTCAGGGAAGGTGCAGGTCTGACTCACAATGAGAGACCTCAGCAAAGGTCCCCATATCCCTGCCTTACACACGCTTGATCAGCGGGGTCACCGGGTACGGAAGGCAACAACGAATGAAAAATTCAAGACGGTTTCAATTAGTGACAGGGAAAACCCTTTGATTAGCCGGATATGCAGCTGGATAAACAGACTGGCAGATGAATAATACACCAGCAGACTTTATATGTGGCATTGATTCCTTCTCAGATCAATACTTCTCATACTTACCTTGATGTGAAAGTGCAGGTATCGCCATTCAGAATCAGAGCACATCACCGACGCTCTCCAGGGAGCCGCGCTCTTCAGTGTAAAAAGACGAGCTAAAATATTCAGCATTAACTCCACTTGAAGCCAATGTCACTAGTTCTGCCTTTCTCTAGCTGCCTTTAAACACACACACACACACACACACACACACACTCACATACATACACACACACTTACACTGCTGTTTGCATACTAATGTCTGCGCTAAACACCTTTCCATCACTCCCCTGATGAAATCTCCAGGCACGCAAATCCACAGTTGTTTGAATTGTTTGTTTGGAGTTTGTTATTCACCTGTTAATGAAACACGAATGCGCGCTGAATCGTGAAGTGGAGTGTGGCGCCGTCGTGCTCGGGCTGTAGCTCCGAATTGGAACGTCACAGCTCTAAAAACCTCCCATGACAACTTACCGCTTTTGAAAGAGGAATGAGAAGTGAAAATCCTGCTCCACGACAAAGGAATTACTTTCACCTCTGATTTTGGAGGATTCGGGGACAAATATCCCCGACACGTTTTTTGGATGGATTGTCGTTTGATTCAACACAGATATTTACGTCCTCATCAGGATGAGTTCTAATCACTTTAATGATCGTCATCAGGTCAGAGTTTCAGTTTGTCCAATTATTTAATTTGCCAATAAAAACCTTTCAGAACTAAAGACGTTCTAATCAGCTTCACCTCTGCTTTATGTTTATTGCTAATTAGCTAATGTTGGCACACCCTCGCTGTGTCAGTGGGGCCGATGATTGGCTGTGAATTCACCAGGTTACTGGTTAATAATAATATAAATACCCTTTTTGAAACTTACACAGACGTGTTGAGCAGCTGTTTAACTGGTTTAAAGGAACAGTTTGTTATTTGTTAAAAGGAAATGTATGTCAGCTGTTTCAGTGGGCTGTCTATGTAATGGACTTTTCCCCTTGCATTGGCTTGTTAGCCAGTAGGCATCTAACACTGATGGGTGTTTTCATCGTTTTGTACGTACATTTGAACATGTCGCGGCCCCACCCTACCTTCAAAAATATATAATTAACATCCATATCTGCATTCAAGCAGGTCACATTCTGAGATGCTGAATATAGGAAGGAATTACTTCTTTCTGGGGAATGTATCAGTCAAACAAAGCTACTTAGTGTAATGTTGTGTGTTGCTGAGAGAAGAGAAACTGGTGAATGATGAAAAGCAATTTGCATGTATCTTTTTTTTTTAATGTGAGGTAATTTAAAATGTTTTACCGTACAGTGACTGCCGAAGTGGCAGATGTAATTAGGCCCCTCTTTATGGGCATCATACAGAACCATCAACATCTGCCCTTTGTCTTTGTCTTTTGACGGTGGCTGGTCCCTTTTGTCCGTTTCAAGTTGCCATATTGAAGTGCTGATTTGAAACGCTTTTTTTTTTTTTTGGTCAGAGGCTTGTGTGTGTTTTTTTTTCTTTTATTTAAAGCTAAAGCAATTTACCACAACAAACACCTGATTAGAACTGAGAGAGCATGTGGGAGTATTGTAGTAAAGTAACTTGTTATGGCCATTTGGATTTTAATTGATGTTATTATTTTTTTTCCACAGTTGTTTGATTAAGGCCGTGTGAAAAAAAGACTGTTTTACATGCCTTGCGTTGGACTCTGTGTGTCCATATAGTTTCTAAATCACATTTTCCTGTACCTTCATTTTAATATATGATAATTCAGAGTGAGTCAATAAAAACGCTTCAACAAGCAAGTCGGACGTTGCCTTTAGGGTTTAACATTTCAAAGAGGCCAAAGGTTGTGCACTGTAACCATGGTTATATAAGTTAATTCTATGTTTAAACAGCAGCATACCAGCGTTGGTTTGGAGCTGTAACCCGACTCAAACACGAAACTACTCATGCATCAGGAAAACTTGATTTGTCTCTCACTGCTGTCAGAACCAGGCATCAAATCTTTTTCTCTTTTTTAAACAACATCCACAAAGTCTCTCAGCTGCAGGGAACAGACGAGGAGAAAGTTCTGGAAACTTTGTTTCTGTCTCGACAATGAGTTCAATGCACAACCCTGTCTCATAGAAGTTTGCTTCTAAAATACGAATTTTTACAAGCAGGAATATTTTGAAGGAACATGCTCCCTGGGTGAAATTTTTAATCAACGCAATTAGGAAACATTGTATATTAACGTACACTTATAAGTGTATACATAAAAATAGACATTAAATGTTTTATGTACAAGTTTAACTTTATTTAATCCAATCACTCAAGTTATTAGCTTTTTTCACATTAATGCAACATGATAGAAAACACTTTAATTTTGAAATGAGAGGAAACAATGTATTTTGCAGAGATTGATTTTGTAGATTAATTTATGTATTATTATATTTATTTAAAATACATTTTGTTTCAGACTAACATATTATGGCTACCTCCCAAAATATTGCATTTAATTTTTTTTTCTCACACTCTCTTGCTAGATAATATATTATTGAAGCAAATATAAAATGTTGAAACTGGATTCTTGGTTATGTTTAGGCCACCTTGGTTAATGATCGTAGTCTCTTGTACAATACCTAGACGTAGCACTCCCTACACTTGATTAAATGTTGCCAAGAGTTTATTATCAACAGGTAACAAGCATGTCTCCCATTAAATTGCAAATGAAAATAAATGTGTTGTATACAAGCGTAGCTTTAAGGGAACAGGGACGTGAGGAATGAGATCCTACATGACCTCAGAGTTACGGCCATCTTTCCTGAGCAGACCATGTTTTACACATTTTAGTTGACCTTGCACCTGCCGTCTCACTTGGAGGGGAGCTATTCATCCTCAGCCTGTTAGAAGTCACACCAAGGTGGAAGTGGAGCTCGACCCACGGGGGCGACTGAGTCACAGACACACTCCATCAAACCTTCATACATAAAGCAGCATATACTGTATGTATTTTTCATGTTTATGCTGAGTGGACTTTGTTGTGGTTTTGTTGTTGTTGTTTTTTAAGAACATCCGTCCATCACAGTAACTTTTACTGCAGTTCTTTCGGCAGCATTGACATTTCCTGTCAGCACAGATAAGGAATCGTCCCCATGAAGCTGCAGCGGTTGTTGCTGGAGTCGCTTTCCGCTGTATTTGCAGTACTGTCTCCTTTCACCGCGAGGATGCTGGGCAATTAAAAACTCCAAATCTGGGTTATTCAGCAAAAGCAAATGACTGTTGACTGCTGTGCAGACGCCCACAGTGTGGAGGACTGAACATCCTCTGGAAAGTTTAGGACGCGGCTTCCAGATGGTCCAGGGATCTGCTTAATGCACCATAGGGAAGGAAGGATTACACTTCTGCCTACAACTACCAGGAAGTACTATATTAGTAAAACATGCCAGACTAATGTAAGAGTCAATATTTTATAAAATATCCCATGACCTTATTGTTACAGTTAAAATATTACACATTAAAGTCCCGTTTCAGTTTAAAGTTAGAGGTACACATGGTATTTAACCTCCTTATTTACTATCAATTAGTATAATTACTTATTATTTACTCTTAGTTAATGGCGTTGTGGTTGTAGAATAAGCTCATGCAGAATACAACATTAATAAGTGCTTTATAATGACTTATAAAGAGCTGATATGCTTGGGATTATAAGCAACTATATTAAACGGTGAATAAATGCACCTTAATATAAACCCAAAGTCTCTTACAGGTTTTTGGGAGTACTTCTGCACATGCCTAGATTATCTGGTCAGTTACAGATTCTTAAACTTCCTTAACACAGAATCATCGGGGCCGCCTGGATAATAACCACACATGTTGGATCGTGTCTAACCTCAGCTAGCGTGCTACTGTTGACAGATATCACAACTGACAGTTCAAATCCCCCCTGAAGAACAGATAACCTGTGTTGATCACGTCTCTCCGATTACTTTCTCATCCAGACTCGTTTAGCCTTCTGCTTTAGTTAATTAGCATCAGAGCAAGTTGTCGCTACATGCCAACACTCCATTTTGTCTGCAGCTTCTTCCCCATGAGGTCACATGAGAGACGTGGGAGTAAAATTTCTGTGAAGATTGTGCTCATGTTCGTGATGTGCCCCGATTTTAAATATGGTTAGGTTACTAAAACTCCTAGAGTCTGAGCCCAGCTAAAGTTAGTATTATAATGTAAGTTTTGACAGATTGGAATAACAGTGATGATATGTCTGGTTCTGCTGCACTTCATTTGACTCTTCTGATACCATAAACTGACCCTGAGCGTTACCAGAGTGCAGCACTACATCGGTGAAGAACAAACTTCAAAGTAAACTAATTATCATCTCGCACAACATGTGCATCACAGCTGTAATTTCAGTTTTAAGTTGTTTTTACCTCCGCGGTGTCTGGGCGGCAAAGCGGTGCCAGGTCTCGAGGCAGAAGGGAAGGTGGGTGCTGACAGAGACGAGTGCACAGACATCAGGAACAGGGGGAAGGAGCCAAGACCTGCCGAGCATGTACCCAGACACCAGCAAGCACCCGAATGACACGACATATGGAGTACAGCTGAAGAATCCCTCCGCCCTCGTCCACCAGCCATCGTCTCCACCTGTTTTCCCGACACACAGCAGCTTTGTGAAAAACAGGCAATGAAGCCGTGATGCAAGTGGAGAGTTTGAATCTGTATTTCTGCGACAATGGCGGCCATGTTCTCAGAAGACAAGCAAAATCCTGAGTCACACTGAGAGGTCCCCCCTGTTGAACACATCCTCTGTATAATCAGTGAGTAAAGACGGTGAGGTGATACCTGGATGCTGCCGTCTGGGTGAAGACTGTTTGTGATGCAGGTTTTCTTTCTTGATACGATCGATATAGTTGATGTGTTGCACCACACAGCCGCTGTCCAGCTCTCATTAATGAGGCAGAGGCCAATTACCACCCGGACCACCCTCCACCCTTTCATTAAAGACACAGCCCGTGTCAGCAGGCCAGGAAGGAGACAACGGAGGGAGTACTTGACCTTGACTTTTCCATCACTTTTTTCATGGCAGGTTTCAGCGAGAAAAAGAACTGTCCGGACTTTCTTTGCCAGCCAAAGGAATAATTGTCAGGTTTTTCAGGTGAGATAGAGATGATGGAGGCATTGCAGCAATCTCCAGGATCAGCCTCACAGCTCTCCGTCTATTTCACTACTTCTTTCTAGGCTTATTCATCCTTTCTAGGCTTTGTTGTCGTCTCGGGCTTCATTTTCCCCTCCACCCTCTTTGACTTCCCCCCAGTGTGTCACTTGGTGCAGCACTAAATCCTCCAGAACCGTGCCACCTACCACACCAGCAGCAGGGCCATCACTGCAGGGCATGTCCGTGTGTGTGCGCGGGATCAGACCGACGTTCCCACCAGGGTCTTCACCTTCAGACGTTTAGGCGATTCACAGAGGGTCACAGCCAACAAATTCATGCTCCTGGCCTCCCAGTGATGGAGCATTTCAAAGCTGATCCAGGTCGAGGTGAGTTCCACCCTGCTGACTCGCTCACAGGAATCAAAACTGGATTCATGCTGAGTAAGTTAGATAACCATGATACAGTGCCAACACCTATTCAGAGTCAAGACGTGATACCATGTCTTTGATGCAAGAAAACCAAATAATCGAATGGTTTATATTG
Organism: Hippoglossus stenolepis; assembly: GCF_022539355.2. Taxonomy (NCBI): domain Eukaryota; kingdom Metazoa; phylum Chordata; class Actinopteri; order Pleuronectiformes; family Pleuronectidae; genus Hippoglossus; species Hippoglossus stenolepis. The sequence goes on from NC_061490.1 coordinate 20,374,982, forward strand.
TGGATACATTGAGAACATGTAGACCAGGCGTCACTATATGAGGCTCATTCAGTTTATATGCATGTACATTAGTTAATCTAATGGGTTTAAGTTGCTTTCAGACAGAAGTTTGTGCTGCTGTCTCCATTGTTTTTTTAATATCTTACTATAATCCAAGGAACCTGTCTGTGGGCATGTATGTAATTAGCCTCAAATATCAAAAAGTGTTCATCCGATCACCTCCAGACGTGCAGATGAGTTGCTGAAGGCCCAAGGAATTGCAGAGGTGAACAGTTATGCTAGTTTAATTAGCTCGGGTTGGATGATGATGCTGAGATTGAACAACCACGGTTACATTCAAGTCAGAAGTGTGGGAACAAATAAAGAAAAAAATCGTGTCTGAGCGTCTGTTTATGGTTTCTCATAAAATTAATACAGTGTGAAAAATACTCAAATTAAATCCTTCAATTTTAAATGTTAAAAGATAATGACTTAGGCAGTTTATTTATGAAACAATATGAGGCTGAGACAGTGGCAGGTGATTCAGTTGGATTCTGCCTCTTCTAGCAACCGTAATGAGAGAATCCTGATTTTGACAGCACATCTTCAATATGTGTATTCATTATGTGATGTAGGAAAAAGTCAGAGCCACACGCAGAGTAATAAGAAGCAATGCACAAACAATTAGAACTGAAGATTTTGTAGAGATACAAATTTACTCGCGTAATTAGCTCAACCACGCTGCACGGTTGCGTGTGGATGTGACACACGTCGAGTTCAACCTGTCAGAATCTGCTGCTGAGCATCATGGGAATTAGGGTGATGCCGTGTGCTTGGACGGCGAAAACACTGCGAGGAAGACGGCGGTGTTTATTCATCACCGCTCGTTTCCCTTCTCTCTCCTGACTGGCTCGCTTGGGTTTCCCGGCCTCTGTAGAACCAGACACGGTTAATTAATCCCCGACGCTGAGCCGAGCGCGGGGAGATGGTGTGGGACGGCACCGCGTAAAGTGGAATCCATAACATGGAAACGAGGCCTCACAGGTCAATGTGTCCCCAATGCACGCCACTGCACATTCGCTGGAACCACCCACCAGGGTCATTTGTTTAGGATATCACAAGCAGTGTTTGCTGACGGCTCGTTCTCCTATAATTAGTATGGAATTTAAAGCAGCCGTCCTGGTGGTGTCACTGTTAATTATACTTTAGGCCTTATACAGCATTTTATGGCTGCAGGTTTTTTTTCTTCTTCTTGTTGTTTTGGAAAGCCTGGAGAGAGGGACAGATTGCAAGAAACAGCCCATGTTCATTTAGTTAAAAGATGAGAAAGGCAGGCTCCAAAAAAAGCCCCAAATTAATTGTTGTCTGAAATTGCAGGCTCAGCGTGCCGGGTGCAGGCAAGTCTCTGTAATGAATGTTGTATGAACAGGAGATGAAGTGAAGGGCTGGCTAATTTGGTAACGTGAAAACAAATGGTTTGCTTCCTTCTGTACACGATCACTCTCTGTCGATATCTCACTCAGTGTTTATTTCTGACCATTTCCTTCACACAGAAACTGTTGCTGGTTGTATGTGTGTGTCTGTGTGGGTGCGTGTGTGTTTCTCTCGTTTCCTCTGCCCACTCCGTTGATTGGTATTTGGAGGCAGAGCCCTGGAGCTCAAAGAGTCCAGTATCTGTTGTCCACAGAGGAAGAATTAGAAGAGTAGAAAGTCACGTTTATTTATCTAATGTTGCCGGGATCCTGTCTTCTTATTCGCCTAAACATGAGGTTGCTAGAAGTAAAAAGATATCTTGCTTACACTGTATTCAATCTATCAATGAGTATGTCTACATGGGAAGCAATTCAGTACAGCAAGCTTCTTAAAGCAGTTGGTAACTGCGGCATATCCATGTTCCAAAATACTGTGAAAACTCTAACAGGACGTTATAATGCGATTAAAACGTGAACTTGTGGGACTTTAGTTGGAAAACTCTACATTATTAGGGCCCAAGCACCGAACAGCAGGAGACAGATGGAGGCCCTATTGAAATTGTAAGGATTATTATTATTATTATTTGTTTGTTTTTTTTCAGGCAAATGAATTGGCTTTTTGAGGGCTTTAACATGCTCAAATCGTTACCAAAGTTTGCAGAAAATTAGAAAGTGGTGAAAATGTACGTATTCTGGAGTAATTTTTAATGGGCGTGGCAAAATGGCTCAACAGCGCCCCCCGCTCCCCCTGGAACACGTTCACATTGACCGATCTTCACAAAAATCGATACACAGGTGTATCATGACCAGACAAACAAAAAAGTCTAGAGGTGCTCTTTGAAAAAAGCAACAGGAAGCCCACCATTTTGCATTTAGTGGCCATTTTGGCCATTTTTCACATTTTTACTTTGACGAACTTGTCCCAGGGCTTTCATGTTAAAGTTGTCTCTTCCCAGTGGGGAGAGAACAGGTGCATTCAGTTAGTGAGCTTTAAAGAGTTTTAAACATATAATTAAATAGCATTAAATAATATTATATAATATTTAGTTATTATTCATAACATTAATATTTCAAATGTAAATCAAATATAGTCATCAAAATATCTTAGTAAGAAAAAATGTATTTACTGAATTAAATGATCGCAAAACGTCCTCATCAGTAGGTGTTTCCATCACCATAGCAACCAGATGCTAAGATTTGAAATAGAAGCTGATTTTGATTGACAGGGACACTCCCTCAATACCTCCATTGTTGCTGTGACAACAGGATGAATCTGATTGGACAATTTTGATAGGAGACCTCTGATTGGCTGTTGATTGCCTTAAATACTGTTAAAGTTTAAGACAGTTTCTATTGCACTCTGACCTTGACTGAGGTAAGTCATGTCTCACTCTCTCTCTGTATTTACCCAGCATGCTAACCGATACAATTCAGGCTCATAATTTAAGTTTGAAATGAAACCACTGTATAATATGAAGTTGCTGCTGTTAAATGTTGATAATGTGCTGTTTTCTGTTGCTTTCATGACAAATGTGGGAATATTGTTACTGGCTTGCTTTGTGTTTTCTGCTGCTTATCTTTGATTCCTGTGGTATTCTTGTCATTTTATGTTGCTATTTAAATGAATGAGTGATACATGATAGCGTGATGCTAAGTAGCGTTAGGTTGCCTAGGCCAAGCAGAGCGAGGCATTGTGGAAAAAACATCTTTAGCACCAGGATATTTTCACATTTCACATCTTATTCTACCAAACGATGTGATTTTTGTAACAGTGGGGAGATTAATCTTGGTATTTAACGATAGTATTTAAGACAAAGTAAAAAAAAAAAAACTGCCATCACTGCCAATCAAATTCAGATTCAAATTCATATCAAAGCATTTGGTTGCCATGGTGATTGATGAGGGAAGTTTTCCCAGTCATTTATTTCAGAAAATGCTTTTTTTTACTAGTGAGTTTTAATTGGTTTATGTGGAGTTTGAATGTGTTTAAGGACAAGTTGACGGGAGCTTAAACTAATGCTAGGAGCACAATACATGAGGTGTGTAGCTCCTTTAAGGAAAAAACAATCCCTCTCCATTGGGTCTAATGTTATTTCAGAGAAAACATTTCTGGAAGGAGCATCAACTCACATAACTCGCTCCCACTGTCCCATTTTTTTTTTACTCTCACAATTCCCAAATATATCTGTGTGTTCGGCAAAGTCTTGGGATTCTCACGGTGTCTTTATTTCACAGATAGGGCTTATAGTTTTTGAATTATAGTTGTTTGAGTGCTGCACTCAGAGTTTATATTCCTCTCTTCCCAGTGGGGAGAGAACAGGTGCATTCAGTTGGTTTCCTGCCCGGGCTTGCGCACTACAAAAGAAAAGGAGCATAGGAAGAGTCGGGGCTGGAGGTGAAGCAGGAGGAGACGACTCCAACTATGGGACTGAGCTGCAGAAAGGTGGAGGCCGAGATGAGCTGGAGCAGAGAGAAGAGGTGGAGAAGGAGCAAAAGGCGAATCAGTGCTCAAAGAAGAGAGCGATGATTAAACGTTTGTACTGAAACGTCTCAGCCTTTTCCCTTCACCCATTCTTACCTCACCCACTCCTTCCCTCCTTGCCCCTGCCCCCCTCACCCGTTCCCCCTTTGTACAATATTATAAATATTTTAATGATGTGAATGTTGTAAATATGTTAAATTTTGTGAATAAATCTAACTAGTACAGTAACATCTACCTCTGTCTTTCTGAATATAGATACAGGATTCATGGTCCTGATCAATTAACACAGTGTTGGAGTGAAACAAATCAGTGTGATTCATTTAGTGTGCTACTATTCACAACAACACAGCAACAGAAACAAACAATGTTTCTTAACTTTTTTACATTTGGTCTTATTTATATATTAATTATGATAATACTATAATAGTAACAATAATAATAATAAACTACATTGTCATCAGTTAGTTTTCATATTTAATTCTGATTATTGCTTATTCTGAGTATGAGCTTATTCAGGTTAAGGTGATCTGAAATTGCTCTTAACATGTCGGTGTCCTATTTAGACTATTCAGCTGTGGCTGAGGGGTAGAGCGGTCGTCCTCCAACCAGAAGGTCGGCAGTTCGATCCCAGTCTTCCCCATCTGCATGCCGAAGTGTCCTTGGGCAAGATGCTGAACCCCAAATTGCCCTTCATAGAAAAAAAAAAAGTGCTGCTAATAGATGCACTGTTTGAATGGATGAATGGCAGACTGTAAAGTTAACGTTTACTATTGTCTCAATCGGGTTAATATCAAAATATTTATCTATTAAATCCTTTATTATATTTATTATTTATTATATATATAATATATATGGGGTTATAAATTATATTATATAATAATAATTTATTATATATTATTTACTATTTTTCTCAAACCTCATTTTTCAGGTCACTTGGATGTTGCTTTAGAGCCTCAAGCCACTTTGGTCTTTACAGTATGAGTGGTGCTGTCCACCTATTGCAATATATACAAATGAATAGAAAATAAATAAACATATGCGGTCGTAGATATAGAGGTTTTATTATGTGCTCTCCTAAGATATGACACAAACACTTTGCTATACCAACATATGTCCTTTTGCCTATGGCGGTTTGAATCTCCTGGAAAAATCGCTGTAGCACCATTAAGCGCTTTAAAATAGCAGATAAAATGTCTGTAATTCCCGATTACCAAATTTCATGTGGTCCTCAGCCTCGGCATCAGGGATGCATGTCCTGGAGACACACTAACATGCAAAACAAATGCACCAAAAAAAACCGCATCAAGGATTGCAAGGCTGCACATATACTCTCACTGTTTATCTCTCTCAACTCATACATAAAAACATGCACGCACACACACACACCCACACACAACCCCTGGAAAAGACACATTGGCAAATACTGTTTACTGATATGCGGATTGGGCTTAAGAGCGGAACGCTGAGCATTTCAATCTAAACAGTAAACACTCTTAATTGGATTGTGTGCTTATGTGCTTTGATGTGAATCCTCTAAGGACTGTATATTATTAGGCCTAATTGATTCTGATACATACTTACACCAGTTTAGAAAATTAGCCCGAAACAAATGCTTCATCGCGATCCTGATAGCGCTGCTTTACAATCCACCTTTTGGTCAGAGCAGCCATTACCGGAGCATTGTGCCGCTGCCGTGTCAGAGTTCACTGGTCATTTGGCAGTCCACTGAGGCTGCTCTCTCTCTGTGTCAACATCTTGTGGAAATGACACCGCAGACCTCCCGCTCGTCGCAAATGAGGCCCAGAGGGGCCGACGGGAGCCCGAGAGAGGGCTGGTGGGGGCTCGCCGTCACCTTGAGGTTGAAAAGGTGGAGCTTCCGATCCTCTACGTTGCTGACCTCGTATACTTCCACTTGCCTCTGGAGGGTGTGGGTCAAGCGATTCAACCTCGTCCATATAGATCTGCTTTAGAGTCCCCGGAAATGTCAGGCGGTGCAAGGCAAATACAGAGACTGTACTGAGGGACGAGCCACCACCACAGTGTTTGGGTTATTCACACATGAGCAACACAGCTCAGATGTGCTCACAACACAGAAATCTCTGCAGCGTTCAGGTGAGAGGGGGTGCGGCAGGATGTAATCTGTAAATCCTGCTGCAGAGCTCACATGTTTTTATTTACAGCACCTTGACACCGTCGTTGGCCGTCATCACCAAAAACTGAAGTGTCTTCTATGTGTGCAGCACCGATATTTCATCCAGAGATATTTTTATTAGTTTCTTTTTTCTCATTTTTGCATCTGTTTTGGTTAGAGGAATCATCGAGTTCTCACGTCGGCCACTCCGGACATTCTTATTGTTTTCTATTGGGGTGACTCGAGAAACGTTGTAGAAACTCCGGAGGCTCTCACTCGGACATTTGCATTCACACGTACAGCAGCCTGGAGAATGTCCGGAGGATCTCCAGGGTTCAGTGCATGTCTGAAAGCAGCTTAAAACTGTTAATGTGCTGAAATCCGAGGGGTCACATAGCAAAGTTCAGGACAAAGTTAGTCCATCCTTAATAATGTACAAATATTTGGAGAAGAGGATTAGCTTGAAGTCGAAGGTTGGTGCCACGTTTTGGCATCGCTCTGCTCTGGGTTGGGAAAATAACTCCGTGGCCAAACCGGCTGCCGCTTCCTTGGTTTCACGTCACCTGCAATTTGAATTCCATTACTTTCTGTGCCACATTTCAAATAAAGCTCGGGCCTATTAATTACCAAAGTATGGGTTCAGGCCAAAGGTGAATGTGCAATTACAGAATTAAATCAAGCCCCTGTTTAACTTGTCGGTCCTGACAGAAATGATTTGGGTGAATTATTAAATACTTCCTCTGCTCTCCGCTGCTTCATTGTCGGCTCAGACGAACCCAGCTGCAGGAATCCCAGCTCGGCTCCTTTCTGTCTCTCACATAAAACTACTATTGACTGTGCTGTCTTCAACTGTTCACGGTTATGATGAAGAAAAGGAAAAATGATCCGCTGCTTCTGCTGAAAGTTTCCAAATGTTTTTCTGTGTTCTGTGAACCGTTAAATAAAAGAGGTCAAGCTTAATGGGATCATTATGAATTTGTGGTGGTTGCGGTAATCATGCGGAAACTGAATATCATTATCACGGTTTCAGGTCTACTGTATTAGAGGTTTTAATTAGCTACCTGTTCACGCAGTGTAAAGTTATAATGTGACGAGTTTTTTAATTATTCTCACTGCAAAATATATCATATTCCAGTCACACAAAAGGATTTCACTCAGGCCTATTTACACATTTATTAATTTTAACAAGCGAGCCTATGGAAACAGAATAACAAGCCTGCATATAAATAAATATTTGCGTGACTCTTATCTCTTGTGCTCACGCTGTCGTGTGTTAAATGTGGCTTTTCACTAAAATGAAGAAAGCGCATTGTTTCCTTGGCTTGTGCTGCCAGCGAGCATTTGAAATAATTGCTGCTAATGAAACAGTTTGCCAGTGGCCGCCTGGTTTCAGCCTCTGTGACAAGCAGCTGTCTGGAATTAGAGAATCAAGCCGGGGTGAGGTGTTGTGGCGGCTGCAGAGGAATCAACAGTGTCTCAGTGACTGCGTTGCCGTGAGGTTTCTGCTGACATGACTGCAGGGATGTGTGTTCCTCTGGTGGTTCTTCTCAGGTATTGTAAATCTGAATGTTAAATTATAAATAAAAGTGCACCGTAGCTGCTCAGCGCTGTGCTGTTACACCGGGTTACACTTGTTTGTTGTCTTTTCCAGTGTCTTCATGCTTCACTCGGTGTCAGCTGGAGGTTTGTACTGTGCGAAAACAGCAAGAGGTACGTGCTGCACTTTGTTAATGCCTTTTTTCATAATTATGAATTAGCAGGCGTTTTTGAAATTTCCGTCAAATTCTGAATAATTAACAATAAAACGTCAAACAGAAAATGAATACAATCGTGCATGTTGTTCTGCTGCAGCCCGGGCCGCCGCCTTGGGTTTGGATTATCCTGGAGTCCATGGAGCCCCGGAATTCTCCGGACCAGCTCACCATGAGGTGCACCCTGACACGATGCCGCTGAGGCCTCGACCGTACGAAGGCAGTGATCCTTACCTGGATGAGGGAGAACCTAACGTGGCCTCTGACGGACACAATCAACGCCAAGTGGGATCATTCGATGATGGCGCACGTCAACAAGCTCACCCCAGGAGTTCTGAGTCCACGTCTCTGCTGAGCCACGGCGCTTACAACCCAGTTCAAAGTGAATACACCAGTTTTCCCAGAGGACAGACGGACAGTAACCACAACTCCAATTTTGAGGAGGTCAAGCATGTTGCTCCACCAACGCTGTTTCAAGCCTCGGGCCAGCCTGACCTTGCGAATTGGGATCCTCAAGGTCGCGGCGAGTCGCTCTCATTTGTCTACAACAAGCACAACCTTGTTTTTGATGAGTCTGCCCCAAATAGACGTGGCATGTCTCTGAGTGGACTCCCCCTGCCCCGAAGCAGGGGTCATGGCACTTACCACAGGGGTCTAACCGGATTTGGCCCGAGTAGAGAAGTCCCTGTCCTCGCTTCATCTCGTTTCCCCAGCAAAGGCCACGTCAGAGCGATGATTAGCCGAAGTCCCGCGTTTGGTAGACGGGGAAAGATTAGGCTCCCTGACCATCGACTTCGGTCCCTGCACAGAAACCTGGATGTCAAACAGTTTGTTCAAGGTAACCCTGCTCTTAGACTTGGATGATTTAAAGGAAAAAGTTGTTGAACCAAAGGCTCTGACTCGGAGCTCGGCTCTCTGTGAGGAGTTATTAAAGTTAACAGGCATTTTGTGAAGTAAAAGAGCCATTTCAGAATCTATTTGAATCTACTTTTACTGAATGAAGCAATGTCCAACTTATCTGTGTACAACCTGCTACATTATTGCTCTTAAACAAAACACATCACACTTTCCTGCCTGAATATAAAATGTATAAATCCTTAATAATTCCAAGTGTTACTCCTCTTTTTTTCCACCTCCATCATTAATGTCTTCCCTGAGGTCTGGGTGTTACCAGAGTGCCATCTGTTGGTTGTAATGGGTACATATCTCTTTTTTTTTTTTTTTGGCTCCCATTGTTGAACACAGGTGCTGCTTAACAGAAGGTCAGCCTTTTGACAAATCCCATAATCTGGTTACAATCTGTTGTTTGCAAGTACAACTGCTGGTTGTGTTTCTTTCTCCACATAGCTTTGGTCTTTTCAGTGATGGCATGTTTTCACTGGTGGTTGTGATAATTTTAATAAGAGACAATGAGGTGTTAAAATGCAGCTTCAGAATTTGGGAAACTGTCAACAAATGTTAAACGTGTATCTTTGCACAATTTCGTTATTTTAAAGACGAGCAGGATCCAGGAGCACAGCTGGAATTATTTAAGAAAAAGCTTCAAATGTCAACACCTGGCTCTAAAAGAGAAAGTGTGTGTGCGTGTGGGCGGGTACGGGCTATCCACTGATTGACCCATAAATCAATCAGTCAGGAGGCAGAAAGTTGAAATGCTTATGAGCACTCGTCCAGAACGTGAATAAGGAAATGAGTGACAGAACAAAGTGAAGCAATAAGCTGTTTGTGTGGGGGGGGAGTTGTGAGTGGCCATACATCATAAAGGATGTCAGGAGCGGCAGGTGAGTTTGAATCCCACCTGCAGATCACATGTTCGGTGATGTCAGTCAAAATGAGGTTTTAAAAAAGTATTTTGATCACCTGGACCAGTGGTAGAAGTACTCAACATTTGACTTAATAGTACAGATACATTGACAAAAATACACTCAAGTGAAAGTATCACTAACTTTAAACTTTTCCACTTGAGGAAAAGTTAGTTCTTGCTTTTAAATAGACTTAAGGTATTTAAAGTAAAAGTGCTGCCCTACATTAGAATCTCCCCCCTTGAAATACAGTTTGTCTATGAGAGCATTGATTTACTATTAACAAAAAATTATCTATATGGAAATAAAATTAACTTTCATCCAGGCATGTAATGAAATCTAATACAGCAGCCACCCAAATAGTATTTCTAAGAAGTTTATTTGACCTTTTTGATGAGGGACTGTCAGAGGGTGCTACATCCATCCATCCATCCGTCCATCTGTCTCTACACCCTGGACAGCTCAGACAATCGTCTTGATGTAAGACGACAGTGCAAACCACTGTCCTAGCCAAAGTATATTGGAATATCCCCCTTGAAATACAAGTCAACATTTAGTCAAATAAAAAGACTGAAATTTCATGACCTGAGGAGCTGACAGTTTGTCTGCGGTCACATTGATTTAATATTAAAAACTAATTATCTAAGCAGGGAGATAAAAGGAACAGTCATAAAATGAGATCTGATACAGCCGCCACACAAATGGTGTTACTGTGAGGTTTATATGATGGAGCTTTTCTTGAGGGATTGTCAGAGGGGTTTCAGTTTACACGGAGGACATGCTTTGTGGTGGTGGTGGTGGTGGTGTGTGCCACTATTTATTGTTTTCTTACTCACCACAACAAATTGCTTCTTTTCCCACCTGTGGGTCCATTAAGGCCCCGAGATGGAGTTAAATCAACACCTCCTTGACAGCCTCCACAAAAACTGAATAGGTATCATCTGTCGCCGGGCTGTGTTCCTACATCCCCGGTAATTATACAGCAACACCGAAAACATCCACGTGCCCAGAGTCGGCTCCTCGCTGCCCATCCATTGTGCATGAGCTTTTGTGTCGCCCAGCTTGAAAAGTGAGTGTGTTTTCCTTGCAGCGAGTCTCCGCTCTTTGTCTTGTCTGCCCACAGAATGAGTCTCTCCTTGCCTGAATAATGTGCAGACGTTGAAACACTGCATTTTCCTTCACAGGGCCGGAACAATCGCTACTTCTGTGCCTTTGAAAGGGAGGAGATGAAACAATGAACACTAACCGAAATAGCTCTGTGGCTTTTTCTTAGCAGCTATACCGAGCGCATTTAGTGCAGCAGGAAATAATAAATAACGCTGCAGACCACACACAAACACCGAAACAATTACAGCCCTATGATTTCTGTAGAGTGTTTTCAGTCTTATCAGAGAATAAAGTTTTAAGTCCTCTGGTTTGATACGTTGGCACTGGCTGTGCGGGCTGGCATCCCCCAGCAGAATCCAACAAAGCGGTCCACGGGCCAGTCGAGGTTTTATTTCAGTCGGATTATTGTTCACAGACCAACGCACAGTAAAAGTTTATGGAGCCCGTGGAGAGAGTCGTGCCACTCAACTTAGTAGCCAGTGGAGCTTGTGCTGCTCATGTTGTCGGCTTTAGGCTACAAAGTTTTACAAGTGTTTTCTCAAAAATCTGCTAAATATCTTTTTTTAAAGTCTAAACTTTGGATGTGAGCGGCTTTCAGGCGATCCAGGCAGACACAGACGACTCATGCATACGTTATCAGAGCAGGGTCTTAAAGTTGAGAGCAGACTCTGTTCTGCACAGCTATTTGTTACTGTGCGTTGAGGTGCATGTTGAAATCGTTCTATATCATCATTAGTCTAACGTCCAAAAAGTCAATTAGAGAAGGTTAAATACAAATTAACTGTGATTACAATGACAAGCCATCATTTGACATCTATTTTTACAAATGTTTGTTTATTTTACAGATCTCCATTTTTTGGGGACATTTTTACCAATTTCCTTGGAATTCATTCACGGATCATATTTAGGGGACTGATATCTATGACCGTGTGCAGATTGGTGTGGGTCCAAATAAAAATTGGGAACTTGTGGATTTAAATGTGGTCTCATAAGGGCATAGACGCACTGGGAGTAATGTATTTTCTCACGCTGACCAGCCCCAGTCCAGTCTACGATTCCTCACAGTGGCCCCGACAGCCAGTCTTAATATGCATCAGCGAACTGTTTGACCTTGGTGGACATATACGCTCTACCGGGTGCTATTCTAGTTTTAAAATGTAATGTTTACTCAGAATTTTATTGTGCTGGCGGCACATATGCAAATTCCTGGCAGTACAAAATCTAAAAGAACAGGTACTTGCAGTGTGTTGAACCAGGTCGGCAGTAGCATGAGTGGGCACGAGTCCCCCCCACCCCCCAACCCTGCAAAGGTTATCTCTGAGAGACTCCGGAGCTGTGCACTATAAATATGATGCACTACACTTTAAGTTTTGTTCTAACCATCCCAGAAATTACCTTTTCCAACACTTTGGCTCAGGCTCAACACAACTCCGACTAAGTTGTTGAAAAGTGCTTCTGACATTTTATAAAGCCACATTAGCTGATATGCTTTGGAACACATCAACATTCATTTTCGTCATCTGATGTACGAATCTGTCAGAGTGTTTCAGAAGTGAACTGGGCTGCCACAGTCACACGTGTGGAACTTGATATATTTTGATGTCAGCAGCTTCAGTCCTGTCTGTGACTTCGCTCAGATGTGCTCAGATCCCAGCGCACAATCACGGTAGTTACATTCATAAAGAAATAGAACAAAATAGACTTGAAGCGTAAATACAGACGTCAGCTGGTGTTTACATGTCTATCGTATAACTTATTACTGAACTTTCATCATTTTATAGTGAAGCTCACATCCTGCTGCTTCCTGACTATGAAATACCTCCGGCACAAACGATAAAAAAAAAGGAAGAGGCCTAATAAAAAGCTTTTCATTTTTGTAGTCCTCTGTTGCAAATCTGGAGGCAGAGATAAACCTGAGGGGTCAACAGATGATTAGAAAAAATATAAAGAAGAAAAATATTTCTGTTGCACACATCTGAGGTTTGTTTTTGTGCCTCCATGCTGGAAACACAGGTGTTATGTTTTCAGGCCGTCCATCTGTCCATTCGTCCCATTCTCGTTAAGACAATATCTCAGGAACATGTTGAGCGAATGGCTTGGAAGTTAGTTAAAATGTTCACTTGGACTCAACAATTAACTGATTGGAGTTTGGTGGTCAAAGGTCAAAGGTCAAAGGTCACTAGGACCGTACGTCAGTCCCATTCTTATAAAAGCCTGGAGGGAATTTCTTTACATCCGGTACAAACATCTGCTTGATTAACCGATTGGAGTTTGGTGGTGAAAGGTCAAAGGTCAACGTGACCTCACACAACGCAGTTTTGACCCTAAATCAAGAATGAATATGCTAATTATGTCACGGAATATGCGCAATTGTTTGATAGGAAACAAAAATGGCATAAAGGGCAGTCAGTGTTCAACTGCGCTGTGACATCACTATGTTCTGCAAAGACATTTTTCTCCGCATTGCGACCATGTTTCCTGTAAACCAAAAGGCACTCATTCTTGTTTTCTCTGGTTTTTGTCTCCTTCTGATGAAACACTGCACACTTTCACTTCTTCACACCACTTCAAAATGGTTCAAATGAAACCGTCCAAGAAGACACAGGGTCCGTAATGCAATGAGGTCTGATAAGAGATCACAAGTAGACATTATTTCAAAGGGTCATGAGCCAAAAAGGTTGGAACCACTGCTGTACTTTAGTGAAAATCCTGTGTAGATTTGAGTGTTAGGATTGGAACGATGTGCTTTGGTACCATGTGTTTCTTTGTTGTTTGATGCAATGTAGGGCCCCCCCAGGGTCCCTTGTGCCTGAGGCCCTCAAAGTCCCTTGAAACGCTCCTGCTCAGATCAAATGGGAAACTTTATCATGTAATTTCTATTCAAATCATCACTTCTTCCTCAATTCATTCTTTTGCTAGATGTGTTTAAGTTGCCTCCTTCACACAGGCCCAGAGCAAACAGTGGTTAGGAAGGTGTACACGAGCTGGTGTGTGTCTGTGTGTGTTTTGTAAAGTGTATCTTGCCTCCTCGTGTCCCTCTCCGCTCCTGTTGTCCCACCCCAGGCTCGCAGTGAGCCCACTACAGCCTGCTACCACAACTGACCTGTGGCAAGGGGGGAAATCAATAGTCAATTCCATTTTGCAGCCAGCGTGTGACAGGTACTAGATAGGAGTGGATTGGGTGCATGTAAGGAGCAGGAGCGTGAGTCGGAGATTGTCTGACCCCCCTCTCCTTTCCCTCTCTCTCACAGTGTCTGACTGTCTCGCTCGACCAGCCCTCTTGGTGGAAACGGCAGTGAAGTGAGAGAGGCCGCACTGCTCTGTAGCTCGGGGGTATGTAGACATATTAAGCATCGTCCACTGCGAACGCTGAATATGACTGATGATTGTGGGGAGAACTGAATCAGAATCAGTCGTAAATGCCAAGTGAGTGCACAGGGAATCAGATTTTTTAAATAATAGTGACACACAGCGAGATTCACAGGCTTCCTCACATATATTAATACATTTTTTTGACCGTGTGCATTACATGCATGTTGCAGGACTCTTTGATCAGTATGCAAACTGAATCCACACACATGTTAGGATTGTGACATTGATGATGGGAAATGAAAGCACATGCACCTTCCACATTGCCACTCTCCACAACATATGGTTCCTCCATCTGGGACTTTTCATCATGTGGGCAGCTCGTGCAGCACAAACACTGCAGGCTTACATGCCACTTTCAGAAGGAGGTGTGTTTGCAGCCATGCTAACAGTGAGGCTACAGTCAGATGGTTCACTGAGACGGAAAGAAAATTCAGACGAGTATTAACATCATACCTGTATTATCATTGTGAGAATGTTAGCATGCCGACGTTAGCACTTAGCTCAGGTTGAGGCAGTTAGTGCAGCCTGGATATGGATTAGCCTTACCTCCGCTAAAGGTTATGATTTGGCCTTGTTTGTTTGTAGGTTGATTCGTTGATTTTCAATTGTTGGTTTGTTATTCAGCAGGATTACTTGAAAACTGCAGAACAGATTTCCACTAAATTTGGTCCAAGGATGTAAAATGGGCCAAGAAAGAACCAACTCCATTTTGGCCTGGATCCCCTTGTCCCAGAGATGAATAATTCCCTGTTTCAAAGCTGGTAAAAGTGAGTAAGTGGACACTTGAGTGAAATGCTTTAGTTCCACATAAACCTTTTTTCCAATGACAGTGTTTGTACAACTTCTAGGAAATACCACATAAGATATATTATTAGTTTAGTTACCCAACACACTTGTTTTTAGTACTTGGTGATTACACAATAAACCATCACAGTTACACACAAAATAAAACACAACATATGTCAAACGTTCATAAAAACCTTCGAATAAAAATGCATCTAACAATAATAGTAACAATTATATTTAAGAGATTTAAAAGACACTAAGGATGTTGCTTGTTCTTTCTTAGTAGGTTTTGGTCTTTACCAGTAAAGGCCCAGTTTTTGGACCTGGAAATATATAACCGTTTTTTAACCAGCTGAAGATGGTCTTCACCAATGTCTGACTCCTCTGTTCCAGGGCTGATTTGACAACTTTCAGGCACAACTTTTGCAGCTTTATTATCGCAAACACAGAACACAGAGTGTGTTCATTTTGACTTAATGGGGTTGAGTGGAGCAGTGGGAAAAGCAATTGTTCAACAGAAGGGTGCAGTTTAAGACTGTGCCCTAAATATTTTTAGATTTGAATGTGGGCATCTGTGATTAGCAGGAGCCGTGATTACAGCGGTTGTGATTGCAGTTAACTACAGTAATTGTGTGTGCAGCGGCAGATAGATACGAGGGGATATTTCCAGCGGTGACTAATTCGGGGTTAGTCACATCTTTAATGTGAGTGGGATTCTAAAGAGGAGACAGCGTTCTATTAAGTACAGTACAAGAACCGTAATCAAACCTAGCAAAGCTTCATCACTTCAACTTAGCTCCGGGGCCCTCAGCTAATTTTACTGCTCAGTGAAACGTGGCATGTAATACCCAGTAGATGGAGA
The DNA here is from genome assembly GCF_022539355.2 of Hippoglossus stenolepis. Classification (NCBI taxonomy): domain Eukaryota; kingdom Metazoa; phylum Chordata; class Actinopteri; order Pleuronectiformes; family Pleuronectidae; genus Hippoglossus; species Hippoglossus stenolepis. The sequence continues at coordinate 20,390,726 of NC_061490.1, forward strand.
ACACTGTGTTCATTACTGCTGATTAGGGAAAAAAAGATCAAGCAAAATATGTCAACGTATGATAACCACTTAATGTATTTTTAATTAGTGCTCGCGCTCCCTCGTTCTCCTATTGAAACCTATTCAGAAACCTACCGCCGTGTGCATTTATTTGCTCCTGCAGCCACCACTTGATTAACAGTTACAGCTTCCATTATGTGTTTTGAGGGCGGCAGAGTGGCCGTGCAGGGGATGCAGCTGCGAGATTAAAAGTTGAGTGGGTGAGCTCGGTGGGTCGCCCTCGTGCACCCATTGGAGATCGAGCCTCGGCCGGAGAATCATTTCATAATTTAATAAGCTAATAAACGCGATATGGCAAGTTGTTTCGAGTGCCCTTGGGGGGTGGGGGGGTCAAAGCACAGTTTACAATCACATTTAAAAGCGTGTTGTATTACCATGCTGACAGACGCTCGGACAGGCGCGGGGATGGAGATGGCGGCGTCGCGAGGCCCTCGTGATACAGCAGACCTGCTACTTCAGAGGTCGCACTCAGCACAGAGGGGTCAGGCTGAACCACGCTTACCGCATTCCTCCAGACGGCTCCCCGGAGTCACGCTGCAGGGCATTTTGACAGCCGCCGTATTAACACCTCGTGGTAAAAGACCATTAAGGGGCGTTTGCACTCGGGCCCCCGAGGCTCTGGAACGACCTTCGCGAGAGGAGATCTGGTCAGAGGTGTCAGGGATGTCTTTCAAGTCCCTTCTTACAACAATTTATAAATGCATCACATTGTTTTTACCTGTTCCATTTTAATAAAGGTGATTTTGTGACTAAATGGAAAAATGGTGAATAGTCTTTCTGGTGTTAAAGATAACTCAAATGTCTTTACATAACAAGTTTGCCATTCATCCATTCACACACACAATCATACAGTGTATCTTGCAGCACTTTCTCTACCCCTCGTACGCTGCCGGTTCTGTTGTCAGGAGCAATTTAGGGTTCAGTATCTTGCCCAAGGACACTTCGGTTCGCAGAATGGCGGAGACTGGGATCGCATTCTGGTTAGTGGACGACCCACTTTACCTCCTGAGCCGCAGCTGCCCCGCAAGTCTGGTTTATTTTACTGTGGTGAAAACATGACCTCCTGTGTGGAGGCTGTAAGGATTTTTGGTATTCGTACCAGATTAGATTTTTTTTCCCCCTGAACTATCAAACTCTCGTCTTTTCGTGAAAGCCCTGAATTCTATCAACACACAAAGGATCCGTCCCATAGCTTGGGCCCCTTCAGTCACGTGCTCCTTCCTGGAAAATAGTGAAGTTTCACAAATTCAAAACAAGGATGTTGATGCTGCTGCTGCTTGGCTAACACACACCACACAAACCACACACACACACACACACACACACACACACACACACACACACACACACACACACACACACACACACACACACACACACGCGTGCACACACACACGTCCTCCAATCTGTGTTGTTTTGAGCCACACTCTTTCATCTGCTGCTTTCAGGGCTGATGAGAGCTCCTTGTCTTTCTGGGTCTGCTGCAGCTGCTGTGTGGTGAGTGGCAACCCTCTGCATCTCCTTTATTTTCACCTCAAGTGATTTTTCTGCTACCTTCATTTTGATACTTGAGCCAGATTGAAAAGGAAAACTTTGCAAAACTTGGAATGACGCAGGTTCATCATGGATAGTTGTGACCTAATCCATTTGAAAGACTTACTAATATTTAAAACACTTGTTTAATGGACATTTTGGCTGTTCGCTTTATTTGTGTATTTAACATTTTGTACATATTTTGTATTTGTACATTTTGGAAACACAAAAGCTACAGAGGAGCTTCAAATAATGAAGATTCAAGATTGAATTCTCTGATAAGATAATCCTTTTAAAACAGCATATTTGAAATGTAATGAAAAAAGTGCCACATTTAACCTTAAATCTAAGCTTTAAACAAATTGATTTGACTTCCCTAGAAAACAGTGATTTACTTTATTTTAATGCAAATTAGGTTTTTCCTGAACATTCTTCTAAATAGCGACAGTGTAACTATGGAAGTAATATCAACTTGTTCAAGAATGAAAACATATTTATGCTCTGTTCATCCATTTGAAAAGAGGATGTGAAACAGATTCCTTTGGTCTTATTTAGACGTTTGGAGTTTTACAACTGCTGACAGAAAAGGTCACTGTGTCTGATGTCAGATGGAGAAACTGTTCTCTGACTAACAAATTTCTGTGGTCGCAAACAAATGTAAAGAATTCTTTGACACCTTTTCAAAATCCGTATCTAAAGCCACAGGGCTTTACGTGAGAAATAACACAGAAAAGGGGAAATGGTGGCAGGTTTGTCATTGTTCTGTGTCGAGGATATTGCCAAATCCTGACGGTGGGCGTTTTGAAACCTGCAACGGGAAAGGAAACGGTGGCTACAGCAAATCTTTACATATGGTCACATGACTCAGAGAGACACCAAAGTTAATCTATATAACATGTTGGCACCAGAGCAGGATTTGGCAAATACACTGAAAATGGTCCCTCTTCATTTATACAGTCTTTATTTCCACTCTGCCAAATTGTGTTTGTTGACAAAACTCCAAATTTAATAGCACATCTTTTCTTTCCCCCTCCCCTCCCCCCCCCTCCTCTTCTCCCAATTTGCCTTTTGTCAGAGCCACAGGCAATTACCCATTAGAAATAAGCAGAAACCCTGTAAAAAGGGAAGCAGGAGAAAAATGGAGGCCTTTATGTGTGCTGCTGATAAGAAACAGGCAGAAATCCCATTTCCCTCACATCGCTAAATGCAAACTTATGGTTTCATTAGTGACAGCAGCGAAGAGTCTGAGTGAAGTCACAAATTAATAAAGTAATACCTCCCAGTCTTGTTGTTGAGGTTGTTTACAATTTCATTCAGACATTTAAAAAAAAAATCTGCTCAAAGAAATAAGTTGAATTTAACCATGAAAAGTGACTGTCCTTTTTTTTTAAGTAGATGTTGACGACATGTTTCAGCCTCAGGACTATAACGGCCTTTAGGATCTGCAGTTTCTCATCAGACAACGAGACCGAGACTACAGGAAGTTTCTCAACGATTTGGTCTCTGACTGGCTCTGTGTTCCCATGTGTAGAGAGAACATGTCATTGTGGTCAACTGACACATCGGCACACAGCTTTTCCTCCTGCTACCTTCTTCAAACCCACAATGACTTAACACCACCAGTGAAAAGCATTGTTTTGCTACGATGTTATTGACATCTAGGCACTAGCAAAAGTTTATTTTTTTTTATTTTTTGTTTTATGGATCATTGAATCTATCAATTGATCTTACAAAAACAAGTTTACATGTCTACATACATGTAATTGTGGGTCAAAGCTAAAGCTTGAATATAAATCAAGCCACTGTAAATAGCATCTTCTACTGAAGTGGTGCTGTTGTAGGTGTTGACTGTGAACAGCAGGGGGTGTAGTTTCACCGTCTCTTGGACAGAAATTCTCAGGTCAGGGGCCTGCTAGGAATTCCATTAGTTGGGAATAATATCCCTTTGTATTCATATAGGAATAGGAATGGATTCATTATATTTTATTTTATTTTAGCAAAACCAGTTTCTTTTAGTGAATTGGAAACCAGTTCCCACACAAGCTTTATATTTACTATTATTCCACAAATAATAGTAAATATAATTGTGGGGCCAGTAAAATCACAAATAATAGCTTAACAAAATAGAATTTGAAGTCGTGTGTGATTGAATGTGGGTTTCATCATTTTATTGCAAAATCTCTATAAGTCACTAATGTGTAGGGTCACATGATGTGATGTGACACATGTTTACATGATTGTGAAAGACTTTGAAACAAAACGTACCTTTTCTCATTTATTTTGGTGTCCGGACAAAAATGTTCTGGCTTTTCAGACTAAAAACTGTTTTGTTCTTTCCTCCTTCACCACACACAGAGACGCAGTCGAGCTGTGGCATGTCCGCAGTCCGGCATCCGGAGCTCAGCCCATTCTTAACTCGTGTGCTTGTGTAATGGTGAGTATTTCAAAAAAAAATCTGAATTCATCTCCACCTCCCTCACACCTGTTGTTGTGATACGAAGGTTCCCAACTGATTCTGCGATTTAAGAAGCAGGTTGTTGACTTAATATCAGAAACACAATATGCCAGAGAATTGCTTCCATCTGCTTGGCTCACAAGCTCCCATCCTCTACTCATTATACATGATCAATCAGCTATGGAGCGCACGCCCAGCAAGGCTAGTTACCTTCCAACAACCGGCAATTACAATGTTCCTGTCTGCTCGGAGGAGTTCCATCCCTCTAATAGAAGAGTATAGGAGGGAAGATTCACTCTGTGAACAGCATACTTATTTATTGCCTGCAGAGAATTTAGATTTACATTTGTTACGGCGGGGAAAGCTCTAAATGTCACATCCTTTGTGTAATGATGCTACATAAATGTGATCCCAGGCTGTTTTTCTATTATTCATGAGTGTGTCATGTATCTGTCTGCGTTTGGGTTTGTTGTGACTCTGTTCTGCAAACAGCTCTGCAGATTGTTTCCACTGTTTCAGGAGGCAGCCAGTGCTTTCTCTATGCATCTGTTTATTTATATTGAAATATGATGCATAATGGAGATCACATATTTGTTCACATCAGCCGTCCTTACCAAACACTTGGAACAGCACATTGAAGCGACAGACGTTATTACTCTCAGTTCCTCCTTCACACGACGCAGCGTGTTGCTTTAAAAAGGCCAATTCAGACATATTGTTTTGTAATTTAGGACTAATGCACTTCATCTTGACTCTTTAACAGGTTTTATCATCATGATATCCGCATGGGTGTCAGTGATTGTAATGCTGGTGGTGCTAGTGAATGAAGTGAAGAATGGTGAGTGTCTCGGAATCAAATAACTAATCTAAATGGAAATATCTAAATCGCAGTTACGATGAAAACTGTTTCTACACCTGCTCTTTCTCTGCTGATGTTCTTTTTTATAATAGCAAGAAATAAAAGAGTTGATTTTCTCACTTTCAGAGGACGTCAGACGGCCGTGTGCCCACATCCAGACACCCAGCTCAGTGGTGGCCCTGGGGTCACCAGTCACAGCCACCTGCGTCATCAGCGACAACTGCCTTCAGGCCATTGGACAAGCTGTTCGTGTAGAGTGGCGCCTCGGCGGTCGCCTACTTCCCAGCAGCCCCGCGGCCAATCAGAGCGACAGGGTTTCTGAGGTTGTGATACCGAGCTTCAATCACACCAGGGCCTTCCTCACCTGCTGCGTGCAGACCTCTCCCTCTCAGGTCGTAGGAGGAGTGGAGATCAGAGCTGGATGTGAGCGGGACTCAAAGTTCTTTTACGTTCGTTCATCTCAGGATCAGTTGAGCCAGTCCACTAGGGAACAAAACAAAAACAGAGATTTGGGAACGATTTTAGGTTTTTTGGTTTGAAGATTCAATTGTTGAATTAAGCTCAACATATCAAATTAAAGAAAATTTCAATTTCAATGCTGAGTTGATTTGAATTTCTTGAATCAACTTTAAGAGAAACCTGGAACTTTTTCATCGACCAAGATCTGACGTGTTTTAATAGATGGATCAAAACATGTCTCAGAAATTTAAATAAAACAAAAAGAAGCAGCATATTTAAATAAGGACCAGTTACTTACAATGTAACTGCTTTTATTTTACACTCTATACCCAGATATATGTTATGGAAAATGAATAAAAACTTGACTTTACTTTGTTTTTCCATGTGAAAGATCCACCAGAAGCACCACAGAACCTCAGCTGTCAGACTAACCTCACCACCCCGGAAACCCTGACCTGCAGCTGGGCCGCTGGGCAGCAGAACACCCACCTCCCCACCCAGTACACCCTCCATACCGAGATCCAGTAAGATTCAGGAAAACACTGAAACCGTTAAGTAGCATCACAAGTGTCATTTACAAAAATAATGTGTGCGAGGCTGCACAGTGACATCTCCCACATTATGATTTCCTCATTTCAGGGATTCAAACGAGAACTTTATCTACAAGCCCCCGACAGATGTCCACCACTTCACCATCCCTCGCTCCGGCTTCGTCCTGTACTCTGATATTAAAATATATGTGAAGGCGTCAAATGAACTTGGAGAGGCAACTTCAGAGCCCGTCGTAATGGAGCCCATCAGTGCAGGTGAGAGTTATATGAGCGAGTGGTAACCTCCATTAGACAGTCACTTACTGGCCATTATCCGCTGTTTAATGAGAGGGATATACGGCCCTGGACAATCCTTCCTTCTACTCCTCCATTTTTCTCTCTTCTTAATCTAATCAAGCCTCAGTTTGTGCATTTAATCTAGTGCCATTACACTGAAGGTACTTTCAGAATCCAAATCCAAAATGTGGATGAAATAATATTCCATCTGTTCCACATTGAACAGACCTTTGACCTGTTTCCCAGGTTGCACACACGTACATCTACATCCCAGCAAGTAGCCAGAAATTACTCCTTGCTAGTTTGTTGTGACACAAGGAAAATATAAACCTGGGTTTCTGTTTGGATACGTGAAATAATACAATATAAGATTTGTACAGCGAAATATAACTGAAAATAATGCATGTTGATTTTGTTTACCTTTGTTTTCAGGTCATGCAATCAGATTAGACTTCGATAGATAGATAGATAGATAGATAGATAGATAGATAGATAGATAGATAGATAGATAGATAGATAGATAGAAAGATAGATGGTCAGTGTCCGTATTTTTCAGACGTCCAGGGTGGGATGAGTATTTGCCGTTGTGCTGTTGTAGATCCAGGAGAGATCCACCGTAATGTGTCTGCTTTGATGACTCTTTTATTTCAGCTAAGTTTGACCCACCAAGGATTCTGAAGGCGGAAGCTGTGCCTAAACGACCCGGTTGCCTGAGGCTGAGCTGGAGCTTATCAAAGCACCAGGTCTGGCTGCTTGACATCAACCTGAACCTGGAAGTCCAACTCAAGACTGCTGAGAGCCATCAATGGAGTGGACCACCAGTGAGTGCCAATCAATCCGGTGTCAATATTAACTGAAAGCGTAGATGATCCCCTATGGTTGCAGGTGGTTGTGTACATAACAATGAGTGTGTGTGTGTGTGTGTGTCTGGAGTCGTATTTGTAAGGCTTGTGTGCTCTTGGACATTTGTCAGATCCTGGTGAGCCGGGTTAAACAAACCAGACCTTTGGACCAGTGCCGCCTGCTCCATGGGACTCAGTACTGTGCCCGGATTCGAGTCAGACACCAGCAGAGCCCCTGGAGCGAGTGGAGCAGCAGCCAGTGCGGAGTCACCTTGGAGACGGGTGGGGGCTATGATCAATTCAGTGTGACACAATCAGTCACTCCAACATTTCCCAATCTATCGCCTTTTCTTCCATTTTCTGCTCTTTTCAATATATGCTAATGTCATGTTCTACATCTCCCATTGCTTTGCTCTGTAGCCCAGGACTGAATTGATCTATTGAGTCTTGCCACACACTCTGGCAGTGAATCCATAGACCTGTCTCGTAGAGAAAAGTTTTACTTTCTAAAGGGTGAGAGGAGGAAACGCAGGCTTTTGACGAGCTGCGGAGCTGACAGCCGTCTCTCTCTTTTCAGCTCCCACTGGACGCCTCGACTGGTGGATGAAGCTATCAGGGGATCCCATGCACAAACAACTCAACATACACTTGTTTTGGAAGGTGCACACATCACACACATTGCCTGACACCTGTCACACACTGATGGTATTTTCTGTTATAGCTCCGCCTGAGTGTGTGAAGCCTGCCTTTGAAATGTCTCCTTACTATTTTTTTTTCTGTTGCAGCCATCAAAACAATTCCGCGCTAACAGCCAAAATGTGTCATACATCGTCTCGGTGCAAAAAGCGCCAGGTGAAAAGGGAAAGTTGTGCGCTACGATGGGGAGCTACTGTACTTTCCAGCTTCCTGGAAGAGCAAAGAGAGTGTATCTGAGCGCTGTAAACGCAGTCGGGAAATCCCCCCCCACTGAGGTTCGCATTTACAAACATAAAGGTAACAACTACCATATTTAAATGCGCTGCTTTGGAAAATGACTCATGTTTGATATAGTTTCCCCATAATGTGCGTAACAAATTTCCTGTGCCATTAGCTCTTACAGTGATATCAGACATCTCAGCCGTTCCTCAGGATGACAGAGCCTTTCTGGTCCAGTGGAAAAACACGGATACCTCCAGTCTCATTGGTTATGTGGTTGAATGGAGACCTCTGCTAACAACAGACCTCTCCCTCACCCAGTTTGAAATGGCAGACAGAAGCCAGTCCAGCCTCATTATAACAGGTATGTTTTATAGTATTTGTGTTGCACCTTTTAAAATCCATGTGCATCTTATTTTATTCAACCTTTATTTGGTTTTCCTGCTCCGCTGCTCTTCCTGTTACGAGAATTCAAACAATCGCTCTTATGCAAGATGCTTTTTTTCCCCTTGGGCCCGACCCGCCTATACACACTGTTCGGAGCTTACGGGCCCTGATCCACTCTAACCTCCTCGCTCTCATCAATAGGAAGCTTTGAGCCCTACAAGCCCTATGGGATCTCTGTGTATCCGCGGTTTAAGGATGGGATAGGCCTTCCTCAGACTGTTAATGCCTACTCAAGACAAAAGGGTAAGTCACCGCAGACGCCGGGGGAATCACACCAAGAGCAGGCAGAGGTGTGAGAGTCAGACTGCCTGAACTTTGAAGAAGTGAGAATAGAGATTGCCATATTAGTTTAAAGAAAAAATATATTGTGCAATCGATCAGAAGCATCTGAAATGTGATGGAGTAACGCCCCCTTGTGGATAGATGTGAACAATGACTTTTGCTGGGCTTAGGGTTTTAAATCAGAAAATAATCATCTGTAATTGAAGCTTTGAGCTCATATAGCAGCTGAAACTGTGATAATCACTCATGATGAATACATTTCTTTTTTTTTTTTAAAGCTCCGTCCATGGTTCCAAAAATACAAATTAAAAAGATGTGGCACTCGCATATTGAGCTCACCTGGGATGAGATACCATTAGAGCAAAGAAATGGGATCATCCAGAGCTACAAAATTTTCTACTGGGACCAGAAGGGTCCCATTAATGGTTGGTGAAATAAATCATTTCTATAATCTTTTTTTATGTAGAAAATGCTTCTTCTTAAAACGTTACAGTTTAAGAATTTTGAATTTATTGAATTAACTTTTATCTACTTATTTACTTTAATTTAAATTTATATTTAATGTGATTAAATAAAATTGATTTGATTGTTTTTTGTTGTTTTAGCCTCTTGTGAAGCGCTATCTAACTTTGTTAAGAAGAGATACAGAAATTAAAATTATCATTATTATTATTAATGTCATTATTCATATTAAACCAATGCCTGACGTGTCTTTCAGTTGTGAATGCTGACCCGCAGGAGAGAAGGGTGATCCTGAAAAACCTCAAAGCTGTGACTGTGTATGAAGCGTTCATGATGGTGAGCACGGCCGGTCGGAGCCTGAACGGGTCGAGGATTCACTTCGAAATCGAACCCTTTGGTTGGTATAATTATTTGTTAGGTAGAAACACAGCTTGTTTGTTTTTACATCAGATATTTAATTCAGAGTATGCTTTTCTCTCTTCTCAGATGCTGTGACCATTGTGATGATTTTAATTGCGTCTGGTGTTGGACTCTCACTTCTGATCATTTTCTCGGTCCTGACTTGTTTCTCCAACCACAAAAGGTGAGCTCATTGTCACACTGTGTTAAGCTGTGATGCTGTAACATGGTTTATTCTCACTGCGTGTATTTTCTGTTCCTCTGTTTCCAGGCTGAAGGGGCAACTTTGGCCGATTGTTCCTGATCCTGCTAATAGCAGCATTAAGAGATGGACATCAGAGACATCACAGGTAAATAAACCACACACAATGAAAAGGCTTTTATGCAATAAGCCCCTAATTTGGTTAAAGCTGCACTACTCACTAAATTTATATGAACAGTGAATCACATTGTTCTGTGTTAGGTGAAAGGTGTTGCTATACTGAGAAGTATAATTCTGCAGTCAGAGTCAATACTCATCTATTTTCAGCAAAAGAAGGCTCCTATAGATTTTGTCAATCTCATCTGTCAATCATGAAGTGTCACCCAGTTTTTTTTTTTGCATCAAATAACATAAAAACACACTTTCAATTCACTTATAATTCACTTTTTAGTTTGGCCCAGGTCCTATTCACTAACATGGAAGGGGTGGGGTTTATGACCTATACTGCAGCCAGCCACCAGGTGGCGATCAAGAGGATTTGGCTTCACTTTTGGGTAGCTGTTATGGCTTCCATCTTTATATACAGTGTTTGTTTTAGAGCTTATTCAACTGCCCCCAGGTGGTCAAAAAAGCAATGTAATGTAATGACATGTAATATATGAGATGTGAGACACTCATGACCAACTTATTTCCATCGGCAGTATATTCATCCTGCCAGGGACAGGGACGAGCCCAATCCAGTTTACCTGTCCCACCTCAGTTTCCTTGACCTCCCAATGAAACTAAACAAACAAGAGGATGATCATTGGCTGAGCAGCACAGAGGACACCAGTGACCTGGGAGAGTCCATTTGTGGTTCACCCTTCATCCCTGGATACACGGGTTCGAACAGCGACTCTGTTCCCTATGCCACTGTGATGTTCTCTGATCCGTGCAGCAGCGCTCCGCCCAAAGAGTCAAACGTCTATCTGCGCTCTGAGTCCACGCAGCCGCTCCTGGAGACGGAGGAGTCCTTCAGTCCTGAATACTACCAGAATATGGCGACTGATGGGACGCCAAGGGAGCAGTGTTTCTTCGGTCCAGGGCATGATTGTGTCGTCGAAGAAGGGGTGGACCCAGTTATCATTTGGGACGACTTTCCTTTTCTGCGAGCATTAGCTATGAATGATACTCAAAATGACTAAAAGTTATTTTTTACTGATAATAAGAATAACTGCTTTGCCAGATAGCCGTGTTTTTGTAATCAGTAGATTGTGTTAGACTGATCCATAGTAGCATACAGCTGTGAATAAATGTTTTGGAATGCTGAAAATTAAACTGATTATGAAGCCGATGTTTTAGCTGTACAACAATATCACCTCTTTTAGGAAATCTGTTTTTTACCCAAAAATGTTATTACATTGTTGAGATGACATTGTTGTCGTTATATAACATGAAATTGTTCATAAAAGAAGAAGAAATGTAATTTTATGCTGACTGTTATACCTGAACATGTTTACCCACAGTGCTACCAGAAAAGCAGTTCCCTGTAGCAAATGGATGGAAATTAAAATGGAAGTGGAGCTGCGTGTAAAAACATGGTGAAGTAAAGCAAAATGTTCACTCAACAAAGCAGCCTGAGGTGATTTCAGGTAAAGAGAAACACTTTCTAGGAAATTGATTTGAGACCAAATTAATGTCACTCAGGTTTTTTTTCATTTTCTTTTCCTTTTCATTGAAACATGTCTGAAGTTCTCAAATCAACTCAAATATGATCCTTAGGGTAAACTCTGATGTTAGTGGTGCAACTATTATTTACTCATATTTCAGTGTAACCTCAAATGCTCTATACCTCAATTTACTTGTGAAAGTTGGAGGAAAATGATTTTAAACTGTGTGAATGGATTAAAATTCATTGACGGAAAGAAGCTGAGAGTTTTTCTTTGATTAAAAGGTCACAAGATTAAAATATTGTCCATTTATACCACTGAGCTTTTTTTATCCAACATTGTTGCTGTTTTATCTCCTACATTGTCATTTCATAGGTTAATTAATGTAAATATGACAATTTTGTATTGTAAATGTATGTGCACGTGTAACAGCCTGTTATCAGCTATAAATTAATAAATTCTCACAGATATTTTTTAGATTGATTTGTATCAAAGACACATCTCAACCTGAAACCAATCAACCAAAAGCCTCTAAAACCTTTTAAATAGAGTACATACAAATAAATAGTTGTTTATCAAACTCTCTATAATGCTAAAATAAATTAAGGTGGAATTAAAAGGCTGCGAATCTAGGTTTCCTGTTGTTTTTGTCACATAAACCAAAATTAACCTCTGTTTATTGGGTCAATCGATGTGTTCTGTGATCGATAGCCCAGCCTCGATCAAACACGCTCCGCTCCGCACTCGGCTAGTTTAGCCTGGTCAAAATGGCGCTTCTCATGTAGGGGTCGAGAGCCACTAGCTGTGATACCTTCATCACTTCCAGACATTAGTCGTGTCCCTCCTCACCTCTGCGTGGAGCCATGTTCACTAACGTAGCTCTGCGGACCGTCCTGAAATCCACCGCCGGTGTTTTACGGGATTTTGGCTGCGCCGTGAAACCGTGGACCTGCAGCTCGGCTCTAACCGCAGCACCGGGAGGAGTCAGCGCCGGTGAGTCCGACCGAGACACGAGAAAACAGGCAGGAGCGGACCGGAGCTAACAGTTAAAGGATCAAAGTCAGCTAACAGTTAGCGAACAGTTAAAGGATCAAAGTCAGCTAACAGTTAGCTAACCGACCTGTTTACTGCCTCTCGGTCATCATTTAGCCTGGACACCACCAGTACCCACACATCAACACTAGGGGGCGCTGTGCTACATTCAGCCACATGACTGATTCTGGAAGTTATATCACTCCTCTTTAAATATGTAAACACAAGATGAATTGCATTTGCATCTGTGGTCCTCGTCCTATTAGTTGCCTTTTTATTTATCTTTCTTTTATAGGCTTTTATATACCTATGGAACACAATCATTTCAAATAGTTTAATGAGATGGCAGCATTACAGATCCACCACTATGTCTAACATGTAGAATATAGTGAGCCGACATTTTGGCTTTCTTTACTGTATTGTTTGAAAAGGATCAGGCTTGTCATCAGACCATGTTACTTTATAGAATTGTTCTTTATTGATCATCCTTTTGTTGCATTTCTATCATTCTGTCCTCTCGCTACACATTAATATCTCTTCTCTCTCTTCAGTTGCAGGAAGCTTTGCTCTTCCTCCACCAGTGAGACATTATGCCCGGGGTGCAAAGACAAAGAAGACAGGTATATGATGAGGCTGCATTGTCACCCAACCATGTTTTATTATTTTTGAAATGTTCCTTTTTCAACCAAATATGTTGTGTGTTCCAGTTCCTCAGAGCCAGCTCAGTGATCTTCATCCAACGATGCTGAGGATGGACTATGCAGCCGTACCTCTCGTTCAAACGTACATATAAACTGTTCCTCACATAAAATGAGAAAAATTCAAATGTAGCTTTAAGCTTCATTACAAATCTGTGTTCATGTATTTATACAATAATCTGCTACTTATCTAACACCAGTGTGTTTCCTGTTAACAGGATTGATGATGTGGTCAAACGACTTCTTTCACTGGAGTTAGCATGTCATGTAAGTTCTTAAACCTCAGCAGAGTGATTTGCATATTTTTCCTGTTTTCTTTTTCTCTGCTAAAGATTGATTTTCTTGAAATTCACACTGACTTGCTGCAGAGTCATTAACAGGTAGTTAAATACTCATGTCCTCAGAGTGACAAGCTACAACTGAAGAAGGAACAGCTGATTGCAAAGGTTCAGAGGGATGAGAGCGACCGCAGCTCAGTGGAAGTTAAGGGTGAGTTACTTTGCTTCAGTGTTGCACAAAGTGTTTTCAGTGAAATGCAGAGATACTGTGTAACCTTTGTCAACTCTATTTTGACCAAATCCTCTTTTTTACTGTCTGTTCCTTCAGTGGCTATTTTGACAGCAAGAATCCGAAACTACCAGGAGCATTTGCAAAAACACCACAAGGTGAGTGAAGGAGAATCAGTTTGGCCTGTGTTCAGGTTAACGTCACATGTTTTTGCACCATGAGAAAAGTTCACTTATGAATACATACCCACATTTCCTCTCTGTCTTCCTCTGGTGTCAAGTGTGTGTGAAGCACAGGATATCCTGTGTACTCCCCCACGTGAAATAAAAACATGCGTAGCACGGTTATGGTTGGAAATTTCCACATTACATTACACATCGAACACCTTGTTTGTAACTGGTATAGATGGGGAATAGAGGTTGTGTAACTTTTGTTATATTTGTAATTAAAATGTCCTAATTCCCTCCTATGTGGGCCTGTTTGAATCACATTTGAAAGATCCTCATTCTTTTGGGAATTTTTTCACTCCAGGACAAAGCTAACAAGCGGCGGATGCTAATGGCCATTGACACAAGGAAAAAGATGTTGAAATGCCTTCGACTGGTTCGCTATGATGCCTTTGAGAAAGTGTGTGAGCAGCTGGGAATCACTTACACCTTCCCCCCAGAGTATTATAGACGAGTCACCCGTCGCTGGCTGGCAAAGAAGGCCCTGTGCATTAAGGTAGCAGATAAATGACCCCATTATTCTTCTTAAATCTATATTTACTATAGATGTAACTGATTAACACGTTGAAGGTGTCGGACCTCCCCTCACTCATCTGTGTGTGTCTTCACAGGTCTTTAAAGAGGTGCAGAAGCGGAAAGAAGAGGAGAGACTGAAGACGAAGCAAAGTTTAGCCTCCATTGCAGCAGAGGCAGCCAAGACAAATGCCACAACCCACTAAAAGATGTCATACTATACATAGTTTATCATACTATAAATGAGTGAATGGCAAACTATTAAATCTTGACACACATCTTTACTTTTACACCTTAAGTTAAGGTATTTTGACATCTGGATTAATGGCTTCCTTTTCCATGTTATCAAAATAAAATATAATGTGCTTATGTTTTCGAGTTGATGTCTGATTTCTGAAAATGTCCAAATAAATGGGATAAAGTGACTGAAAATGTATTTGTGTTTATTACTACATTGTTAGGAATGAATTATTCAAAAGGTGTCTGAACATATATGTGAAGCAGTGATTGAGCTCACTACAAGTATGTATTTTCTGAAGTAGCTGAGTCAACCAAGTAAGTAGGAACAATTTGGTTTGGTGACACAAAGTGTCCATAGCGTCATTCTTTTCAACCATAAGATGCGGCTTTGATGTTTTTTCAACTGGCTCATGTTGCTCTACCGGCCATGACGTCAATACTGGTAATTTTTCATCTGCTAACAAAAGTCCTGTTATCGATAGCAATACTAGTGTTAAACTTTGCTGAATGAACTCAATTGGCACTAAACCTCAGTTTCAGGAATATTTGGTCCCTTTTCTTGCAGAGCATCTCATATTACAGTACAATGAAGGTTTTTTTGTTTTGTCTGTGCCGTATGGATATGAACAATGTGACGAATTAACCACAAATTCCTGCAATAACTAAGACTGAGATCTGAGAGGGCTACTAATTTAAATGTTTTGTTGGACAGAGAATGTCAAAGGTGTTGATGGATTCATCGAGGATGTATAAGTGAGGTTGTTGCATTATTGCAATGTTTGTCTTTTATTTTGTCTGAATACTAAAATGATCTTACTTTATTATGATCCATTGAAACGTCCCACCAAGTTACGGTGTCCGAAATGAACCTTATAGTCATTATTTCAGGTCCAACAGGCTGAATGACTTCCAGAGTTCTCACCATCACTATTTTTTTAACTGCACTGGATGTATAGCTTCCATTATACTGGGAATTTTCCAGTAATATTTCGAGTAATCAAATATTACATCTTCTAGTCTACGCTAAATATAGTTTTGTGCTGGTTTGATACTTGAGAAAATCAATTTTGTCTTTAACAAACTGCAGTGGTGACACATGTTGATTCAACCTGCATCTTAAGTGACAAAGGATGTGATGCATTTGCGGTTGTTCTGTGGAAGTTTGTTGTGAGATATTCTCACATCTGCATGAGTTTCTGATCTGTACTGATTGCATGATCTCCATCCAGCCTCTTATAATAGAGTGATCTGTAGCTGTTGATATTATACCCACTATCTGATACTGCAAAGAAAAACAGCAACTCTTTTATGGGCTAATGTTTGCCAGAAAATCACCACAGATCTTTGACATCCTCAAACACAGCATGTTCTTGGCGAAACAACATTTCACAGCTCAGGCTCGTCACGGTTTCCTGTGCGGTGGGCAGTTTGTCACTTCGATCAGGAGGAGCTCACAACACTGACAGACTCTTTTGGTAAGTGTCACCTCTTTTTCCACTCGCAGTAGATTCACTTGTCATTTAGTTTAAATGATATTCATCCATGCTCATTAACCATATTTCTTAAAGGTTCACTTGTATTTTTAAAAGTTGTGAATTTATGTTAAGTTCCTAATGTCTGCATTTGTACGGGATATTTGGTCCCTTGTATGGTTTTAACTCCAATACAATGACCTACTTCTGACCTATCTGACTTAAGAAAAAGAAAAATCTAGTCTATGACATGTTTTTATATTGAGAATTTTCTAATAAAAAAAAATCTCTGAGCAACATCAGCAAATAAGAAGCTTTACTGTTGCACACTGATTGTGTGGAGAAGATTTGTTTCTGGAAGTACAGGGAAGTTTTTCTCATGAAGATGTAGAAAAGGCAATCATTCATTAACACTCTCAAAGCTCAAACTGGTCTCTGGTGAGACATGAGTCTGAATAACATGTGAAATCAGTTTTTATTCTAGAATACTTTCACTAACCTCTCTGAATGTCCAACTCTGGAAATTCATAATATCACACATAGGTTGGCCTGCATATGACCAAATGTAAAGTAATGCGGAAGCTGGAAAGACTGTTCAGGCTCATCTCTTCTGCAGCTCTTCTACCTTCCTCTATTCCAATACTAACAGCCTACTATGTTCTTCACTAGGCAGCTGAATCAAAATCTACCTGCAGATCCAATAAACCAAAATGTCAAACCCAGTGGTCACCAGTCAACCAGGTGCAGGCGGCTACGGGACAAATGTCCAGACAGGAGAGTGGAGCACGGGCCTTTGCTCCTTCTGCAGTGACTTTCTTGTCTGTGAGTACAAATCCAAGATGACCCGTTTTGACATCGTGTATTTTCTTTACATACACCAAAGACACAGATGGCATCACTTCTGAGACACAGAAACTTTTCCTCTTACATAGTCATTGTATATATTTCTATTGTGCAGGTGCTCTTGGCTGCGTGTGTCCACTTGCACTGAGCTGCTACACCGCGGATAAGTATGGAGAAAACTGTTGCTTGGGTTGTGTGCCAGGAGGATTGACAGCCATGAGGACTCATATGAGACTGACCTATGGTATTCAGGTATGTCACTCATTAAAAAACAACGTAACCATGTTTGGCAGTTATGTCTTTGGTTTTGTACAGAAGAAGTAATTTCAGTAAAGACAGGCTCTTGTGAAAGACAGAAATTTCATGAACTCAGGAAATGTTGGGTGTTCCTTGAGATTGACAAACCTGAATTGCAGCATGTTTTGTAATATGGAGTTGACATTCTATGTTTTGATTTATCCTTTCTTTTGAACCATAGGGAACCGTATGCAACGATGCCTTGATGTCTTTTTTCTGTGGACTTTGCGAGGTGTGCAGGATGGCGCGAGAAATCCGCATCAGGAATGGAGATGTCTCACAGTAACAAGACACAGAGCATTCTGGGCTGCTCGACAGTATTTCCTATTTGTTAGTGATGCCCTGCCGCTGTGTAATGTGTTTACTTCTGTAGCTTTTATGCAAATAGGAAAATGCAGAGCAATTAATGAAATATGCAATATTTTTACCTTTAGCTTTATACTGTGTGTCTGTGTAACACTGTGACTATTTTACTACTATTTGGCACCATTGTAAATAAATTACATTGTTCACTCATTTTGTTTCATGTATTTTTTTAATGTGGGAATTACATAACAAGTTCCGATGTGCCATTACTCTAACAAAAACATCCTTTATTAATATGTTTTTTATTAACAAACCGGTGATTCCCAAACCTTTCGACTTATGACTCCACCTCCAGATTTTTGTTTTATTGTATTGTATTGTAGATATTATATTGTATTACATTGTATTAAATTGTATTATATTATACTACTTTGTATCATATTGTATCATATTATATCATTTTATATATATTATATTATATTATATTATATTATATTATATTATAAACTGACAGTAACTTTCACATCCGTCTGACTCCTCCCTCTTTGTTTACGTCATTACGCACAACGCTCTGATTGGCTGTTGGCTTCGTGGCCTGGCAACCAGAGGAGTCTTTAATAAACAGATCCCGGCAGCAGATGCTAGTCGAGCTAGCAGCGTCTTTAGCCCCTTCTGTTTTCTGGAGACATCCAACCGTCCACCATGTCTTCAAGGACTCTGCCACTGCTCTTCATCAACCTCGGCGGGGAGATGCTGTACATCCTGGACCAGCGGCTCCGAGCCCAGAACATCCCCGCGGACAAAGCTAAGAAAGGTAGCTAGCTTTAGCAGCTAACCAGCTAACAACACAAGTGTCACCACCCCGCAACGTTAAAATGCGACAACTGCACCTTCAGTCCAGACGTGTGTTGTCAAATATACACATAAAGACAATTAATCAGTCCAGTGGTTGTCTTAGCTAAATCCACATGTTTTCATTAAATCCTAACTCACACAGACATCAGGTTATTTTGAATGAGACAACAGCACCTGAACAAATCTGTAATTATAATTCCCAGTGGTCCATTGTTAGTAGATGGGGGGAAATTATATGCTTACGTTTTATGGCACTAAAAATAAAGTGTTCTCAGAAAAAAGGCAATGAATAGTATTGAATTACTAATTCTTATCACTGATAGTTTTATGAGTGTTGAGGTCTTGCTGCAGATACATTTGGTTCAGAATCTGAACATCTTAAGTGCCTAAAACGTTTGCACACAACTGTATATTCACTTTAGGAATAGGATCATATAAGTCATATCACTGTATGATGAGAATTTTAGCATACAACCACAATATATGATGTCCTCTGATTGTTTTCAGGATATTGTTGAATTTATCTATCTCCTTTTTTAATTCATAAAGTTTCCACAATAGTTGGCTGGATAGAGGATGACAGAAGGAGAGGTATTTTCACAGAGCTTCAGTACAGTCATGCACTCAGTAGCTTTTCTCTCTGCTTTGGCCTAGACTGAAACAGCCGGCTCCATACACAATGGGACTCGATAGATGAACAACATGAGAACTTGCACTCAAAGATTGGCTCTTAAATGATTTTTCTGCTTATCTGTACACACAGATGCAGCCTTTAGTGGTCGGGGTGCTAACATGCTCAAGATCTGGCCACAAATATGTTTGGCTTTGAATAGTCAGAGGGACTTTTTTAAGAAGCAGTGATCAATATCTGTAAATTCTACGTATCTTATTAAGATTACACGCAACCACACTGGCCTATATGTTGCACGTCACAAACCGTGCTCTACCTGTCACAAGAACATGCAAATTCCACTTGTTCTTTTAGATATATCAAGAAGCTTTGGGTCACCATACTTTCTCTGCCCTAAGAGCAGACCCTTTTTTTAAATTTTAGTTTAACTTTGGCTTCCTTATGGATAAGTAGCACAACAGATATCATATCCCAGCCTTGCTGCATCAACTTAGTGTGTTTGCTCACTCTGGAGCAGATCAGATGGAGCAGATCTTTCTGTCAGTTGCAACAGTAATTGACAGCAAGGCATCGCAACACATGAAAAAACATCTGAGTGGAGTCCAAACATCACCAAGCGGTGGGCCTGCTAACAAGTAGGATACATGCTTATGGCTTTCCACGCGGCTGCTTTGTTCGGGCCTTTGGGATTAGGCTTTGGATGAAATGGTTTCGGCCAACGTACAGTGTAGTATAGAAAGCTCATTTGCTTGCCGCTGAGCCTTTCCAGTGTGGAGAGAACATGTGTCTAACCTCAGTTAACCCTTGTGGACTTTTTCTGTTTGTGCTGTTTGCCTCACCAGTTATGAATGACATCATCACCACCATGTTCAACAAAAAGTTCCTGGAGGAGCTTTTCAAGCCGCAGGAGCTTTACTCCAAGAAGGCCCTGCGGACTGTGTTCGACAGGCTGGCCCACGCATCCATCATGAGACTCAATCAAGCCAGCATGGACAAGGTAGTGGATGGTTATTAGCCGCCAGTTATATACTATTTAGTGTTTTTCCTAACCCATCAGTCCACATATCAATCATGTTCTGCCATCAACAGCACAGTGTTCCCAGTTTGTGTTACAGCATCTGTATACACACAAGAGCTGCATTTTAAAATCAATGAAGCTTTGGATCTACGTGGCATAAGTCTACACATCAGTCAGAGCGAATACGCTGTATGTGGCGCCCCCTGTTGTTCATTATACACCAGCAGTCTCAGTTTATGGATTTACGAATACATAGGAGAATTACCTCATGCTTGTTTTCCTCTTTACAGCTCTATGACTTGATGACCATGGCCTTCAAGTACCAGGTGCTGCTATGTCCCAGACCGAAGGACATCCTCTTAGTGTCCTTCAACCACATGGATGCCATCAAGGACTTTGTGAAAGACACTCCCAGCATCCTCAGCCAAGTGGATGAGACTTATCAACAGCTCATAGAGGTACAACACATGTGAATTCACTGTCTTTAGTGGTAGCAACATTACACATTACGCACATTTCAGCACTTCCTGAAGTGTGCTGCAAGTGAACTAGGTCAAATGATGAAAGATATAGAATGCAGAAAGCAGAAAGGCTCCAAATACAAACTATACATAACTATACAAAGAGGAACAAGAGGAGAGGGAAACCTGACTACGAGTTTGTGTCCAGCTCTAAAGTACTCCTCTTTTCACCACCTCACATGTTTCCAATTCTTTTGTTTATTTTTACTTTTTAGATGTATACGCCCATGTGTAGCGGGGAATTCCAGCTGATTAGACAAACTCTTTTAATCTTCTTCCAAGACATGCATATAAGGGTAAGTCCATCATTTGAATCAAGTGGAGGGTATTTCTCAGTTAATATTCTTTTTTTGGGTTTGCGTTTTATTTAAATTTTCTCACAAGCCTTTTGCTGTGTGTCCTGTTCTATTCCAGGTGTCCATTTTCCTAAAGGACAAAGTACAGAACTCTAATGGCCGCTTTGTACTTCCCATCAGTGGCCCTGTGCCTCATGGAACACAAGTCCCAGGCTTGATAAGGTACCACTGTAAACAACACTTATCCCCCACCACCAAACAATCTGGACTCTACAGGATGATAGAGATAGTGAGATTAAACATGTGGCTTCAAGTAGAAGACACATTACTGTTTGCTGTTTTGTCTTTTCTGATTGTACCCAGACTGTGTACTCTCATGTTAAGTAGGCCCGTCTGCAGCTAATTGCATTACACAGGTTTTATCGAACAAGCATTTACATTCTAATTTTAGATGTAGTGCACGTTTACCTTGTAAAGAGTTACTCAAGTATTGTATGTCAGTGAAACTTATAGGATATAGACAAAGTAAGCACACACGTGTTCATTAGAGCATCCTGGCTTCGACACTGTGAAAGTATTCAAAGCAACATATTTTGTGTTTGTGTTTCTGGTATTTCCAGGATGTTTAGCTGCACGGGGGAAGAAGTGAACAGGCTGAAGTTCACTAATGGAGGAAACTACACCGCTGCTACTCGGGAAGGATCTTTTGAGATATTTGGAGACAGGGTCACCAAACTAGGCACAAACATGTAAGACTTTATGCAGTGAGAGTTGGTTATTTAATGGTTATCATCCAGGCAATGGGTCTCCAGTAATCCATCATGCTTTTTCATTTTTAAAGAGGGGATTTTCTGCGTATTATACCTGTATCGATGACAGAAAAAAGATAACAGGAAATGAGTAGAGAAACAGATGTGGAACAATGCAATCATATAGGGATGTTACCTGTCACGGCCGTCACTTTAACCCTTTGATCTATCTATAAAGTGTCTGGGAGTCCTCAGCATTTAAATTGTGTTGTTTAACATTCGATATTTTCAGATGACATCCAGGAAGGTGCAGCGTAGGGAAGTTAACATCACTCTGTAGAACTGCTTAAGTCTTTTGGACGAGTGACTGTGTATAAGATTAAATCAGTCAGCCTATTAGCACTTGACGTAGCTGCTAATTTATACAATGATAATCTAGATACAGTACTAATACAGTATATGGATGACACAATGAAAAATTACCATATAAATTACATTTGTTCTACTTTTGCAGGTTATATTTGAAACTGCTGACACGCATGTTGACTCTGTGTGTCTCATCTGTTCTTCCAGGTACAGTGTCAGCCGTCCAGTGGAAACCCACATGTCAGGAACATCTAAAAATTCTGCTCAGAACACTAAGGTGAAACTGGTTTACTGAAAACAAGCACCATTAAGCTTTTTCAATACATAAGTTCCATTTTAAAGTTTGATTCCATAATGTTTTAAAGCTGTACATTGCCAACATAACATGCACATGAACAGGAATTTGTTGAAGTGACCCGGATCTACTCTACTTCCTATTGCACCATCAACAAGAGCAGGATCTGGTTAACAACAGGTTAAATATAAATATACTGAAGTAAACAATCCAGTGTGTTTCAACAGGTCAATGCTGCTCCCAACCCTCTGGCCAAGGAGGAGCTGAATCTGTTGGCCAAATTAATGGGAAGGTTAGAAGATCCGAATCCAGGAAACACAGACAGCGGTTTCCGAGTCAACCTCTTTGCCACCGATGAGGAAGAAGAGTGAGTCCTTTCATTTGTGTGTGTTGTTTGACACATGATCAAATTCAGTAATTCTCCTTGTGTAAGAATATATTTGACTTATTTTAATTCCTGACATTGTGAATCTCCTTTATAACAGAGAGGCGTTAATATCAAGACCAGATGAGCTTTCATATGGCGTCATTAAAATCCAAGCAACAAAGGTAAAGCTTACTTATGTAACAAACTTTTTATTTCATCAGAAAATAATTGTATGTCCAGTAATAGTGGATGAAAATGAAAAATGTTATTGCACATTTAGTGACAAAAGGTCTGAACATACATCTGTCATCCAAGGACAAGTGCTCAACCCACAACATTCTTTTTGGCCCAGACTGTTGACAGTGTCCCTGTCCCCATCTCTGTCCTCTTTGTAGCCATGACAGTTTTTTCAGGTCACAGCTGTCAGGACATATTGCGGAACTGCTCATACTATTGAATCCATCACAACCCCCATCATCCAACTCCATGGCCAAATGTTGCTCATCACATTGCTGGACTTAGAGTCAATTATCAGATACGTGAGGGTTTGCTAGTCTCACAGGATTTACTGTAATGAGGTATAAGTGCCTGTGATGTCCACTCCAACCTTGTGATTGGTGGATAACCTTTTCTTTCAGGACCTACAGGCCAATGCTGAGCTGGCCAAGATCATGGGAGAGTTCACGGTGTCGGGAGATCAGTCTCCCAGCGCCAGCAGCAAAGGAGATGACCTTCTGGCCATGATGGACGGTCTGTGACACGTCACCTCGACAGAAATGCCCAGGGGATGGAGAATAATGCATCGCTGGCTGTCTGCTCTTCTGTAGACCAGTCTACTGTCCGAACCTGCAACAACACCACAGGAACCTCACGTGCAGCCAGAAAAACCTTCTTGTTTGGGTGGTTTTAAAATGCAGCTCTGAGGTGTGTCAACCTACTGTCTATGATCCACAGTTGATTTGCATAGATAACCTAGCAGAGCATTCAATATAGTGCATACCTCCACCAACGGCCCTATCTCGCAATCTTAAGAAAGGGATTAAAAACTCCACCCTCCACCCTCTGTCCGGATCCAAGCTAAAACATTTAAGCGGCTGAAAAAAAAAACCACTCCCTCATAAAAACTGATTTAGATCCTGGATTTGTAGATCCACATTGCACACATTTGTAGTGTGTCCCCTAAATATGCATTTTTTTTCATTAAGATCCATGAATTATTTCCTGGGAAGTCTTTGAAAATCTGAAAAACGCCCTACCTTGCAATGCTAAAGAAAGTGATACCTGGATCCGCCCTTTGTCCAGATCCTCAACTAAATTAAATTGGTTCTTTCTTGGCCCTTTGTTGAATATGTATATGTGGAATAACAAAACTTTGTTTGTCTAATGTGACGGTGTCACATTTTTTTAAAAATCTGGCTCAGACTGCGCTGCTGTACGCAAAATATTCCAGTAATTTGACATACGGTCATGTATTAGATGATTTTCAGGTTTATAGTCCATAAATCTGTTTTTTATTACAGTGTAAAGAGGAAGTTTGTTTACTTCTGCTGTATTCTCATGATTAAATGATGATGGGGGGGAGAGAGGAAACCCAAGTGCTCTTTCTATCATGATTGGAATTCCCTCAAAACTTTATTTTGATAAGAAATATATTTATGTAACATCATCCTGTCCTACCTTAAAATGGTAAGAGAAGCAACTTGTAAGACATGTTCCACCACCCTGTGATGTCTCTGAATGTTCAGAAATGGCCCAGAAATTGGCTCATTGATGGGTACTTGATTATAATAGAGAAAAATGCAATATAAAGAACGGTGTAATATGTAAATATGTTAATTGCATACTTTATTTATTTCAATGTATAATTTTCTGTGTATAGGAGTGCATATTGCTGCAATTGTCAAATTGTTGAATGTGCAAGGCCGAATTTTTAATAAATTGTTGAATAAATTTGTTATCGGACTGGTATTGATACAACACATCGTTAAAAATAGAACAAACCCTGTAACAGCTTGTTGTAGTTGATGAGCTCTAACAGTTGGGGGAGCTGTCAAACCTTTCTAAAAATGAACGTGTTGTTACTGACTAACACGCTTTCACAACAGTCACAGAATCTTTCTTAATATGGTCATAGATGTGCTCAAGTTTTAAAGGTTTATTTATTTTATCTCTAATCCACCTTTGAAAGTGTTGGACTCTGACATGTGAATAAACAAATGTGTGATTGATTATATTTATTTATACTGTAAACACATGCTCTCCCACCAAACCAGATCGTTATAAGCCATCTGCTTGAATACCATCCACAATTAGACTCCTGTGATTCTCCCACATTCTACAATGGGAATTGCTATAGCAACAGATATCTGTATGCACGATCATGTGTGTGCAGTCTGCCTGCATGTGTGAATCAAAGTGAGAGCGACAGTCTGCACTCCACGAGTCAACCACACACACATTCAGACAAGGTGCATACCTTGCAGGTAAAACATGCTGAGACACTTCTCTGAAATGATCTGGGGGTGGAGGATTATGATGAGGTCTTCCCAATAATTTTGGCAAAGGAGAGAAAAGAAACACTACAGCATGTGCCTCGAGGATACTCCCTCCAAGCAAAACAAACAGAAACCAGAGCTTGTCATCCTGCAAGACGCTGCGCTGAGGTCACCTGAGCTCACAAGGAAAATAACCTTTCCCGTAAAGATTTGCAAAGTGCCTATGTATTTGTCAACCTTGATTATTCTATCTAAATGACATAGTGAAAAAAACTACAGAATGTGATTTCTAAGATAACAGTCTACTATTTTTTCCTTTTTAAAGTTTGAAAAGTGCGACAAACTTTGCTCCAATGGGCCAAAATTGATATTTCAAAAATATAAGAAGACAAACATAAAGTCATTAAAGTTCAGTCAACTTCCTAAAACATGTCAGAGGAGCATCTGAAACCTGTTTCTCCCACAGACCCAGCATTTCGAGTTATGATTCAGTTTCCTCTGAGTGGGACTGTGGGCAGGACACTGTAAAGCCACAGGCTGACAAGTGTTTCATGTGGCCGGGGGCATGTGCTCTGCTGAGTCAAGGCAGGAAGACGAGCAACTCAAATAACACTCTGCCATTTAGGTTGGCCTCTCTGTCTGTCACACCTGCCCACTGGTTTGAAAACTGATAACAGTGGGTGGGATTTTTAAGGTTAATCATGGAGGCTAAACTGAGAACACAGGTGCGCTTCACTAAATGTCATTCAAAACTATACATGCTGACTAAACGAGTGAGGAATTTGCTTTTTTGGTGAGCTGAAACAGTGGCTGTGGGTTTCCAATGACACCCTGGGGAATTTCAAGTCTCAAATATAGAAAAATAAATGTGATTATCAGGTTCAGTTCCTTTTTCTCAAAGGATTTGCTACAAAAGCGTTAAGCTTACAAAAAATGAATACAGAAGAAAAGAACTAAAACAAAAAACATACATACAGAAAAGGTGTAGGCTGAATTAACATAACTGCATTAACTCATCATGCCTGCGCTCATACCAGAGAAATTCAGCTGGCAACCCCATTAGGTCCTAAAATAATTCCAGAGAATAAAGATGAGGAACCCTGATTCAATTCCGTGTTACATGGCTTCACTGAGTCATATTGATCATCTGAATATAAAAATAACTTCAGTAGATCCTTGTATGAACTAAAGTTTTAGCAGCCAGCACTCTATATGTGCATAAAAATAGTCAGGCCCGTGGCAGGTGAATGTTATGGTTTCCATAAATAGAAATTACTTCACTTAGGTCGTATGGACAGAACCTCCACTTACTATTTTTTTTATCGTTACTATTCAATGACTAATTCAATTTTTTAACGTTTTTATCCCAGCAGATTTTATTTTGTATTAGTTTATCTTATTTTTATCATTGGTATCTTTAATGTATTGCGTGTTGCTGTGTTCTTGTTGTACCTTTTACTTTGTGAAGCACTTTGGTCAACCAAGTTATTTTAAATGTGCTATATAAATAAAATTGACATTGACATTAAATGAATAGCAATTAAATAATAAGACATTTTCCTTCCAGCTGGATGAATTGTTATAAAAACATTGTTTTATGAATATGTTTATGTTAGATTTTGTCTGAACTCAGGAAGGATTAGTTAGTTCAAGTAAGTTCTTAGTTTGCATATTATTCCTAAATGTAAAAAGTTGTGTTCTTTCCTTATTATTATTATTATTATTACTTATTTTATCTCATTCTAAGTGCATGTGTGTTGGATTATTTCATGTACATGACACAATAAACACTAAATGATCAATGAAAGCATCATACATGTCTGAGCACAATAAACCTAATTTATATGTGTTTTTCCCGCACAAACAACTATGACGTCATGTTTCATTTTGCAACTTTTATTTCCCAAACAATTTCATCATCAGTGCGCCACCGAGGGGGGGGGGGAAACCCCACACGCGTGTTCTCATTGGTCGGCCGCGGCTGTCAATCAAAGCAGCGTGTGCGTCACTTCCGTTGTCAGGTGGCGCTGTCGCTGTGGAAAGATGCGCTCAGCGAGGAGCGGAGGCTCTTTATCCCCGACCGCTCACTTCGGTACCAGAGGCTCAGCGAACCCGCAACCAACCCTGCGTGGCCGCCGCTGCGTCCGAGAGAACCCCCGCAGCTCCACCGCAGCGTGTACCCGAGAAATGTCCACGATATAAGGAGGCGAGGCAGACTTTACCCGGCGGTTTCGGCTCGAGGTAAGCGCGGCGGCCGCTGCGTCGCTACCTAGCTGCGGCTCTGCTAACCAGCTGTAACGTTCCCCCACTCGGTTTAAATGGCCTCCCGGCGGCTCCGTAGCCTCCAGCCTCGGCTGCACTCTCTCTCTCTGTTGTCGGTTAGTCGCAGTTAAACGTCCCTGCAACGCCGGACCTCACGCCACTGTAGCATTAAGCTAGCTAACGGCTGCGCTGGGTAGTTTGCCCCGGGAGAACCGCTCGTTGTTGTGCCGTGTGTCCCTTTGTGTGGCCGGTGCTCCTGGAGGCTCCAGCTGAGCGACTCACCGGGGATAAGTTTTGTATCTGCCCCCGAGTCGAGTTGTGTTGCGTTAACGTACAAGGTGAACAAACACCAGCGCGTACGTTTGCATTTGTTTATTTAAATACCTCCCCTCGGTTGTCCACATCAGCGCACAGTGTGTACAGGGACTGTTTTTAAACGTCTCCCGGCCATCGAGTAGTAATCGCTTGTGGGCAAAAACACATTAGCACCTGGCTGGTCGAGTTATTAGCTGCTAGTTGAGTGTTTTTTAGGTTTTTCTTGCACGAGTTTAAAGGCGTAACGTCCACGGGGGGGTTTAACTCCACGACTCGTCTCGCTGCCGAGCGGTGTCCGGAGCCCGTGGCCGCAAAATGGCACCAAACGATGTGTGACCGGCTGTGTGCATTCGTGATTATTTTCGTCAAGTGGTTTGGACGGTGACCTTGTGTCCGCAGTGTTGTGCAGCCACGGGCGTTTTAATTTCTCTAATGTGGCGAGCAGCTGCAGTCTGAGGCAGCACGGTGCGTCTGCACATGAGTGATTGACATGTCAGACAAGCAGCGTGACTGAAGCGTGTGTGACCTTCGAGTTGCTTCAACCGCTTTGTCTCGACTTTTGCTCCAGATCTATCTGTGCATTGATCGATCTGGATCACACGAACTCACTGCTCTTTCTCTGCAGTCCACTGATAAGTTTACCACCTGCTCAAGTGTGCTTGCGCATTTAGTTGTTTTTTTTTTTGTCCCTCTTGACACTATCTTGCTTTTTTGCAATAATGTTGTTCTTGCAGAGCCAGACAAGTGGCCTGGAGTCTGGGTGGGTGGATCTTGAGACACCTACGTGGTTGTTTTGTTCTGATACTATTTCAGGAGCCCACATTTCCCGTGGGCACCAGCAGCGTGTCTCTCCTCCTTTTGTGTGATATGATTCAGAGGCTGTATCTGTTCTTGTCCTCCCTCCGGTACAGTCAGAGGCAGTTACAGGCAGACTTGCTTGCCAGATCACTGGCTGTGCAGAGAGGCGAAGCGGTGTCAGAGGAGGATAGCTGAGTGCTGTCATTGCGCTGATGTCATTTAGGTCAGTGTGCATTAGTTGGCTGTGTTGACCTTTGCTTTTGAGATGTGTCGGGGGTTGGCTCCACAGCACTACAGCTGGTGTTTAGTAGGTAAATGAGTAGCCTTGGGTCCAGTTACTGTCCATGAGTCAGTTTTGTGTTTTTAAGTCCAAGGTGCATGGATCAGTGTGCGTTTTTAAACTTTGAATATGTTCCTGTATGAGAAAAGACAGGAAATGCAAATACAATCATGCATAACCTTTTTAGAAAAACAGGAAATGGACACAAATTGAATATCTGTTTAGTTTATTTTTTAGCTTTGCCTACTTATTTCACTAAATCGGAAAGATTGAAAACATTTATCTGGCAGCACTGGAGGCAGCATGTTGATTTTGCACAACCCTTTGGCTGTTGGATGAAAACAAAAGTTTAAACAATTTCCTGCCCAGGAGCCCCATGAATCGGATTATCCATCGCTTCGCGTGCTCTAGAG
The DNA here is from genome assembly GCF_022539355.2 of Hippoglossus stenolepis. NCBI lineage: Eukaryota > Metazoa > Chordata > Actinopteri > Pleuronectiformes > Pleuronectidae > Hippoglossus > Hippoglossus stenolepis. The sequence goes on from NC_061490.1 coordinate 20,419,913, forward strand.
TAAGAGGCTCTCCTACTATTGGCAGCATGACTTGGTGTCACTCTGGCTTGTGTCGTAAATGCTCTCAGAAAACCTCAGCTCATCAGACTCAGTGGGTGATGACTAGCAGAGATGGAGACAGATGGGCGAGAGACATGATGATGACACTGTCTGCTGTCTGGGATCACAAAAAGCCTCATGGAAGTGAGAATTCATATCAGCCCATACTGGCTGCCAACTGTCCTGCCTCCGCTCTGCCCAAAAACGCCAACTGGCGAGTGTCGCACGATTAGTTTTGAAACGGAAACATGTATTTTGTCTAGTTTGTTTCGATTTGCCGGACAAGTTCCACATTTGAACGTTTTTGGTATTCAGCAGCTCTTCCTTCATTGTCTAGTTTGCAGTTTATGAAGTGACGGAATCACCCCTCTGTTGTAATTTTTTAACATATGCAAACCACTGCTATCAGTGAGTGATATTTTTACTGCAGATATGTCACTTTGCGTAAACTTCTTTTCTGGGCCTACATTCCATGAAATGTTTTATTTATTTACTTTTTCCTCATTTGACATGGTGCACATGTCGGAGGCTTGCAGGGCACGATCCACTCTCTTATCAGCGTCATCACCTGGTCATGTAAGCATTTCTGTCCAATGGAAACTCAGGATGACAGCAGGGTGAATCATCGCTCTCGGTTCAAGGCACCACTTCCCTGTTACGAGAAACAAATGAGGTTTCATCACATAGGAACTCAGTATCAGTAAACAAGGCATACCTCTTGATCTCTGAATTCTGGGAGGTAGATCTGCCTTGGCGGTTAAAGTAGTTTGTGTAATGACGATGTGTCACACCGTGTCACTGGTTCTTCTGGCATGCAAATCCAGTTCCTTACCATAGTAAGGGCTTGGCTTTATTTTTCTTCCAGCCTTGTTGGAACATGCATGTCCTTTCAGAGGAAGGTCTGCATAGATAAGCCGGCTATACAGATTTTTAGATAATATGTGCAGATTAAGAGCAGAAGGATTTTCTCAACCCCTTGCCCACTGCAGCCGGAAAAGCTAAAGATGGCCTTGTGGTTCAGTTGTGGGATGTAAATTTAAAAAAGCCCCTGTTTAAAGATTTGTTTCTTGTTAGTAGAATGCATTAACATGAAAATGTTTTCAGTTTAAATTGCAGATTGTGGCACATTTGCATTTGTGTTGGGGAGATTGAATCTGAGGTGTCACCTTTGACACCAGCAGCCATCACTCTGAATGGGGCTGTAATGGCCTCACATTCACAGTGAGGTGTTGGTAAATGTGTGGGAGGGATATTTAAAATAGTCTGGGAGGAGCTGCCCTGAAGTTTACCTTCTTTCACTTCTGTTCACTAATCGGTGTGCTCTCTACCGGCCTGCAGGATTATTGCGAAAATACTGGGTGACGTCTTTATTTTTATGTATTTTTTGTTTACAGATTACCTTGTTTTTTTGTCATCACCTGAATGTTTGTGTCTTTGCATTTTCATGTATGCACTTAGCCTTTAACTTGTCTATCTTTATCCCTTGTACTAATCTGACTTACTCTCCTACAGAGCTCCAGTATGTCCAAGCGGCGCTTGTCGGAGAGGGGGGCTGGAGAGACCTCAGGCAGGGCCAGTAAGCTGCAATGTCCTGGAATATCCGGCAACAACGCCAAGAGAGCCGGGCCCTTCATCCTCGGTAAGGAAGCTACTAGTGTTTGCTCGATAGTAGCCTGTGTGGTAGATATTGCACGTGTAGCTTTTAATGTGTGTGCAGGCAACCTATAGGTAGCTATTTACATGTGTGCATGAAGTAGAGAGTTGCGGGGTGTCTCTGTGTGTATGCACGCCTGAGACAAGAATGCCAAGAATTTTGCTGATCCCCATGACATCGACCAGAAAGATCTGAGTCTGTGCTGGAGCAGGGTTATTTCCTCTCTCTGGAAATTTCTCTCTCATACTCTCAAGTCGTTTGTGTTTTTCTACTACACAGCTCCTTCACTATTTGCAATGCAGAGTGCCAAAGCAAACATTGCACTAGAGGTGTTAATGGGTACATGCACATGAAGCCTTTAATGAGTTGCAGTGAGACAGACACTATGGCATGTTGCCTGCCTTTTGGTCATGCAGCTGTTCCTTTTCTTATCCTTGCAGGGCCTCGCCTGGGCAATTCACCAGTGCCCAGCATAGTGCAGTGTCTGGCCAGAAAGGACGGCACCGATGACTTCTATCAGCTCAAGGTAAGTCGGACTGGGTTTCAGGGTTCGCAATTTTTTCTTTTTAATCTCCCACAAACATCTAACACATGTTTAAATAATAACATATCATACACGTGGTATTCCAGTAGACATCTGAACCTTTGACCCTCTTTTGGTGGTGTTTACTTTATGGCCCCCTGTTTCAGTCTCATGCAAACAACAAAACCTCAGCCGGGCAATGTGTTTATAGGGGCTATCCAGTGTCTGTTACACAAGGGAAGGCGAGTGTAAAGGAAGGGGGGGGGGCAAGGAAGGGAGGAAGGTAGTGCCCCACCTGGAATGTCAACTTTTAACCCCCACGACCATGTAGTGAGTTTGTGACCCTCCCCTCATACCCGTGACTGCAGCGCCTCAGTGTCTGCTGCACAGCTTGTTTACTTCGCATTGGTATATGAGCCCCTATTTTAAAGCTGCACTCTGCTTTGCTATCTCCATCCCACTGGTTGTAACTTCTTGCTAAATGCTAAGCAGCTGTAACGTTTACTCATGTCTCCAGTCATTAAAAGGTTTATTGTCAGGGACCTGAAGATTAGCTACATACTAAATGGTCAAAGCCCTCTTTCCACTGACTGATCCTCTGTGAGCTTTTGTTTCGTGACATCTTAAGTTTTTCACTCTTCTCGTTACGGCAGATCCTGACGCTGGAGGAGCGAGTTGATTCTGCAGGCGAGACTCAGGAGGAGAGGCAGGGGAAGATGCTGCTGCACACAGAGTACTCGCTGCTGTCTCTACTGCACAACCAGGATGGGGTTGTCCACCACCACGGCCTCTTCCAGGTAGCGATGATAATATTGCCATGTGTTTAGAATAGTTTCAGTCAAATAATTAAAACATGGCCAAAAAATACTTTCATTTATTACATAAAAATATTACTCAGCACTGTGGGCGAGCTTTCTGTATAATTCTGATGAATACACCAGCATCACCATGGAGAACTTTTTTATTTTCTATTCAGTTTAGAATATGGTGTCACCCTTTTAAGAACAAGTAATGGTGTGCCCTTACCAGCTCAGTAATGGCGCTAAAGGTTAGCTCGTCATTATTCCAGCCAGTTGCTTTTATTTTCCTTATCAGGCTTCTCAATAGCAAAGTGGGAGTACCATTAGTAGCCATATTTATCAGCAGCCGTTATCCCTTCACAGTGCTATCCATTCACAGTGAGCCTCTCCTCCCTCACCTGTCTTCCCGTCTGTCTCTTCCACTAACTTTGTTATTGTTCCATCTGCCTTCTCTCTCTCTCTCTCTCTCTCTCTCTCTCTCTCTCTCTCTTCTCTCCTCTCTCTCTGTTTTCCGTCTTTGTCTCTCTCTCATTCACATCCTGTCTGTTCCACTCTGCCGGTGTTCTCAAAATAGCTGCATCGAGCCATTCACTCTGATTCATTTAGGCCTTCAATATTGATTGGATTATTATAGTGCATCTCCTCTGTGAGAGAACGAGTTAATAATGTGCGCTTTCAGAGGTGCGGACTGCTTCTAAAAAAAAAAAGTGACAACCTGATACAGAAATCAATAAGAAGTGGTGACTCCGATAAGACTGAGTTGTAAGAAGAGGAATGACCTTTGCTGTTCACTCTCCATCACCCAGCTTCACCATCCACTATGGCGGAGTAGATGCGTCTTATTCCCTCCGGCTACATACAGGCTGTTGATTGATACCCTCTGCCCTGCTTGAATCTATGTCCTTCTAAGCTGAATGAATCAGCTCCATTATTATAATACAGGAATCCATTCAGTTGGATGCATTCATGTAAGCCTCACTTTACATTGATTGGACACACAGGAAAGTGCTTCTGGAATAGACAAAAAGGAGTGTGTTCCTGAACTGAAGATCGTTACTCACATTCTTCTTTGTTGTTGTCACACAGGATCGAGCCTACGAAATAGTGGAGGACATGGAGGCCAACAAAGTGCGCAAGATGAAGAAGCGGATCTGCCTCGTGCTGGACTGCCTATGTGCACATGACTTCAGTGACAAAACAGCAGATCTAATAAACCTCCAGCATTACGTCATAAAGGAGAAGCGACTGAGCGAGCGCGAGGCCATCGTCATCTTCTACGATGTGGTGCGTGTGGTGGAGGCTCTTCATAAGGTGAGCCAAGTTATTTTTTTCCACATCTGGCACAATTGCGTTTCCCTTGACCAGTTGTTATTAGATCTCTCTTCCCCGCATTTACAGATATGTCGGTGTGAGATACAGCATGCAGAGTCAGGAAGGGCAAATGGGCGGCCCGCAGATCTAATATTGAATTAGATTTAACTGTTATGTGTGGTCAGTGTTGATTTTGTGGCAGAGTCCTATCAATGGATGGGCACTGAGAAGTGTAAAAATTGTGAAACTGTAGCGGTTCAGAGGACGTTAGCTGAGTAGGGGTTCCTTCATATGTGGCCCAGGATGCATTTGCATTCACAAAGCTAAAAGATGTTAACCACGAGTGTCCCAGACCAGCCCTGAATGTAGTCAGAGTGATCGAATCTCAGGATGCATTTGGGCGCTGTACTTAGCGCTGTCGACTTGTGATCAGATTACTCAGGATGGATGTTCGTCCCGAGTGAGAACGGGGTCTAGGTTAGTGTTATGCAAGATCATAAAATCCACAAATGCTTAGTTTTCTGTTTTCCTCAATGAAGAAAACTTGGATACTACTGTAATGTTTTTGTCAACTGTAGAAGAAATGGCTTTGTTATTGTTTACAAATTTCACATCCTTTGTGATTACTCATTTCCCATGTTCTTGTGCCACTCCTAGAAACAAATTGATTGTTTTTTTTATGCCGATGATTCACGAGGAAAGATATGACCAAACATTTTTTTTCTTCTCTCTTTCCTCCACTGCAGAAAAACATTGTGCACAGAGACCTCAAGCTGGGAAACATGGTGCTCAACAAACGGTAAGAAGAAACATTTACTCATCCAGCCATGTCAGTCAGTTAGCTGCCTTAAATCCTCTCTCATTATACGGGGTCATGTCATTTTAGCCTGCCAGTCAGTGGTTCTGTCTTCGCTCACGTGTCAGAGACCTCAGCAGGCCCCAGCAGCCTGTATCCAGTGTGCATTTGGCTTTAAACCCAAGCAGGGGTCACATTCTCAGACCAGGAGTGAGATCAGTCACAGGAACCTAAAGCCTGTTTCTCGTGTGCCTGACTCTGGGTCCTTGCCTGTGTGTGTGTTGAGTAAAGGCCGATGATTCATTCCCCACGGCTGGATTGTTGGATTGTTGGATTGTTGGGTGAACTGGATGGCAAATGAGAGCAGAGAATATGCCACTGCTTTGTTCTGGGTGGGAAAGTGTTTGGGGTTTGGAGGGGGCGTGATCAGTGTTGCAAAGCATTCAGAACCCTGTTGAGTGCACCTCAGGTCACTTGAGTGCTGCAGTTCAGGTTGGCCTCGCAGAAAAGGGAAAACCACTCATCTGTAAAGCCCTGTCTAATCACCCTATGTACAGAGTGTATGGTTGAGAGAGGTGCTCTTTCTCACAGTGTGAGTGCTGCTGTTTTTTGCAACAATTTGCTCTTTAATATGAATTTACAAAGTATTGTCTAGCAACAACTTCTCAAATAACATCGATACACACTCTCTGCACCTACACACACCTTCACATCCAAACATCTCCAGTGCTTGCATCACACGCACATGTCGTCCCGCAGACTATTCCCTGATTATCATATATAATCTGCATGTCTGAGTGGGCGCTTTGAGATGTCACGTACCTGGCTTATCTTTTTCACGCACACGCTCACACTCGCACACTCTCTCTGCGTCTCAGGCACACACACACTCTCTCTCTGCGTCTCAGGCACCCATACACACTCTGCGTCTCAGGCACCCATGCCCATTGCCCCCACCACCACCTGCAGTAGTGGTGGTGATGAAACAGGAGAGTGTTTTGGCCAGGGGAGGAGGGCAGTGGGAAGAGGAGCAGACAGGCAGAACACTCCGTCCCAGCTGGAGACAAAGGAGAGGCCTGCCAAGGGCCCCATAGCTCAGAGCTGACTCACCCCGCAATGCACGTCACGCACATACACGTGCACACTGCACACACACACACACACACACACTTACAGTCATCATTTATTTACCATCTACCCTGCTTTTTCTCATATTTTCTTTTACACCCCAAATCCCTTTCCTGCCTCAGCCTTTGTTTTGCAACCTTTGTCATATCCCCCTATTTTCACATCCTCTTTCACTTTTCCCTCCTCTTTTATGCATCATGCTGTGCTTGCTTTGCACGTTTCCTCGGTCACTCCACCCTTTTCGTGCATGAATGTACAGTTGCTGTGGGAAAGATGAGACCAATTTAGAGGCAAGACCGATCCCAAAATCCCCCTCCCATGCTGCTCGTCATAATTCTGCACCGATGCCATCAACAAGCTCAGCGTTTTATGTAAGAATAATGCGATTTCCTCCTGCAGAGCCAGCTCTTGTGAAAGCACAAGGTCATAAATCAATAACCAGGGTCTTTCACGGTGAATATCGAAGCTGTATTGACCACCTACATTTTTGTTGTATTTCTATGGGGATTTAGCCAATCATAGACATACACCAAAGCAAGGTTTATTATGAATGAATATGGCGAATTATGCATCAAAAGCAGAAAATGGAGAATTAATTACCGTTCTTGAAATATAATGGTGTGAGACAAGCAGTAGCCATGATAGTTATTCTCTACATACATTTAGAAATGAGTATAAACAAACTTTTCTTGGGTTTTGGTGAAATCCTCTCAATCATCATTTCCTAACAGTTCTGAGAAATGAAGTGTTCCTCTCTCTGTAGAAGTTGCCCTGCGTTTAACCTCTTTCTCGTCAGCTGGTGTATTTTCAGCAAAATGGTTTTGGGGTGGGAGGAGAAGTCACCGGGGCATTGGGTTTCTGGTTTCCTGACTTACCCGGGGGTCACATGACCAGGAAGCAGAGATGGTGTGGTCTCGCTTCAATCCCCGCGGGACCCTTGCCTCACGAGGCAAACATGCAATTTCATTTACCCAATCTCCGGTTCAAGAATAGAAACCTGGGTCGTGATGCATGCAGACAAAAGGACAGACTCCTTCATAAAGGAAGCTTTTATGTCGAGGGTCCTTGAAGCATCACACTCGGTTCTTCTTGCAGATTACAAGGCCACTATATGGTTATCGAGGCTTGGATCACGAACGCCGTCGAAGCGGCTGAATCACATAAGTAGCTGGAAATTAAATGGACTGAACGGAAGATTGAGATTGGAGCATTTAGCTGAAAATGCTGTTGTGAGTGTTTGACAGGAATTGGCTCCAGATGCTGTAATGGGAGCTGTGAGGGTGATGGAGCAGGGTGTGAAAGTGAGAGAGAATAAGGGAAGCTCTTGACCTCAGACTTTTTAGAAAGCGGATGTGGGTGCAAAGCGTGATCTAGAGAGGACCAAGGCACTAGACCGCGGCTGTTCTTTTGTACAGCTCATGTGCTTCTGAGTGCATTTTCGCGTGTTCATGCTTTGCATGGGAGTAAATGTGTGGGTGCTGTTGAAGTCGCAAGTTTGTGTACATATTTTAGATCTTTTGTGAGCTTTATATATTCGTTTGCCAGCCCATCACCATGCAGGCAGGATGAGTCATCCAGACAATTATCCCAAGCCACAGGTTGACTCATATGTTTGTCAAAGTGCAGCTTTTTTTTTTTATTTTCTCTCTCTCTGTTCAAAGAACAGATAAAGAACAGGTCCCAGTCTCGTCGTTGGGCTTTAACACTGTTAGGTTTCACTCTGCCACAAGCAAGATAAATTTACCTTGATGACTCAGAGAAAAATCTTTTTTGTTTCCACAGAAACCAAATTAATCAAACATCGCTTGTATAAGAGCATCAAATCCTCTCAGACTTTGAAGTGCCAGTGTGTCTGCTCTTTTCAAAATGTCTCTGGGCAGATGTAGGTTGATATCTGCTAAAGCGATTAATGTTGGTGATTAAAAACAAAAATAAACTCTTTAGGGAGAGCCTTGGAGCTAACATAGGGATTTTATTGGATGATACAAGAGCATTGATTTGTTGCAGTTGGTTTTGCAAAGTTCAGAAATCAATGTTCGAGTCAAGCTTGGTGTCTTATGCAACTTATTTCCTTATCTTTTCGGATCTTTTAATTTGAAGGAAATGTCTACAGTTCAGATGATTGTGAAGTTGTTCACTCTTTACCGAGACACAAGTTGAACCTGCTTATATAAAACTGTACAAGAATCTACTGAATCAACAACATTTTAAAGTAAATGTCCAACGTGTTATGTAGATGGCAAAACATCCTGAAAGTATAAAAAGTCAGAATGTGTGATGAAGGCTCTTGTTGAATTAAACTAATTAATGAAAGTAAAACATAAGGACGTGGGGAAACATTTATAACACTGGGTTTGCATATGCTGTTTTGCATCTGGCAGTCATGAGATACTGATGTATTTTTAAGGCCAAGTGAACCATTAGATTATTTTATAAAAACATTGCATGCTAGCAAGTTCTCCCTGTCTGTCTGTCTGCATGTTTACTTCATGCCCAGGGCTGAGTGCAGTGTTTCCCATTTTGATATTAATGGTTTAATCAAGTTAAATAAAGAACCTCGAGGGGAGTGTTCAGTAGTTATGTGGAAAATACTTGGTTCATTATTTGATTCTGGAGTGTTTGCATGTTTTTATATTTGCTTTACAGGACTCACAGAATCACTATTACCAACTTCTGCCTGGGAAAACACCTGGTGAGTGAGGACGACCTGCTCAAAGACCAGAGAGGAAGTCCAGCCTACATTAGCCCTGATGTATTAAGTGGTAAGTGTAACACCAATATTGTGCATGCATGTTCCTTTTTGAGGTGATATATACGTCAGACAACCTGTTAGACTGTCTGAGTAACATTAAAATGTGTCTTTCTGACATTCAGCCATGAGGGTCAGGTGTGAAAAGATAAAAAAGTCAGTGTTGTTTTTAACCAGCTCGAGGAAGCACTGCACTTCTGTGGAGTGACTACAAATGAGTCGCTAAGAGACAATTTCTTGGTGTGTTCCAGGCAAACTAAAACATTTGACACACAACATTTTCAGACTTACTGAATAAAGCCAGATTATGCAGTTTGACAATCAACCAAATTGGCAAAAGTATGTCGCTCCGTTACGCAGGCATATCTGAATGTGGTTAAGTGATCAGATCTCATAATGCATTTCACGTGCAGTCGTAGCTTTTGCTTGGATATATGATTTTTTTGTTTGTTTGTTTTTTGTGGTTATTTGGCAACACGAAAGGGGTTATGTCCCAATCATTGACTGATGAGCTCGAAATAGTTTGTCACGGTGATGTTGCGTTTTCTCACAGTACGTGTCTGTCAAAATAGCAGACATCCTTTTTTGTTGTTGTTCAGTTCCACAATGATCATTTGTCTGACTGAACACCAGTCAAGTTGATGCTGGAGCATGCACTTGACCCCAGAATAATCCATTTAATTACCAGGACAATCCTGGAGACATTGTACAAGATTGAGGAGAATTATTTCAAACAGAAATCGTTCACCTCCAGCCACTCGAACTGTAGATAAAACTGGGGCGTGTATATCAGCATAACGTGACAGGCACACAATTAAATAGAGCTTCAGTGACTCACACACTGATGACTCACTGGAGGGAAACTACTCCCATCTACCCCCCTTCCCCTCCTATCGTGTGCGTGTGCGTGTGTGTGTGTGTGTGTGTGTGTGTGTGTGTGTGTGTGTGTGTGTGTGTGTGTGTGTGTGTGTGTGTGTGTGTGTGTGTGTGTGTGTGTGTGTGTGTGTGTGTGTGTGTGTGCGTGTGTGTGTGTGTGTGTGTGCGTGCGTGCGTGCGTGTGTGTGTAACATAATTGCCTGCTGTTGCTGCCGCCTGCCTGGCTGTAATAACACTGCCTATGGTCATGCACAGCGATGATGCTCCACCCTCACCAGCTCCATGGCTGATTTAGTGTCTCACGGTTAATTACAAAAACAGCTCTCCCATTTTAAAAGTCAGCAGCGTGCTGGAAATGTAACATATCTGCAGTCGATGCTCGGGTTTGTTTTCTCATCTCGTTAATCATTAGACATGGGCACTTGACAGGAATTGAACCTGTCGAAGGGTTGATCGCCCCCAATGAGTCACACAGTGCAAAACAAATTTGTTGATTTGAATCTCTATTGCTCATCTGCTTGTTGAACTATCACATGTATCCTTACCCTGTTGCTCTCCCGTCTCCAGGTCGACCATACCGTGGGAAACCCAGTGACATGTGGGCTCTTGGCGTGGTTCTCTTCACCATGCTGTATGGCCAGTTCCCTTTTTATGACAGCATACCTCAAGAGCTTTTCCGCAAGATCAAGGCTGCAGAGTACTCCATCCCAGAGTGAGTAATATTTCAGGGCCATTGCCCAACGGCACTTTTTATTAGTACTGAGCTCTCTGTCATAACAAAAATGGAATTTAATTTGTAAAAGATAATTATAACCTTCTAATTTATAGCATTGTTATGCAATATTTAAAAAACATTTTCCAAACTATACAATATAAAACTCCTCCCAAACCATCCCTCAAACCTCTAGTCGGTCTGTCACCAAGGCAACCAGGAGTCTTCTGACTCTCTGTTGGGATAACAACATCTTCTGTGCCAGGGTAAAGGGTGTAACCTCTGTGGTTGTCACTTTGACACGAGGACAGTTAAGAGTGGTACAGGGTGACCTTTAAATGAAAGCAACAGTGTAAATGACACAACCCGAAACAGATGGTGACACCAATAATAACTATATACATACAGTGATGTCCAAAAATCGGACGGGGGTCTCAGACTGTTGCACCGTACCTCACCTCTCGGTCAATGTCAGCTGCCACTGGCCCCAAAAAGCACTGTTTGTGCTGTTTAACATTTATTTTCTATTCATTCCTTTTTGTATTTGTGCAACACAGAATGACATGAACTGTATCTGTGGTTATACATAGAGTTTGCCAGATTTCTCAGTCAAGTGAAATGAAACCCACCAAAACAGGGTGTACACACATTCATTAAAATTTTATAAAATACATTTTATAAGAAGGTTTCAAAGTTGTCACATTTCACTAATAAAGCTGTTCACCGGCCTCACAGGGACGGTCGTGTGTCGGAGAACACAGTGTGCCTGATCCGAAAGCTGCTGGTGCTGGACCCTCAGCAGAGGCTGACTGCAGGAGAGGTGCTGGAGTCGCTCAGTGCCATCATCGCCTCGTGGTAATTGCTCCCCCTGCTGGCTCTTCGAAAAAAATTATGTTGTCTTGATTTTTGAAGCACTTACAAATAATTGCAATGAATTACTGTGAAATCTCTACGAATAATTGTAATTATTTATTTCTATATTCTTTCTTTGTCTGTCTATATTCTTTGTTTTTGTGCTTTAATTTAGTTAATCATCATCTTCTTTGTTGTGTTTTTCTAATGACAGGCAATCTGTTTCATCATTGAGTGGCCCTCTGCAGGTGGTGCCGGATATTGATGACCAGATGAATCACCCAGAGCATCTGCAAGAGGCAAGTTATTAGAGAAAGGTCATAATGTAAAACCTTTTGGATAAATCCATTGTTTAGATAGAGATATTTGAAATGGAGAAGTGACACTTTATGGAATTATGTGTTAACGATGGAAGTTTGATGTATTTTCTTTTTTTTCATGCAGTTTTGCCTCATGTTTACGTATCGGTTACTTGTGGAGATTATGTTGATTTCATTCAGTCCAGCTGCTGCAGCACTTTGAATAGAATACATTCTCTTCCCTCAGGCCAAGGTGATAGAGGAGTCTTCACAGTATGAGTTTGAGAACTACATGCGCCAGCAGCTGCTGTTGGCTGAAGAGAAGAACACTATCCACGAGGCCAAGAGCTTTCTCACCAAGCGCCAGTTTGGCAGCATTCCACCTGTAAGGCGTCTGGGCCACGATGCACAACCTGTCAGCCCGCTAGATGCTGCCATCCTGGCACAACGTTTCCTCCGGAAATAGCCTCCAACCACCCATCCTAGCCGCTCTGGTCTCCGCAGGGAGTAAAGAGACCTGTTGAGTCCAGAGAGGGCAGAAGAGGATAAGCCCCAAAGCTGAACTTGCATACGTAGGGGCCTTTCCCGAACCAGGGTACAGACGCCCCAATTCGTAGGTGGGCTTTGGGCAAGCTAGGTGGAGCAGTCATGAGGAGGGGACTCGAACAAACTCCCAAATCCAGAACTTCACTCCTCATGTCTGGATCCTCCAGTGAAACATGGAAAGGCTTGGAGGAAGAGCTGAACCAAAGGTTCTTTGCCCTCAGGTGACCCACAGTCAGATCACACTGTGCAATACACCTGATGGCACAGTCACACGCGGGGAATAACACAAGGCTCGGCCCTGAGTGTTGAAGAGACTTTTTAATCCCATATTCCTCCTCCGCCTCTAAGATCCCCCGTACTGTAACACTTTACCTGTCAACTCTGGATCTCCTGAGCAATACAGGACCAGAATCATGTAGCAACCCTATCTCTTCCCAGTGGTTAATGGTATTGCCTCAAGTAAGATCACCTGATCACAGCAGTCACCTCTCTATACCTCCATTCCACCCTCCTCCTCTCACTCCCTCCTCTTCCTCTCTCCTGTTGTCCTGTATCGAACACGATCCAGACTCCTCTTGTTTGTAAATCTGACTTCAAATCAATCTACCTCTCTGTCTCTGTTCTCTGTTGGTAAACCATGCTCACTGTTCTGAGACAAGGGATTGTAACAATGGAGTCTTGATGCCACCAGTGACATAAAGCATTAATGTTTTCTGTCAGAGTGACGATGCTCTGATACCTTTTTTCAGTGGTCTTGAAAAATCTGAATAAGCTTTTTATCATATTAACCATAACGAGTAGCATTTTAATCCCTAACCTTTGCTTTGAAGATACTGAATATCAAAGACACAAAGATCCTTTGGTATACACACGTATTCTCCTGCTTTCTGCTCACCCCTGTGGAAATCTATTTTTAGCATCTAGGCAGCTAGTGTGAGGTACCTGGAAGTCACAATGCCAAGAACTGAATGGGAACAACTGTTGGATCCTCCCTGCCAAGGCATAGTAATGGTAACGCTTCCTCAGTGCCATTATAGTGAAGACAAGGCACTGTCATGTTTCTGTTGCCAAAAAAACAACCCGTCTTAAAATTCCTCTCAGCCAAGGAACCTGGTACCCACAGCCTCATTCAGAATCAAATGGCTTCCAGGGATTCAACTTCCCTGTTTCTCTTCACCGAGACAAAATCTTGGGACAAGTGTTTTTCAGTATGAATGTGAACCGTCATTCTACGCTTCGATGTATCTGCAGTATCCATGAGTGTGTACGTGTTTGTGTTGTTAGTTTTTGTTTTTGTTTTGGGCCAGGCGTAAGAAGAGTCTGTGGAGCTGTTAACCTCCGACAGCCTCAGACCCTTTAAGCTCTACTCCAAGCTTTTAGTTTTTCAGTTATCTGGCCTGCCTCAGCGGCGGACACTGTGAAAACCAGAGCAGGCCTCGCCAGGACGGGACCTGACTCAAATGTTTTAGTTCTGATCATGAATGAATAATGTCACATATCTATTGCCACTCTCACAGCCCTCTCTCTCTCTTGTACATTGCGTGTATTATCTCACTGTATAGGCTCTCTGGGAGACTCGCCGGTGGCTGGTAATAGATACTGTAATATTCCATTGAGAAAGGAGACCGCAAACTCCTGAGCGTTTAAGTTTAGTTTCTGGGTCTTTTCAGCTGTCGGCCCATTCTTCTCTTTTTATCAAAGTGTGTCTTCAAACCATGGCGAAGCTACTAACCAGTGACTGTTAGGCATCTGTTCACTGCAACTTGCCTTCTGCGTATTGGTACCTGCTTCAGGCTCTTTAGATTTCTTCCTATTTATATTCAAACCGTTTGCATGAATCTGGAATATTTTCATATGTCTTTTACATCTACTTATTTTCTTGTAATTTCATGTTGATTTATTTATTCACTAGTGTAGACGACCCCTCACCCACACAGCCTCTAAACCACTGGGGCTTGTTTCACAGACATTTGTCACAGTTGCTCAAAGTTCCTTTTTAACATGAGAATATCTTATGTCAGCGAAACAGGCCCCACATCTCCTTTATGAACTCACAGCTTTAAGAAGTGTTGTTAACGTCAGCTCTGCTCTGACCATCTCATTTTGATCTGACGTTCCACATTCGCCAACGAGTAGCATCCTTCCGTTTTCTTGTTTGGGTTCCTTAAATCATTTTCTTGCCATTTTTTTGCCACGACATCTGTGGTCGAATTAAGCTACACTAATAACCAGACTGACTTTTGCATAGTTCTATTTTTTACACAATACAAAAATACATTATCTTGATTCGCGGGAGGGGGCTTTTCTTGTGTTGTTTTAATTTCTCTCTCATTACCCCCCCCTTACCCCTCTACACAAGGCTGCACTCTCTGGTCAGTATGTAAATAATGTACCATCATGACTGCGCCGGTCATATTGTATGTAGTTCCACCCAGCGAGACACCAACTCTTTCAACACATGCTGATTTGACGTGCGTTATAGGCCACGTTGGCCATTGACCACCACATCTGGAGGCTAAAATAATACGTAAAGGGAGCCGTGTGCTCTCTCCCCCCCTCAATGTGAATTCTATGGGTATACAGCAGTATTGTAGTAGTGTAGTTCATCAGGAAGGTGTTTCATAAACACTGTAGCCGTCGCTGAATGCTAACATTAAGTGATCGTCCGTGGAAATGTCTTAAACCATCTTCCATGACGCCCAACTACAGAATAGTAACTAGAGGTTTGATAGACCCTTGATGTAGATGTTTCTAATCTGCCCCCCACCCTCAGTAATCAAGAAGTGTGTCACTTTATAGCTCGTGGATTGTACCACATTCAATGTTTGTTTTTACAGAGTCACATTGGTAGAGTGCGATGTGGACTGAAAAGCATGGAAATAGTGTGAGGTTAAACTGTGTAAAACATGTGACTGTTGCATGATTTTGAACTCGCGAAGGAGTGCCAGGGCAACAGCGGGAGAAGCTGAGGAGGATTTACTCACTTAGGTCCAGAAATTTAAATCCAGTGCAAGAATTATTTATTAAATCCCCCCCTAGTTAAATGATTAGTAAAAATGTTATCAGTTTTCAAAGCTTTTCTGATTCTTAAGTTAAGTGGTCAGTATATAACAAGGATATTACTGACCGTTTCAACTGGAAACTTAGCGTAGGATATGAGATGTGGTGTAGTTTGAACCCAGTGGGATAATGTGTTGTAAGCTGCTTGGTCGGACATGGGCATCTAGATACAGAAAACTGCGTAATTGTACAGATGAAAACACGTTTGTATAAAAAAAACATATTTTTCTACTTCATCAGATCTCTACATGCATGTCAGCAATAAACTTTGATATGGAAACATTCAACTTTGTCATGTCTTTATATTCTCATACTTCCCTTCAACACCACCAGGGGGAGCACTTTCTTAAAGAACTGGAACCAGTGTAAAGGACATAATGCTGAATGTGCTTCTTTGTCCACTTCTATGTATTTCTCTACCAGATGTGAACAATACAACCTACAGAAAATGTTCAGTTGTGCTTCTGTGTCGGTCGAGTTCATGAGAGTTTTGCATGATGTGAGACCTCAGAGGGAGAAACCTGTTTTATAAGAATATAGAATAATCAAACCTCTGTGCGTCTGAGCCGCTGCAGTCTGTGGTGAGTCGGGTTTTGGAGCAGACTGAGGTAGACGAGCTCCAACAGGAAACCTCCTGCTGACTGACAGCATCGCAGGACCCCGTGGGCCGAATCCCCCAGCTCACCTCGGGCCTTTGAAAACACACACACACACACACACACACACACACACACACACACAAATTCCATTTGAAATCAAGACCTGTCTGCCAACAAATACACAGATGCACATGGAGATCTCATCATACAGAGGGCGGAGAGATGTAATGGATTCGATCTGAGATAATAGGATGTGCAAATGTTGCACCATGAAACTTTTTTTTACTCCACTAACACACATCAGCATGTTTCCCTTTGGGTGCAGATTTTACCAGTATGATCTTAGTGCACAAAGTGTGTCTCCCACTGAGGGAAATTGAATCTTTCACCTACGCTCTTTGGACAAATTAGAGGATCAGACCTATGACCCACTTCTGCACCGGTTTCACCCAATAAGTAGTTAAGGCACAAATGCTGCGGGTAACCTTTCCCGCCCTTCTGTCTGGGCTGGGTCTCCTCTGGGTGATTACTCCCCCTCTCCCAGCGTGTTTAGGTAGGTGGAGAAGTCCAGTGATCTCAGGGGTCAAAGTACCACAGATGCTTAGGTCCCTGTAAACTACAACCAGCTGGCCTTGAGGAGGAGGTCCGCCCTGGACCCATGTGGGCTTCACACAGGCAGTTGTTCAGAAATACGCAATGTTCTTGTGTGATTACCTTGGAGAGCATTACGTAGTCCCTTTCAGTGGATGAGAGCAGGACTCATCCAGCTCCATATGGATGATAACGCATTAACCAAAAATACACATTTCCAGATGTGTGTACACAGCACTAGTGTCATAGCTCTTTGTGTGTTTACTTTACTGGTAGCAGTGTATTTAATTGTTTAAATGTATAATAATTTATTTAAATCCACAGTTGCATTATATCTTCAGGTGTTTATGTCTGTGGAGTGTGTGAATGTGTCTCCAGCTGTGTCCAACCAGCTGCAGCTTTACGACCTCTCCTGACAGACAATCGAGCAAAACACACAAAACCAAATTTATGTTGTATTTCAACAAAATCGAGAAACAGATAACGGTCGAGCCCACATGAATCATATGATCTCTGCCTTATATGGTTTGAACATCAGCTGTCGTGCAGTTGAGTGGTTTGTGGCTGGTGTAATACTTGTCTGGCCCCGTCTAATCTACTGTTTATATTCTTCTCAGTGTTTCAATCATGAAACAAAGCAAAAGCACAGGACGAAAAAGATTTAAAGCAACACTATGTAACTTTTACTAAGCAACAACGCCCTCTGCAGCCCATGATCCTCGGCTTCCTGAACCAGAAGAGCTGCTGTTGTAACAAATCCACCAAACTCTGTCCTGATTCAAACAATTGAACCTTCGACTCTCAGTCAGTTCCACACGTCTCACATGAGATCGTACCCACTCACCAAAGTTACACAGAAGAGATGTTCAGTGTGAGGAGTGAGAATGAAAGAGGAAACATTCATGTTCACAATCAGTGTCACATCCAAATCAAATCAAAGCTGCTACTTTAAGGTTAAAAAAGTTGCATAGTGTTGCTTGAGTTTCCTCAGGGGTCGCACTCAGACTGTGTTAATAGTTTACCAAGAGTGTTAAATTGATCCTTTAATTAAAATCATGAGAATCAGAAGGGTTAATTCTCTATGTCTGATATCTTTTGTGTGAAGTTGACATTTTAGCCTGAAAATAGTGCGAGAGGAACATTAGTGCTCAAAGTAGAAATGGTTCATCCTCTGAGGAGCATGAATGTACATGGAAGCTGTAGCTTGAGGTATTTCTTGAGTGCAGGTTTCACTTTTGGCCCAACGGGGATTCGATAGAAAAGATTTGGGAGTCGTGAAAAACTTTGATTCAAGACGATGGTAAAACTAATATCCAGTAGGTATTATATCCTATTTACAGTATTTTAGTATTTCCAGTTGATAACCCTTTAAGACCCATAAAGCAGAGGAGAAGATGAGATTAGCAGCTTTATGATTTGCACAAGTTTGTTTTTGCTGGCGAGCGAAACAGGCCTCAAAACAGAAGTGCACGGTCCCACATGAGGAGGGACAACATCTGCGAAAGGTTTTTTCTTCACTTATTTTAAGTTGCTTAGTTTCAGTCTCCCTCCTCATATTTGAGTGTTGTTAAAACATGATAAAACAGATCTGAACGTCAAACGTGGTTAAAAAGTTCCATCAGCCGCACACTGAGCAGTTAGGACATTTAAATCGAGTTAAGCTTCCAGGTATGAACACTGTGTGACTTTGAAATCACAGCTCATGGTCTGATCTTAACATGACGCGTACATTTTCAGACACTAAAACAAAACAAGGTGACAGAACCACGAGTCACATTAAAGAGAAAACAGCCTCGCTCAGCAACAGACAGGGACTTTAGATGTGGCTGTAAATCTGGTGCCAGATGAGGCACTTTGTTGTGGCACCGTTCACATGTGTGCCCAACACAGAAATACAGAAATACAGAAATACACTCACGGAACTGACCACATGTAGTACAGATCTTTTCTTTTTTTGAACCATGAACAAGCAATTTCTCTTGGTACGTATGTATGTAAAATAATAAAAATGTGTCAAACTTTAAAGTGAAAAACAAGCAACGTCAATAAGCAACTTTTGAAAATTGTAATCTAATGAATACAGTCAACAAAACTCTAAAGATAAAATAAATATGTAACAACGAGCGAGCACCATATTTAACATTTGGTCAGATGCTGATTTGACGACACTAATCTTCAAAGCTTTCAATGCTTCCCTTTAAAGTCGTCATTACATAAATCCTACAGTTTGAATATGGACGTTAAGTGCAACTCGACTTGTTGGTGGAATCATACGGCCGCAACTTATTTTAGTATTATTCTTTTTCTCTCACGTATCCTGTCACAGTTTTCTCGAAGTGAACCATTCTCAGTTTTGGTCATCAACACCCACCGATCTGATACTGTGCAGGTATGAGTGTTCACCAGAACCTATTATTACTAAACTTTCATACAGATCCAGGTCATAACCTTTATGGGGGGGGGTATTAAGGACTAAGAAATTAAAGCTTTTCTGCTACTTGGTCATTTGTTCCATCCTTTAAGTCGTCTTCCAGCTCATACTGAGCAAAGTGTCTGACTGAATTCCCTCCTCTCTCTCCTCTTCTACCTTTCCTCACCTCCTCAGCGGGAAATCCAAAACGAGGAACGAGTGTGTCATTTTCAAACTGCCCGCTAACTCTGAACATCTGGCGCCACGGGGAGGAGGGCGACCCCGTCAATGGGAGCCCTTGTCTGCCCTGTCAGCACCACGAGAACACCCTGCCACAAGGTGAACAAGGAGGCGTGTGTGTGTGTGTGTGTGTGTGTGTGTGTGTGTGTGTGTGTGTGTGTGTGTGTGTGTGTGTGTGTGTGTGTGTGTGTGTGTGTGTGTGTGTGTGTGTGTACTGATGCTGGAGAGATGTTTAACAGGCCTTGTTCGGACGCATGAATACTGTGTGTTTGTGGAGGAGCTACTGTAGTCAGATATTTTTCTTCATAGTAGCCGGAAAATAAACAGAGAATCAATCATAAAAAATAAACAAAACTCATGCGTCTATAATTTATTCTTAATCTTACTAGAAACATTAATGGTAAAAACATGAGAAATGTTCCATCCATTGGGTATAAGAGGATTTGGACGATTCAGTCAAACAACCTCTCTGAGAGAAAAGACCTTATTTCTTATTAAATGTTCATGAATTTGAGAAAATTAATTAAGTAAATTAAAGTTAACTAAAAGTCTGAGAAACACATGTTTTACCGTTGCATTGGTCCTGCCTTCAACCTGAGAGGCTTCACTCCTGAATGTTGTGATCACATAAATAAGGACGACATGACAGCTCCTCAACCCTGAAGCCAACGTGTCTGGAAAGTGTCTTAAATCCCTCCTCCTCTATGTTAGTAGATGGGATACAGATTGGTTTTCAAAATGTGCTTGAACTTCTAGAGGAAACTTTCCTGAACCCTGCACAACATGATGAAATATAATCTCAGTGACCTTCGCAGGTGGAGGGTGTGAAGAAAATCTAAAATTAGCATTTAGTGAGCTGGGATCCTTTTTCTTTGTGACCTACAGGCTGATGTGTTTCAGACACAAGACTCAGTCAATGTGAAATCAGGCAAGAAAAACAGATCTGATCTGAGATGGAATGAATGAAGAAACAGTTGTTTATTTATTTGTTTATTGGTTTTATTGAAATTCCAAATGTTGACGCATGACAGAGTCAGATCCAGGCCTGTGGGACATGTTTGTAAAGGGAAACAGCATCAAGCCATATGTTCACCATATTTGTCCATTAACTTTGCACATGCCTTCCAAAGAAAGAAGACTTTGCAGGATGTGACTGTGAACAATCCCAACTGAGCTGTTAGGAAGCGTCGTCTTGTCTCCGTCCGTCTGTCCGTCCGTCTGTCTGTCCGTCTGTCCGTCTGTCTGTCTGTCTGTCTGTCCGTCTGTCTGTCTGTCTGTCCGTCCGTCCTCTGTCCGTCTGTCCGTCTGTCTGTCCGTCTGTCTGTCTGTCTGTCTGTCTGTCTGTCTGTCCCCACCTCACACCACTTCCTCTCTCAGACATGCAGATACACTTTCCTGCATCTGCTTTGAGTCGACATGATGACTATTTTGGGAAGATAAAGTTTCTGAAACAATTTCCAAACCGTCCATCCACAGTCTGCGCAGCTTATCCTTGGAGGATCAGGAGGGCTGAAGCCGATCCCAGCTGACAGAGACGAGAGAAATAATTTACCGCTGAGCATTAAATCCTTTGGAAGACATTCAAAACCAGCATTTTCCCTATTTTAAATCAAAAGGGGTTTGTTTTACATCTGCTATTTATTTTTATTTTTATTTTATTTTCCCCTCCCTGCTGATAAGTTTCTGTTCATGTTTTATCCACATGATAGAATATATTGTTAAATGTTGTATCATGTCAGGAGCTTTTCTCACAAGACGCTTCTCTGAGGGGCGACATCCTGCCAACAACAAAACCCTGCTTCTGCCTTCGGGTTTGTAATTTGACTTCAATCCACAGCTTTCAGCACCTTCAGTGTGTACACTGTAAAAATGAAAACTTGAAATTGCTCTGCTTGTTAAGATTTTTAAATAAAGTGAACATAGAATATTTAAAAGCTTTGAAAACTTCAACTTCAAATGACTTTTTCAAAGTATCATTTGTAAAGTTGCCCTCAGAACTTAATGCAGGGTTTTGACCAGACTGGAGGCCCGGCAAGTTAAAAACGGGGTCTCCAGTGCAATTCTGCAGGGGTTTTCTGGAAGACCGATCAGCTGTGGCTCAGGTGGAAGAGTGGGTCGTCCCCTAACCAGAAGGTTGGTGATTCCATAACAGACTCCTCCAGTGCTGATGAGTCCTCTGTGAAGACATTAAAGCTGATGGCTGCAGCAAAAGAAAAAGTGATAGAAAAAGCACTGTATGAGTGTGTGTGTGTTAATTAGAGTGAGGACACCTAACCCAAGCCCGTTGGGTTCTGACAGGTCAGGTTCGGACAAAAATGTTTGAAATGATCTACAGGCTCAGGTCGGGTTCGGTTACATTGGCGGGGCTATTTACTTGATTTTTACACTGCTTGTTCCTGCAACCACGGAAAACATCTGGTTCAAGTTGGGTTTGTAAACACTGAATGTCGGGTTTGAGTTGAGCTCGGTTGGTTTGGACAAAGAATAGTGTGAATGGGTGAATGCAACTTGTGCTGTGGTCTAGAAAAGTGGCAAAAACATAGCTGTTAATGGTGAGTTACAAATGTCACATCTACATATGAAATCAACTGATTAAATGTTGCTTCAATCACCTAGACCCTGGTGAGCTGTGACACAGTAATTCTATGTATTTAAAATAAAAAATATAAAGTTTTTATAAGAATGAAAGAGAAATGTTCAGAACTAAGAATAATTGATGGCACAACTGTAGGTGATTTCTCTTTCTTGGCCTCAAAATTAAAAAATCTCGTGCAGTAAGTTGACTTGAAATGTTCGGTTTTCCAAACCTTTTCATTTTTTGCAGTGCAGCAGCTCTTTTCACTCCCGCTCACTGTGAAGTCTGAAGAGATTCAGCACTTTGAAATACCCGGGGCCTCGTCCTGTTACTGCACTTCACACTAAACTATAGATAATTATAGCGTGACAGCACATAAAACAATGAGTTTTGGCATCAGTCGTGTGGGCGTTCAGCAGCTGAATCATTTAATTTCACTTGACATATGAGACGGTGGAGGAACGTTAGGCCCACCAGTGCTGAGGAAAGTCTCTGTGCTCATCACTGTGCCAGTAAAGATACCAGATTTACCAAAATGTGGAATAAATTCTGACTCTCACATCCTCCTCCTCCTCTTCTTCGCGACTTCCTCCCACCTCTTCGTTGTGTATCTGCTGGCGGCGAACAGCCTTTGGATTTCCTCTCACTGCCCCTTCAAAAGCGAGCTCTGATGTGTGGGTGGTTGAGACATGACTCTTTTCTCTTTGTGTGCTGTAAATATTTCCTCCAATCAAGGAGTCAAACTTCAGAGTTCGGCTTTAATCTCCGCAAGTCCGTCACTAAGACGCACTTCAAAGCACAGGATGAGGAAGATGAGTAGAGTGAGCGGGAGAGAGAGAGACTGTCTCCTCCACTTAGTGTTTGTGGGAGGAGGGTTTTCATGATTTCACCTCAGCCTTTCATAAATAAACAAATTACACCATATGGCATAAAATGTCTCTATATTTACACCTTAAAACAGGACTGACTGTTGAAATATGAAACATGTTAGTTTTCTCCCATGTCTGTACCTGTGAATTTAAATAAATGTATTGTTTTTTTTACCCGTTTCACACTCTTTATAAACAGTCTATGGTTACACACCTTTTTCATAATCATGCTTTAAGATTTGGAACTACGGCTCCCATCATGCTTTGGGGGATGTAAACAGGAAGTGGCTTGTACAGGAAGTAGTTGACATGGGGTCATGTAGTAAACTGTGGGCTGCAGCTCAAGCCCTTTTTTTTCATTTTAGTATGTACTAGAACAATCTAAATAAAAAACTATGGTGTTGTCTGAGTATCCATGTCAGTACAGACAACTGTCACTGGGTCACTGTGACCCTGAAGAAAAGCTCTTCTGTTTGTATGGTTCCTAAGAAGAGTTGAGGACGTGCGTTCATCTGGGACGTTGAAGTTAAGGACGTCTCCTGAAGGTGTGAGTGACTCTGAATCCGAAAATCATATCTGTGTGTTGAGGTTTGTGTGAGTTGTGAATCAGGATGAGAAGTTTTATGCCAGTAGTAGCCATCAAAAGTTTTAATATGAGTTTAATCAACTTTCTCCCTTCGACAGACCCACGTGTTTATTATCTGTTTTCATTCATGAGGTTTGTTAGCGATAAAATCAAATTATATCGTACAAATTTCCTTTATGATCCCGAATTCAAGCCTTGGCCAATTTGTGATTTAGAGCCATTATTTTAATCCTTTGTATTCATGTAGATTTTTTTTATTCATCTGGAACATCTGCACCACACATTCTTTGACCTCGCTGATTCAGCAAAAGAAACCAAGAGACATTCAACAACAGGAAGCAGCAACCCAGCTACAGCAGTAACATCATACTTTAGTTTCATACAGTTTCTGTTTCTCTCTGAGCCGTCACTCTTCCCACAGAAAGCCAAATGGAGCCGGGGCTAGTCATTACCGTCCTCTCAGGGTAACGCTCCACTGGCTGCTCAGGTCTATTCTCGCTCGCTCACTGAGCGGTGGGCGCGCGGCGGTCCTTAAAGTAGACACTGGGTGACAAACACTCATATGGGATGTAATTCTTGCGGTGGCCTTCAAACCCCAATGAGGTGTGGGTGGAGTGCCGCTGACTACAAAACCGGATTTCCCAAGTGGTGCCAGGCCCCCACGGGGGAAGAGACGAGTCTGGACCAAACCCCGGCTACATGCTGGCCCAGATGTGAATTCCTCAGGGGTTTGGTTTGGGATTCGTCCCACATCCCGAGCTGCTGCTCTGCTTTGCACTTTTCTGTGTGAAGCAGCAGGATATAGAAAACAGGAGCTGAGTCTCCAGAGGTCTGTCCTCAGTGCAGATTATGTCCATGTTTGGAGGTGCACGGCTACCTGAACGCTCCTGTGGTTGCTGTCAGTCATTGTGGAGGTTTGGTTTGTCAGGGATCAGTCTGGACTCCATCACGGAGATACAGCGACGTTATTTATGAAGCAGCTGCTGAATGCGAAGCTGTTATAAAATCCAGTGTTTTCTGTCCAGATTTCCCAACAGCCGTTTATCTTCATGTTATAATTACTACAGTGTTATCACAGTTGTGCTAATACTTCCCTTACACGCATCAAGCTACGTATTATTCATCAGAATCTCAGTGTCTCTGAAGTTTGTTACCATTCTGCGAGAAACAGCAGAGACAGCATGAGTTACTGCACACAGGGTGTGTACTTTGGCTGTGTTTAGATTTAGAAAATTAAGACCTGCTCTTTTCAAGCCTTTTCTCTTTTTTTTAAACGGGCTCTGCCTCTTTGCACACTCTCTCTTTACAGCCAGCGGCGGCTGAGATTCCTGACAGGCTATCATTTCCCCCGAGAAAATGAACGTATTTTAAAAATGCGGCAGCGTGGCTGTATCATTTTATTTTCTCTGGAGGTGACGCAGAGGGCCCTGTGTGAAGTGCGCTGAAATAACATGGATAAAGGAACAGTCTCAGAAGCCAGAGTATTACACAGATAACATCTCTTCCTGTGTTAATTGAGCTCAAAATACAAAAAGAGGCGTTAGAGCTCTGGGAACTTTAACCTCTCCGTGGCACTTTTTTGTGAGTTTGATGTGGACCCTTAATATAATCACTTTTAATTTATTATTATTGATTTGATATCACCACGTGGTTAGTGTCCTAATAAGTCAGTGAGTAAGAGCACTGAACGAATCACTTACTGAATGTGCCAGAAAGTTAAAGTAAGAAAAAGAAATTGAGCCAAAGAAAAACCACAGGGATTTCATGGACGAAGCTTTAACACAAGAGACAGTTACGATTAAAGACAAGTACAGAATCTGTGTACAATCACCTCCTGAATACTTTAGATAAGGATACAAATACTGTAATGGTGTCTTTATAGATCTTTAAAATGTCGATCAGACAGCGGTTAGAGATCAAACTACTGTAGTAACATTCCACTCCGACTCTCCACTGGTTTCCTGCGTTTTACAGAATGTATTTTAAATAGTAACTTTGGTTCTAATATCTGATCTGCTCCTCTATGAGCCGTCCAGACCCCTCACATGATCAGACACAGGTTTAGGTTCTATTCCCGGAGTGAAAACTAAACCTGATGGAGCAGATTTCAGCTTCTTTTCACCACATGGAACAAACACTCGGAAAACTCCAAGTCTGTTCCAGCTCAGTTCTTTGAGATAAACATGTTCTTCTGTCTGCACTGTGATTTCAGTTTTTCTCATTTAATCAGTTTTATCTGGCTTTTTTATGCTCATTTTATTCTTTTTTTTCATCCAACACATTGCATTTCTTTTATACATTACCTTAATGAGTTTACGTTTTCATCTGCATTTGTTTGTTCGTTTGATAATTAGCAAGATTACATACAAACTACTGGAAGGATCATAACGAAACTTGGTGGAAGGAAGTGGTAAAGGTCAGGTTGCAGATCTGGATCAGGGGACTCATCCAGGAGTTCTTTTTCACTTTCTTTAACATTGTGAGATTTTTGGTTTTTCCACATTTTCCTTGATTTCTCAGAGAATAATTCATGCATCTTAATGAAAAATAATCAGGTGTGTTCAGGGGACTGATATTTATGAGTGTGTGAAATCTGGCCCAAATCCAGATCCTGCTGGGTCTTGGCGGAGGTGCAGGCGCTTGACTGTGTGCCATCCTAGTTAGTGAGGAATTAGAAGGCAGAAGTAAAACACTGAGACACAGAAATGTGCCTCTGCACGAAGTCGTAATGAAACCTCGACTCCCATTTCGACCACAACAGTAAACTTCAGTTTCATCTGTGGAAACACTTTGCACCAAAGCCCAGATTGCATTTTTTTGCCTCAGCGTTCTTGCTGTAAATGAATCCCTGTGCTGTAACATGGGGCTCTGAGAGGTTGAGAGCTCCTGACAGTTATTCATCAGGCTCCTGCTCCTCCATCGTCAACACACTCAGCAGCAGGTTAAGAAACTTTTTCCAAACTCCTGGAGCAGGAGCAGCAGGAGGGCTTCAGACTGTGGAAAAGTCCAGGCGGAGAGTTTGAGGCTCAGTTACAGAGTGAAGAGAAAAGTTATAACTCAGAGTGTGAGTGTGCGAGGAACCAACTACACCTCAAAGCTCCTGAGTAGTTTGTTGCTGACTGTGTAGCTTTGTCCGTTTAGTGCGAATACCGTATTTGATCTGCTTAATTCCCTCGTTCCACGTGTTTATACTCACAGAGAGAAATGAAATGCTGACAAGCCACTGGACTTTTTTACAACTTTGACAAGGTGTCAGCCATGTTTATGCTCTGATATGTATTAACAGGGGCATAACAACCTGTGGTCTGGAGTTCAGGGCTTCAAGCTGTGTTTATTGTTCCCACTACACACTTGCATGCATCATTTCTCTCACCCTCACGCACGCATGAACACACACACAAACTGCCCCTTTGCTTCCCGTGAATACTTGGAGAGCTTGTAAGAATTTATTTTCTCCTCTGGCCTCTGTCCTGGGCTGAACTCTCAGCAGTCGAGCGCTCTGTAATGCTCGTCAGGCCTCACTGACCCTCCAGGCCGAACGTTACCCTCTGTACTGAACTTTACAACCAAACAGCTCCGTCGGGTCTATTTCTGAACGAGGAAAATGAGGCAATGGTGAGTCACCGTGTGCAACGAATGCTGCAAATACACATTTGCTGTTGACCAAGAACAGCACATTGATTTAAGCTTGTGTATGTGAGAGTCAGCACCTCCAAGGCCATGGTTCTCCCCTGGAAAATAGTGGATTGCTTTGTCCAGGTTGTGGGTGAGTTTCTTCTCCAAGTATCCCAACATGACCCTGGGGAAGATGGGCGGGTTGATGCGGCATCAGCAGTAATGCGGGAATCGTACCAGACCGTGGTGGTAAAGAAGGTGCTGAGCCATGAAGGCAAAGCTTGTAATCGACATTCTGACTCTCACCTGTGGTCACCAGCTCTGGATAGTGACTGAAAGAATGAGAATAATTGTTTTTCTCTGCTGGGTGGCCGGGCTCAGCCTTGGAGATAGGCTATGGAGTTCGGACATTCGGAGTGAGCATGGAGTAGAACCACTGATCAGAACAAATGGTCGAAAGGTGATAGTTGAGGTGGTTTGGTCATCTAATGTTGATGTTTACTGGACATATCCAACCAGGAGAAGACCCTGGGGTACACCCAGAGCTCGCTGCAGAGACGGCAAATCTGATCAGGGGGCGCCATGGGATCCCCCAGGAAGAAGGATGTCTGGAATACTCTATTTTTATCTGGCAACCTCTGTGACCCGAGCTCGGTCAAGTGGAAGACAATGGATGGATGGATCCTCACATACTGTATTAAGTAGATCTTTATATCTAATTGACATCATAGAAATCAGAGGTTGAAATGTTTGCTTTGGAATCCATAAAGAGGAATGTCTAATGAGCATTCATTAAACTTACACACTGGAGGCATGTTTAATTTCCTGTTAATACCCCGACCACCTCCTCGTGTTACAGTTTAATGACGCCGCTGGCTCCGATTGACTCCAGCAGAGGTTTGCTCTCTGAGCGATGTCAGGGGAGTGCGTGATATGAGAGAGGTTAACTGTCTGGGGGGGGGGGGATCACGCAGTCTTGTCTTGGCTGCACTGTGGTCAGACACCACAGCTGCAGCCCTGGAATTTCATTCTCTCGACGGAGGCGTTTATTATGTTTCACCCAGTGGAGCAAAAAATGAGATATACTTGTGAGTGAGCCTCAGCAAAGCGAGACGGAAACCTTGTGAAGGCCAATTAGTTCTCTTCACAAATGCAGTCCAGTTAAAAGGCTGACAGTTAAACATCTGAACTATCTTGAACTAATTTTCTAACTCCAACATCTGGAGGGCTCAACAGCTCTGAGAATATCTGTTAATTGTGCAGCAAAGCATTCAGCTTTCCCCCCAGATTGCAGGTTGCTCATTTCACCAGTGATAAGCATCACACTATCCAGTCGCTGCATAAACTCTGGGGACTTGAACAGGAAACTGATTTATGAAGTCTTGCCCGTTTTCTTTTTCTCTTCCAAGCATGCAGCCTCAATGTAAACACCCTGACACTGCAAAAGCTGATTACAAGTGAGGCAGATGGTTTCCACTTCGAGGGAGTCATGTTTTTGCATTCCCCTGTCATGGGGGAGCTGACAAATGCAATGCAGGGCACACGCACTAATGCATGTGCACGCCATGCGATCATAAACACACGCTTTCTGTGCAGGTTCACTCCTCCGCATTCCCTGAATTTTGCAGTCGATTTTGTCTGTGTCCTCGAGGGGAAGTTTCTGTCAAGCAACAATGTCTGTGGAAAGCATTCAGCGGAGATGGTCAAGGTGGGTTTGTGTTCGTGCTGCGTCTGCACAGATTTGAACCCCCGCAGCTTTATCCTGCAATTTGGACGTTTCATAAACCACCCAGGTTCAAACTCGAGCCTTGAAGGTGGGTCTCCACATTTGATATCCTCATAAATATACACAGCAAAATCAGCAGTGTTAATTCAACTCCTATAGAGTCAAATACAACACTTTCAAAGTGTTTATATAGGTCCAACCTGTAGGGTGTTAAAACTACACTTTTGAAAGTGTTAAAGAATTAACACTCTTACAGAGTTCCAGCAACTCTCTCTATAGTTGAAATTTAACACCGGACAACACTGGCCAGTGTAAAATTTAAGCAACACTATTGTGCAGTGTCAAAAGTTAACACCACAAGTGTCATTTTTATAACACTAAATAGAGTTAAAGTCATATTAACACTATTGAGGATGTAAAATGTAACTCAATATTTAACTCTTTATAGAGTTGATTCATATTTTAAAAACACTGTAGGGAGTCGATTTATAATCCCTAATCCCATTTACACACTCTGTGTGATATTATTCCTTTAAAAACTATAACTATATACAAGAAAGAAAGAAAGACTCAGCAATTCAAAGACGTTTGCAGTTAACATGAAACTGTATTTGTGTAAGCACACCACATAACACAGCATTGGCTTTACATCTTTTCCTAACAGTCATCAAAAGCAAAGTTCACACAATATGGCAATGTGGCACTATGTATGTTTTTTCAAGTCAGGAGAAAATCCCTCTTGCTCTTTGGACCATCTTGATAGGTAGCGCTGGTGGAGCATCTCCGGGACTGAACAGCAGTGCTGCGCTGCACTGTCTTTATCCTCCAGGCCAAGTAGCCAGATCCACTCTCTGCGTCATAGTAGTGCTCCTAAAAAATGGAAAAAAAAAAAGCTAAACTGAGAACACAGAGGCCACAGCACTACAGGGCAATTGTACAACAAACACACATATACATTCCATAAATTCTAATATAGGCCACACATTTATAAACTTAACTTACATATCCATTTTTTGAGTATGGATCTCTGAGACAGGGAAACAGAGTGATGATGCCAAGAGCATATTTTGTTCGCACATAGGTTGGCGGGATCCTCCTTTAAAAAATAGAAAATATTATTTTCCCAAGCTTTAAAAGTATGCCTTATTGCTTTAGGAGAACAGTAATCAATTGCTTTTAGCAATTTAGCAACTGTTTTCAAAATGGACATTAATAACAGTATTTGTGAAAACATGATTGGCACCAAAGGGAACATTCAGTCCTTACCCATGAACTTCCATCATGTCAGCCACCAGTAGGTTTACCATCTGTCGTCGTGCACCATCCATCAATGTCTTGCTTTTGTCATACTCGTGCAAGATTTTTTCTCCCCCTGGCTTGGACTGTAGAACATCTCTGACCATCTAAAAGATATAGATGAATCACAAAAGGAAGTCATCATGTTAGGCTTTCCTGCAACAAAATCATAGATCATCTGCAGAATATATTTGTGTTTGAGGATTAATAACACGTTTGATTCATTACAAAAATGTAGGTCTGTGTACCTCTCTGGCTGATTCACGATCACTGTGGCTTCTTTTTGCTCCACTGTCTCTCTCAGGAATTATTGTTGCATCTGATGAAACTGACACCGCTGAGGTTGAAGCATCTGACACAGATGAGGTGTCTGACATGTGTGACTCAAATGAAGTGTACGATAGATCTTGAAGCACAACTGTAAGACAGATAAATGAAATTCATACTGTATATGAATATACATAAGCAGTCAAATAAAATAATTACTGTTCAGGAGCTCAAGGCCCCCTTACAACCTATTTTGGGTAATCTTCACTGAGAAGAGAATATACACATACTTTCAGCCCTCCAAAAGGTGTTACAGGATTGCCTCCCAACTACAAAAGGTCTTAATAAACCTTGTTAGCATTACAGTACTTCTGGTGGTGGATCCACAAGTCTTACCTGTAGACTGTTCTGTGGACACCATGATTGTAAGGTTCCCTGCTTGTAAAAGCTCATCAAACACGTCCGCATCCACCTCTGTCCCTGATTCATCTGTCAAGTGCAGCTCAGTCTGTAGTGGTAGACCTAACTTTTCTAAGACTGAGAGAGAATATTAATCAAAGAAAAATTAAGAAAAACACTTTTACATAGAACAAAAAACAGACACATACAGATAAATATTTCCCCCATTTAAAAAAGGGACAAAGTATTTTTAAATAATACTAACCAGATATATAATGGTGAAGGGGGACCAAAAGTAATAAAAAATAAACAAAATAATAATTTGCAAGTAATCTTAGCCACTAAAGTTTCCCAGGTGCCACAATTGCTTGTGTGACACAATTAAAATTGACCAACATGGTAAGTGAAACTTAATTAGTTATGATCAGCATACTCAAACAATCAGGGCTATGTAAAAAAGGTAATCCAAACCTTTCTGAAGAAATGTATTGAAGTCGTCATAGCCTTCTTCAGTCTCAGCCACTTTAACATACTTCTGACTTTCACCATATCTCACCTTAACCAACATGATGTCCTATGAAGAGGAACAGAACATATTTATAAAACTTTATAACAGGTCTGGTGCTAGAGAAAATTATCATTATGGCACTTAGTGTGATTTACATTTTAGCATTACAGTCTTTCAGTTAATTCAACTTTTGAAAATGAGTGCTGCCATCCCACAAACTAGCAATGTGTATTATTTCCATACAGTAAAATTAGCGCCTTAAAATACACATTTACTTACCTAAATACAGCAAGCAGCTATGAACACCCAGCTAACAACAGAAGTGCAGCTACAAAGCTGCCACAATAGACAAGTCTGATACAAGGACCTGTAACTAACTGACTATAGCAGTGTACAAGCACCTGCGGTTAACGATAGCAGCTAACAATACCAACACGTGCAGCTCATTATACTAGCGCATGCGGCTAATGCTAGCGGCTAACGCTAGCAGCTAACAAACCAACATGTGCTGCTAAGGATACAAGCACTTACAGAAAACTATAAAAGCGGCTAATGTAGACATAGTGCATTAAATGAGTTGAGGGTGAGCTGGTTAAGTGACAGCTTACCTGCTGGTTAGTTAGCAGCAGTTAGTTAGGTTACCCAAACAGCACACCTGCTGCCAGCTAACAGCAGTTGTATAGTACCAGCTAGATAATTTAGCATTTAGCGACCTTCAGAAATAAATACAAGCACTAGGCTCCTGGGTCGAAAATTAAATAAAATTGACATGTTACTTACGCATAACGCTAATCCTCCAAGTTAGAAAGTGATGATCTCGCTGGTTTCCCGCTTCGATTAAGGTAACCGTCACAGTCAGTGCCACACCCAAAAGAGCCAGAGATAGACTTAAAGAGAGAGAGTAACACTGGCTATGTAGTGAAATCAACACTGTAGAGTTGATTTGAGAATCTGACATTTGACTCCCTCTTTCAACACCAACTCGATTTGAGGAATAACTACCTTGTAGTTGAATTACACCTAATGAGAGTTGAAATGACTCAATATTTAAACTCCCAAGTCTAACACTGAAAATATAACACTTTTGATTTTGCTGTGTATCATCTTACTCTGCTGCCACCGTGCTAAGAACAAATGGTTCATGAACTCAGTAGTTGTACGGCTTTGACTGACGGTAATCGGCTGTGCCTGAAGGAAGTGATAGCTTACAGTAAGAAGGGGCTTTGATATGGGTTGACTGTGCACAAGAAGATGAGATTTGTCTTGAACATGTCAGCTCTTGTTCCTACTCCTGATTTGAGGAGTAAATCATTAAGCTCTTTAGCTGTGGACTTGAAAGGTGTGAATGCCTGCACTGAGATTCAAGACAAGATGACAGATGGAGATTTTGAGAACTCCTGTGCATATACAGCCAGTGGCCTGCACGCGAACAAATTTCCTGCGGTTCTTTTATTTCCGTCAAAAGAAATGAAGGTCACACGGGTCTGCAGGCCAAAGAAAGTTTTCTGAGAAGTGAGCAGGGAAGGACATCTGCTTCCCCCAAAACCCTCGGGTCTTGAAGGCGGAACTTGTGACAAACCCGTTCTGGCACAAGCACAAGCTGTTCATTCGCTTTTTCACACCAGTTTTTGCGCCACCGACTGTGCGGCGGTGTCAAAGTGCTTGTTTTCCAGTGACAAGCAGCTCAGCTTGTTATCTCATGTGTCAGAGTGCGTTGACTGTCATGGCAGGGGTTTGTTCCGGTAAAGAGGTAAATGACCAGCAGGCCTCTGTGGGGACCACGGTCCAGATGGATGCCTCTAACCTGAAACTGTTGATTTAGTCAACCATGAGTCAACAGTTCCCAGCAGAGGGGGGACGGCAGGGTGGAGGGACAGAGGAGAGGAAGTGAAGTGGTGTTGAACGATTACATGGGGCTTAAGCTTCTGGGGTGGGGGCAAACAGGAAGCGGATGCCTGAGTGATTCAGTGAGGGATGTTTACTGACTTATGTGGATGTGAGCTGCTGTGGTGATGAGTTTGTTGGTGGGTGTTTGAGAGAATGAGAGAGATGAGATGTCTGTGTGTATGAGAGCATGCTTCTGTCTCTGCACTGATGATATTTGGCAAATATGAAGCTTGCAAGCTTGAGAGATGTCTCTAAAAAGTTTATTGATTCATATTTTGTCATTTACTCTTTGAGCTTAAACACGACGAGGGCGTCAGTTTCAAACCAGCTAGTTAAGTTAAAGGGAAATAGCATGCAAATTCCACTTTGTTAGTGCTTCTACAGGTTAATGTGGGTATCTGGCATGTCTACCAACCCAAAATCCTGGGGAAAAACACTTGCGGCTTGTTATAGTTCCTCTAAGTCAGAAACGTCATGCTTGAGCGACTCGATTGCGCTTCCTGGGTATTGTGTCGTAACAATACACTGGAAGTCTCCCTACATGGTCTTGGCCCCCCCTCCAGGGTATGTAGCTCGGTCTTCCACACTGCCAGCTGTGTGGAAGACTTCCGCAGTGTTCAGCTCTACTGTATGCCGGGTTACAGTAGTTCCGCCGGGTTACAGTAGTTCCGCCGGGTTACAGTAGTTCCGCCGGGTTACAGTAGTTACGCCGGGGTACACCGGACGCGGAAGTGCCGCTGCGAGGCAGCGCAGCGCCGTTCTCCAGCACGCAGCCGCCTGGCTGTTCACACGGGACGAGCATTTCTCCGCTGGTCAGCCCCATAGACTGTACATATAAGGTCAGCCCGCGATTCTGCTTTCTCCGCTTGTTGTTGTACCCGTTGAATGTCGGGGTTCGGGGGTAAATGATGGTCTTCATAGCCCCCCCCCCCTCTTTCTCTCTCTGTCTGTCTGCTTGTGTGCTTGTAGTGGATGGGCAGAGGGGGACATTTAATTATGTGATTGGGAAAATTAAAACTCCAGGACAACAAGGGAATACAAAGTATGGGATGCATATTTGATAATTTATATCATATAAAATATGTAATTTATATCGTTTAAAATCATGGGGAGAGGGGGAGGGGGAGCTGGCTCATTAGCATTTAAAGGAACAGGCAGTCAAAACAGGTCACTCTGTGGAGGGCTGTTTTATACAGGGTAAAAAGGGTGCTGTTTTAAATGATCCTAGTGGTATTTTGACCAAAGTATGTTACAGACATTTCATTAAGACCCCAAGGAACCATATCAACTTGTGGTAAAATGGGCATGCTATGTCCCCTTTAAATATTCAATTGATCACATCCAGAAATTCTAAACATCTAATAAATACTTCAAATGACTCAGTGATTTTCATATTATTATCACTAATGAACAAATTGAACAAACTAATCAGTTAGAGTACCTTGAAATCTTGCAGCAGTCGGATTGATCATAATTACCCTGCACGCCAACTATTGTTTTCGGACCTGTGTGCATGTGAGTGTGTGTGTGTGTGTAACACACCTAAGTCAAAATTGCATTGACATATTTTAGTCAAACATAATGGGAATATTACTTTGGGAATGTATCTGCAGAAATTTCCATTTTAGAGCTCATCTGTCAAAGGTCAAAGGTCAAGGTCAACAAAAATATGGCAACAAAAAACATTTTCTAAGATGTGTCCAAAATAATAGAGAAGAAGCCATGAAGCTTACATGATCGGAAAGCTATTCCCAATCATGTGATGTAATATGATCATTTTTACAGGTATCCTGTAGGACTATAGACCTTAAGCTTATTTAGAAAAAACAATCTATGATTTTATGGTAGGAATCACAAAATGATGACATGACAAAATAAAAAAAGTTAACATTGAAAAAACAGTATCTAAAGTTTTTTTTATGGTGAATATTCTTTAAAACAAGAACATAAATGGACTTTAGCAGAAGCATCAGTCCTGCACATTTACCATCTGCTCTGTGTCTCCTCTCCGGTGTCTCCTGGCCTGTCGGGTCCTGTCCTCAGAAAGTAAACCTGCTCTCTGACTTTCAGCTGCGTCGACTTCCAACCTGGCTCAGATCTGCAGTCCCCATCAGCAGCTGTGTGCGCAACCGTGTTATTATCTCAATTACACTCCACCAGCACGCTCCTCCGGGCTCCACCTAAATGAGAGGGAGAAAAAAAAAATTAGACAGCATCTAATGTCTCTAGTCTGCATCATTCAGACGCAAATTCATGCTCATATTGGACTTTGTTTGCAGTTTTTCGACCCATTTTTTTATCCCACTGAGCCTGTGAGCGCAGTAAACTGTGTGTGGCATCTTCATATTCATGGCAGCTCGGTCAGTGTGTGACCCGTCGCTGTGGGAAAGGCATGAATGGAAACAGATTGTTTGTTGACATCTTATTGATCTCAGTTTCTATGTCATTATGTGCAGGCTTTTCAGAGCGCCGTGCACCCAGGGCCGTACAAGTGCTTGTGGTTTGCAGCATGAAGTTGGCCTGCACTCAAAACTTCTGCCTGTTGTCTCATTTCAATGGATTCTCAGCCGTCGTGGATACAAGTGAGGGCTTGTATTTTTAGTCCACGTCTGTGGGATAGTTCAAGCTGAATTCTGAAAAGTCTATCCGTCACTGCTTGTGTGTTCATAGTGCATAGAAGGAGAGGAGTGGCTGTATTTCTAAAGGGGATGACTGCGAGGCTGGGCATCCTCTGGGAACATTGTGGTTCCAGGATGTATATCAGGGCTCGTAGGGGAACGGGCTGCTTGGATTTATTTGGCACATAATTGGCAGGATGAGCCCCTGGAGGGTGACTATCAGCTCGAGGGAGAGACTGGCAGAATGAATGAGGTCGGATATATTGTCTGTTTTCACAGCACCGCTTTTAACAATCTCTCTGCCCGTCGCTTCCTCTCGTGATGAACTGATTGACCTTGTCTTCATCAAATAAGGAAAAAAGAAAACCTCCTCCTTTCTTTCCGCAAATAAAACAGAATCAGTCATTAGGAGTCTGTTAGTTCTGCATCATCATGAGACCCACAGACGCTGACCAGAATAAATTCATGACACACTTTGAGGTCAGAGCCTTGAGGACATTGTTGCACTCAAACAAGGGACTTTTGAACAAAGCCAAACTATTTTTTATTTTGTCAGCTTGTTAACTCAGAAATACTGTTCTGAGAAATGGCCTTAGGTTAGTAGCAAATACAAATAAGATGAATGGTCCCTGAAACCAACAATATAACCATCCTTTGACCAAGTATCACCCTCAATCATAGGAGTTAGAGAAGCTGCAATAACAGAAGCTTCATACTGTGTAAAGATATTGTGAGAAAATATAATATGATGGGATGCTATTGTGTGGCTGGGACATTGTTTTTTATGATTTTATTATGTTTAGGATTATATTATATATCATATTGCAAAGAAGCTGTGTTTTATTGTGGTATATCCTCCCACCATCCATTGTCTATACTGATTATCCTTATAAGGTTCCCTGGACAGGTCACTGGTGTTTTGCAGGGTTGACATATGGATTATATAGAACAACCATTCACACGTATGATTCCTATTGCGTTTTATTACCTACCAAATAAGTAGATATGATGCAGACTGGTATCATTTCAGTTATACTAAATCAAAAAGTAGAAGATGCTGAAAATATATTTGATGATGATACACTGATATATGTACATGCATACTGATATATGAGATTTGAGTTGCAAAATGCACAAATATAAAATCCATTGTAAAAAAGATCAAGACAAAAGTTAGAAATATATCAAAAAATCCCTCTTGACGCACGTTACAACCTTTTGATTTATTGCTTAATTTGTGCAAATTTTAAGCAGATGTCTGAGAAATGTGTCAACACTTCATCTATGATAAACTGGGGCTGCGTGTTGCAACGTCCAATCCAGTGGTTTAACATTCACAAACAGTTTTTGGACCATTTAAGTGTCACTTGTCTACATCAGAAAATAATTATCAGATTATCCATAAAAACATTGATTAAAACTCTTTTGAAACTTTTGTTTTTCAAAATTTTTCATCCTCGTCTGCTGCCGACCAAAAACAGTTAATTATTCTAAACAGGCTGCAATTGCAGTCTTGTAAGTCGGCCCAAATTGTTCATGTGTAAACCAAATTGATACCTCGGACAAGACCCGAGGCACCGACACTGCACTTTGGAGCCTCCTCTCGCAACATGTGTGGTGCTCAGCAGTGATCTGGTCCTGGGCATCAGCGGCGATGGGAGGGTGAGGACAGGAAGTAGGTGAAGATGAATTCAGTTTATCGTTTATTCATGAAAGCTACATACTGCGGAGATCACTTGATTATCTTGACAACAGACACCGACATCGTCTTTTATCTCCACAAACTCTCTTGACATCTTCGTCTGTGTCTTCTTTGTGTTTTTAGCTTTTTAGACATTTGTTTTCTTTTTGTTCTATCTCTTTCCTTCGTAAAAGCTCCTTGCATGACGTGATGTCACATGAAGTTAATTAAAACATGAAACCCCAAAGACCACCAAGAATCTGAGCTCTTGTTCATTTTTTTTCTTCGACCCTGTTTTTCTTGCCTGATCGGTCGTTACAAGGTTACATTTGTCATCGTGTTTCTATTTTTCTCTCAAATTTTTCTATCATCAGTTTTGGAATTCTGCAGCTAGCAATGAGGCAGTGGTGGAGTGGAGGCCATGTTGAGGGTGGTGGTGGTACGGTTACACATGGTTGCCTGAGACAAAAGAAGCCGAATACTCTGAATCGCGGCCAAAAACACGACATTGTCATTTGACAGTCAACAGCTGCTCCCTGTTTCCCTCTTCTTGTCTCTCAATCTGTCTGTGTGTGTGTGTGTGTGCGTTTGACAGAACTGGCTCCAGCTTGCCCTGGGACCAATGCCTCTGTCAAACCATAATCACCACTCTTGCCGTTTTTAGTGTCAGCCTCATATTTGATTCTGTGTAAGTGTCGGTGGTCATGGTTGTGTGCCATATAATATTCTCTGCAGTTCTCTAGAAACAGCTGTAATCTTCAAAATGTTCCGGCTGCAATTTTCCCGACTTGGCGGCTCAGCTTTTCATAGTAACATCTAATTGAGCTACTGAAAAGTGTTGTGTAAGAAATGTACAGAAAATATATAGTGTTGCAAAGCAAGTTCAAGTTTCACCTCACTGCTCGTTCTTTTCATGGAGGATGTTCATCAGCCTTAACATCTACGAGACATAAAAGCTGCTTTCAGACAAGTCCTTCACTCCGGTTAATCTCGTGAAATCATCCGGAGGGGCCGTATGTGTCAAGTCAAAGGCTCCAGACTTTCTCTAGAGTTTCTCCTGCCACCCCCTGTACAAACCCTGGATTATGTGAGTGGGTTAATGATGTTTCTAACATGTAACTAAGGCAAAACCGGAAAAAAACTAAAAGATTACAAACATCTCTCTGTGGATTGTCGATCGTGGTGGTGGATCATGATGATGGTGGTTGTGGATCATGATGATGGTGGTTGTGGATCATGATGGTGGTGGTTGTGGATCATGATGGTGGTGGTGGATGGTGATGATAGTGGCGGCTGATCATGGACTATGATTACAAGACTGCTTGATATACAATATGTCTATTGTTCTTCTGTCTGTCCTGTTTTTTTGGGGGTAGTTTTACTCTTGGGTTAAGGACAAATTGTGATTTATGAATATGGGCTATACAAATAAAATTTGTTTGATTAACTGATTGATTGATCTCAGGATGAAAAAGAGGAGCCACACATGTAAAAACGAAGATCGGAAAGACAACAAGATTCAAAATGTTTTGGTTATACAGGACGACTCAGGGGACAATGTGCTGGAAACAACAACACATGGTCTCCACTGCACCTCCCTTTACTGCACACTACAGATATTTCTGTGTTATTGTGAACACGTCTGAACAGAGAATCTCCTGCTGCTTTGTTCAAATGTGTGCGGACATTCTCCGGAGTTCATGTCTAAAAACTGCTATAAAACCCAACTTATCTTTTTCTGTCATAATGGTTCTTTGTCATTCAGTGTATAACAATTTTTGGGGTATTTGATCTGCAAATGAAACCAAATCCTGAAGCTAATGCAGCTTGAACAGCTCCAGTGTTTTCACTCTACCGTCTCCAAATACCGTAGAAAACCAGTGTTTTAGCATCCGAGCATCACCAATCATGTGTCAGCAACTTTGCGAAGGAAAGCCATAAACACAGTGCGACATTGTTCCTGCTTATTTTGGGGGTGTATACTTAGAATCTTTAACAGTTCCCTGTAAAACAAAGCCCATCATTATACCTCATGTGTAAACACGTGGGGATTTTTGGTTGTTGCTAGTAGCTGTGCTGCCGGCAGAAGAAGGACAGAAGTGGTTATGCATGATCTGGGCCTGCAGCTGGCTCCTCACTGGATGTGTCTGAGCTGCAGGCAGGCTGACAGTGAATCAATGTGGCTGGCTGTTATTAAACCTGTTGTTCGGGGACTAATCCGAGGTTCTAGAGGAATTCACTGCAAGGCTTCACCACTGCATCCTCCATATTCAGCACTTCAAAGCTGTCGGAGGAAGCTGGCCAGTCACATAGTTTCCACGTCGTGCCGACTTGCATGTGCACAAAGAGCTATTCTTAAGTATGCAAAGTACGACGGGTTCATGAAAGAGCTGTTTCAGTTGTGGCCTCGTGCACGGTCTTTGTAAAGTCTTACAGATGTGCACAGCTGTAGCAATAGCAACATTGTTTGAATGGAATGACAATGCTCTTTTCCTCTTTTCAATTATTAACTGCAAGGAGGTTATGTTTTCACCTCTTTTCTTTTTTTTTGTTTTGTTGTTAGCAGGATTACATAAAAACTACTTCAAGGATTCCAATAACTAAGGATGTGAAATGGGCCAAGAAATAACCCATTGAATTTGGGCCTCGATCCGGACATTTAATAAGACTCTAAGAGGCGTCTACAACCACCCTGTGATAATACTAAACGTACAGCAAACAACACTGTTACACCACAGACGTTATTTAAAGATGGACGGCGAGTCTCAACCTCCTCCTTCTGTCCAGAAATGAAGCCAAAATATCCTGGACATCAATGCTGCCATCTTGTGCATTAGCGATCGGGGGATGGAGCCATGATGGCAAGGTCCCGCTGCTGCTCGCCCAATCGTGTGCCAGACAGCCTTCCTAGTTTTAAACTTGTAGTTATTACATGAAAGTTGTTTTCATGTAACCAACCTGCGACGTACATGCAATGGAAAAATAAGCTTGGATTCCGACAAGCACATAATAGAAAAGAGCAGACAAACATTTTTCATCCCAGTATGCACTGCAACATTATTTTAAAACAATGAAACCCACACACAGTTTCCTATTTTGTGAGGAATGCACTCACCTTTTTAAATAAATGAAACTACTCTTTTGATACGAGTTAACAGCAGCGGCCCTGACTCCGGGATCATCAGTGCCATAAGCTGAGTGGGAGGAATGTGAGAACCGAAGCTGACTTGCTTGGATCCTCATGACATTTGGCAACTGAAACGCCATCCGCAGTTTGTGAGGAGAAAGACAGAGGCGCGGAGGAAGGGAAACTATGTGACTGAGGAGGCAGGGAGGACCACGCTGAGCTGCCAAGGTGTTGAGATGTTTATGTAATCGCCCTCCCCTCAACTTCTCCTCAACTTTAGCAATTCCTTCTGTTCCTCCTCCGCTCATTCAATCCCTGTCACCCCCTCTGTGTGGAGTGACAGAGCGGGGCTGGGGTGAACACTAGGGCCTTATTGTAGCCCTGGTGGTGGTGGGACCCCTGCCCGCTCTGTGGATGGACCTCCTCCGCACAACCCCAGACCATTTCCTGTCCCGGGCTTCCCGCCTTAATACCAAACAGACCTCTCCCTCAATCTCCTTTCTATTCAGGACTGCATGGGTGTGCCGGAAGTCAGGTATTACACCCTTTACTTGGCTTGTTACCAAAAGCTTAGATTTACAGTATAATGCACTGTACAATATTTTAAAAGTTCAACAGAAACATGTGAGAAACAATCTTCACACTGATGTTGATCATCTGCAGAACACGTAGTCAACAGTTAAAGGATTCATATTGTGCTTTACAGGTTTTTCTCTCCTCTAGTGTGATATATCGTTTTCTGTGTAAAGATCTACAAAGTTAAAACGCCCAAAGTTCCTTTTCAGTCGCTTGTCCGATATTCAGCATCATTGTTATGTCACGATGCCCAACATTTGGAAAATACACGTCTAGCGGCTAGTCCAGCACGCCCGGCATTTCCTACATGTACTGGAAGTGGTTGACCAATCACAACAGAGTGGGTCAGCTGGCCAATCAGAGCAGACTGAGCTATATCAGGAGGGGGGGCCTTAAAGAGACAGGAGCTAAAAACAAGCGTTCCAGACAGAGGCTGAAAAGAGGAGCTGCAGCAATGGACTTTTCTGAATATTATACCTCTTCAATTAATTACTCAAATTAAAATTACAAACCTGAATATAAAACATTATATGTCTTTTTTGAGGGGGTGCTGTTTTTGAAAGCTCCAACAAAAACTATTCATAGTGTGAATTAACCAGAGTGAATGTTTCTCAGAGCAGCATTTAAAATGATGACATTTCGCAGTGGAACCAATTCATTCAAATGGAAATACCACCAGCCAGGGTCGTCCACCAGCCAGAAGGTCGGTGGTTTGATCCCTGGCTCCTCTTAAATGTTCTTGGACAAGATACTGACAATTTTAGCAGTTAGCTCGCCAGCTACAGTAAACCACCAACCACTCTTATGAGTCCTCCCTGTGTCACCAAGCTTCAAGTATTTTGCAAGTATGTGTTGATGAATTTTGCTCTGCTCTAACCCTAACCCTGATTTATTATTTATGTGCATGCGGAGGGAGTGGAAAGTCACAGCAGGGAGGACTTATGATCACAAAACAATCCCTGTGCACAGGAGTGCGTTCCCCGTGCTACGATCCCATCTGTGCCATAAAGAAGCTCCTGCTGCCAGATGCCTCCACTGCTCTTTTTTTATGGGAGGGTGGAGGTTAACGTGGCCGAAGACATGTGTTTTCATGTCATGCACTGCAAGGGTGGAGGGTGTGGACGTTACGTGAAGGTGCAGACGTAGACTACATCCATCGCCACGTTTGCCAGGGAAGTTTTAATGAGCAGTTTGTGGAAGCCACAGTGTTTCTGCCTTCAGTTAAAACTTCTCTTCCTCTCTTTTGTCTTCACATGTTCTGTCCTTGTTTCTCACAGGATTTCCCCCCCCCCAATTATTTCATTGTCACTTGACGAAGGTTCTTCCAGGCTACATGTGTTTGCATTTTTGATACCTCCTTATGGTTTTCATCTGAGGAAGAATGATGCTAATTCTCCCAGGTCGCCCTCCCAGGATATTCATTTCATTTCATTCTTCAGAGAACAGATGACTCATCTGTCGGTGGTGTTTTGTCTTCTCTGTTTCGCTCTGTTGTTGCACAAGGAAGCCAAAGTTTAAATGATTATGCTTCCATGTCAATTATCAGATTTAAAAAGTCACGTTGCCCTGTTAAGTGTTGGGGTTTTCTGTAGTGGAAACAACACAAGTGTCTCTGGTCTTTATTTTCTTTGCTTTGCGGCGTGTTTTTAATGCAGCTAAATCAAGCCTTTCATCAGAGGGTTTCATTCACACGGCCTCCCGAAGGTGCACGTCGCCAACAAAGGCTCTGTGTGGCAACCTTTGGAAAATGAGTGGGTGAGGCGACTCTCTCATGAAACGCTCTGCAAATATTAATCTAGGTTAAAGATGGTGGTTTAGCTTTTGTTCCCATGAGGCCCGTCGGGAGCATATCGCTTGGCAGTGGTGCGCTTTGTCAACGGGTGCTATCGTATTTAGATCTCCTCAACTCCCCCCCCCTTCTGTCCCACACACACGCACACACACACACACACTCTGCTCGTTTCATCCTCTCCCACCTGCAGACAGACACTCCCTGCTTATCAGCCACATCTCCCTCCCCCGTTTCCGCCTCCTCAACAGCTTATCATAATAAACTGTGTATTTACATTGAGCACCACGATGGCATGCTCGGGTTTTGTAAGACGTGATCCAGGAAAAAGTCGACCTCCTCGACAGCCATAGGTGCCCTGTAATTAGCCTGCCCTTGATTCTCTCTTAGCCCCATTTCAACCTCTTCTTCGCTCACTTGCCTTTTCTCTTCCTCTTGTCTTTTCTCTCTTCTGCCCCTAACTTATCCGCCCTCCTCAGACCAACCTTGTGCTGGAGTGTAAATCAGCCCCGGGGACAGGTGGACATCTGCCAGCCATGAGGAGATCCAGGCAGGAATGTGATGCAGCCCAGAGAATCATTTAAATCCTGGCACTGACGAAGGGGACTCAGCTTTTCCCCCAAAAAAACCCTGTTCCTTCCCCTACACCTCCTCCTCCTCGATGGAGTTGACAGTTGCTGTTGGTGAGATGCCTTCTGCTTTGCTTTTTTGTTTTGTTTGAATCCATGACTGTATCCATGATAGGATGAAGTTGGAATTTGAGGAAAAAGCAGTGGGCGGATGTTTGATTTGGATTGATGTGCCTGAAACCCCTGTGGGTGCAATATGCAATGAAATTTCAACTGAAGTGAGTCTATGTGACGACGATTTTGTGGCTGCAGCTCAGGTTGGCGAGCGGGTTAATGAGTGAAATATGTGGGAATAAGAGCAAGATGTTCTTTCGAGCCCCAGCAGGGTGTAGCACAATAACAGCTCTGCTCTGATGTTGACCCTCTGGAAGAATAAAATGAACTCAGCTTTTCTTCCCTTTTTTATCCCCATGAAGAGTCGTAGCAACCTTAATGAAAAAAGTCGTCATGCCTTTCGGAGCGTCTGGCTTTCATATAAATTTGGTCAAGACGAAGCTCGGTGTCCATGACCACCGGGATGGCGCGCAGCTCTTACAGTTGAGGAAATGTGTTGCCAGTAAAACCGAATATGACCAAATATGAGATCAGAGCGTGTGTTGCCTCGGTCGTGCTGGCGATCACTGATGCTATTGCATTGGAAAAGTTTTTTTTGCATGTGGCTAACAGCTAGTAGCTATTACTCCTTCAGCGTGGGAGTTGACATATTGGTTTGATTACATATTTACCATGTTCTATGAGGCCACTGTCACCAAAACTCCCTCTGTAGTTATGGAAGGGAGTTGACTCCTGTAGTGACTCCTGGAGTTTGTCCGATTG
Organism: Hippoglossus stenolepis; assembly: GCF_022539355.2. Lineage (NCBI taxonomy): Eukaryota > Metazoa > Chordata > Actinopteri > Pleuronectiformes > Pleuronectidae > Hippoglossus > Hippoglossus stenolepis. The sequence goes on from NC_061490.1 coordinate 20,464,062, forward strand.
TAAGCATCAATATATCAAAGATGAGACATTATTTACTAGAATGGCCCTCAGTAGAGCCCATACCTCCATCAAGGCCCAACTGTTCCCTTAAAGTCGATTAAACTGCAACAAAATAAACTCATTTCCATAAATATGCCAGATTTTTCTCATCAAGATCCATGAATTATTCCCTGGGAAATGTGTGTAAAAGTCCAAAAACATCCTATCTCATAAGAGTTAAAGAAAAATTCCTGGATCAGCCCCCTGATTTCTTGACTAGTTAAGTTCCAGAAAGTCAATACATCCAAAAATAGTCCGGCACCTGAACGACAGCCTGTGATTAGCTGTTTCCCGCAGTTTCCAGTCTTTAAGCTACAGATAATCAAAAGGCTTGCTGGCACAAGTTTCGCAGGTTAGAGCAGGTCAACGTGCTTCACAGCTGACAGGTGAGCTGATGGTGAAATACAGTCAAATAGATTTTAACAGCATGAATAACAATGAAAAAGTAAAAGTAACACAAAAAAAAGGATCAAGAAAGTGAATAAATGCATTTTAGCAAGTGTGTTTAATGCAAAGCAGCTCCAGCGTCACAGATGAATTTGTGCTGGTGAGATCACACACAGCTTCTCATCCGTTGTAGACGGACACAAAGTTGCCTCTATGTTGTTGTTTTCTTGTGACACTGGACTGAGCATGGAAAAACTTGAGCTAATTTCCCTGGAGTTGCTTTCAGCCAGTTTCCTTAACAACAGAGGGAAAGCTCCCCACACACACAGTACACACACAGTACACACACAGTACACACACACACACACACACACACACACACACACACACACACACACACACACACACACACACACACACTCAGCCACTACTTTCCTCCCTCCTCTCTTGCCCTTTTTAGGCTGTTCCTCTTTTTTTTTTTCCTTCATCTGAAAAAGGGGGATAGTATGACAGCTTTTCCTGCTTCATGTGGATTGGAGCCGGGAGGGAGAAAACTCTGTTACTCACTCCGTCTCCAACTTTGAGAGGAAGTTACCACCTCTTCCCCAGACGCTGCACACACACACACACACACACACACACCCACACACACACACACACACTCTCTTCAGGACTTGACCACAGCAGCAACAGAGAATCAACAGAAACAGTCAGGACTGCTCGTGATGCTGTGTGTTTTTAAATGTGGAGGGAAAAGAAGGCTGAGATCTGCAGTTGCCTGAGGTTTTTTCCCCGTTTGGACTGAACTGTTGTAGAAGGACGTGTTTTGTTTTGTTTTTTCTCAGCACTGACCGGTGAGTTTGACAGTTCATTTTACTGTATGGACAGTGACATATAGAAACATCACAGCTTTTCTGTACAGCTGCTTTTACAACATCTGGAGTTTTCTGGAGCAGAGACAGTCTAAAGTTTCACTGTGTTGCATCTTATGTGAATTAAAACTTGGCAGGCTTGTCCCGAGGGGCGTGTGATTGGGAAAACATCCATGTGCCATAAAGTTTGATATAACTGGTTTCCATCCCAGCAGCTCCAGATAGTTTTGATAACAACACCTTTATAAAGATGTTTTTCGCATGATGCAGACTCTATTTTTTTAATTTGTAGGTTAAAATTAGCTAAATTAAATTTGTATCCCCATTTGTATGTTTTTGTTGGAATCAGCCCAGATCAGTGTCAATGCATCGTGGTGTAAATGTGTGTTTCCAGCAAGAGGAGCTGATGCTGCACTTATAACTGAGGCAGGACAGGAGTAGCCTGGCTTTCCTGTGCAGCTGCACATTATTCGCTAACCTTGTGGTGATGAATTAGTTGTCACCTTTCTACAATCAAAGCAAACATCCTGTCGCTTTTTGTGTTTCTTGTTTTTTTTTTCTGAGGTCAGAAAGAGCAGACGTCATATAATCAGAGAGGTGAGAGAGAGAGAGGAAGTGGTGCACATGCCTCATATGGCTCCGTTTCTTTTTTTTAAACACGTCCACTGAAACATTCATGCAACAACAGTTAACCATATGCTTTGGCTCTCTGAGCTCCCTCTCATGGATTGCACCTCTTATCAGGGAGAAAGCGAGCTGAGGGTGGAGGCTGGGCTGGGCTCGCTTGCTCTCAGGGGTCTCCATCTAATTTATCCTATCTGAATGAGCAGGCGGCACTTTAGCTGTGCCTCCTCCAGTCGATCAGATAACCCTCCATAGTGTGAATGCTTACTGCAGCTAAGTAAACCCCCTTCGAGGCTTCATGGCTGGGAAGAGTTGACTCCTGCGTGACCTCTCCGTGCCAGCAGACCTTTTTTTTCTTCCCCAAAACCCCACTGACTCACTTATCAGTCGGCCTGTCTTATCTGTCCCGAGGATGGTTGTTAACTTATTCTAAATGTGCCCGCGGGTCAGGGGTCAGACTCTGATTTGAAGTACCTGTCTAAACTCCCAGGGCACCAATCTGTTTTACAAAAAGTTTCAGCCCACACAAAGTCAGGATGACCCCACAGCATCACAGGAAACAAACCTGGAAAGGGGTTAAAGATAATCAATACTTCTTCTTTTTCATGTGTAGCACAGAAATAATAAACAAGAAATATCCTCTTAAAGATAGAAACCGGGACATGTGATGCTGCCATGTTGGACAGAACTCTCACAGACAATGTTTCATCTCATAACAATGTTTTCTTTGTTCCTGCCAAACCTGTATTGTTATCACCAAACAGTCCCAGTGGATGTTCTGCTTTAGTCACCTGCACGGAGCAGCTCCTTTAATTTTCTGTTCCTCATTTAGTGCACAGCCTGGGGAGAGAATTATTCTATTAAAAATCTGTTCGAATTTTGCAAATTGCATCAATAACAACAACAACAATGTAATTTGCAGTTGTGGGTTCAGTGATTTAGCTCTAGTGTACATACACATAGAGTAGATAATGGGTCTCTTATGTCCCAGTATAACTGCAGATAGCTTGTTCCCAGGTGGGCAGGTTCTGTATTGTAGCTCTGTGCAACAGTAAATGTCAAACATATGGAAAAGCTTCAACATGCAGAAACTAAAATGAGTCATGATGTCATGATGCAGCTCTGTTTCATTTTCACTCCCTGTTATCAGACACTTCAGGGCTAAACCTGAACATAGCTTTACTTTACTTTAACCCGGCCACTACATTTACTTCATTATTGTACTTAAGAACATATATTTTCATGCATTTATCAATTTTACTCCTCTACTTATATGAGCAAATATCTGTACTTTCTACTGCACTAAATTTTACAATGAGTTGCATTACATGTTCACATCGGTTGTTATTTGTATTTTTAGAAGTAAACAATATTAAGAGAGGAATTGGCCCACTGAGCCAATCAGAACGGGCAGGTAACATTAGACCCCGCCTCCTGAAGCATCACCAGCATCACTGGTGACAAAAACAACTGAGGGCACGGTCACACATACACAAAAGCAAAGTTAATATCACAGGTCAAAGTTCACCAAAGTTAAACACGAAGCCCCAATGCGATTTGCCTCGTCTCAGTAAGCAGAGGCTTTGTTCGCCTCATCACTTGCACGGATTTAAAGTGAAACACCACAGCTACATTTGTGTATGTGTGACTGGGCCCTTACATGGATTTGAGGGCCACTGCGGAGAGTCAACCATAATTATGTAGTAGTAGTTGTATTAGGTTATAGGCTAAACTCTACTTTAAGTATATTTAAAAGTGAGTACTTACTTTTACTCAAGAAGAAGAGTTAATGTGGTACTTTTACTTTAACTTTTGTACATTTTTTTGTGTATTTGTTCATACTTTTACTGAAGTAAAACGTTTGAATACTTCCCCCACTACTGCACAATTGTAGAGTACCAGTTGCACTCTTACACACTCCAGCAGTTAGTGAAGCTCTTGTGTAATCCTCACCTTAATCGACCTGTGATTTTAACTCTTCTCTATGTTTCCACTGGGGACGGTCCAGCTGACAAACCAGAGATGAGTAAGTTACCTAGTGTGACAAATATATATATATCCATCAGAAACACACTGAGAAGAAGGACTTTATTAGGGCTTGAAATGCATAAAGGACTTCATGGCGCATGTTTAAGAAATGGCATGAAGTCATAAGTGTCAGCCCGATCAGCTGATCGTCAGCTGACGTCTTTGAACACCAGCTATACACCCGTCAGCACAGTGGTCCATTCAAACTGAGAATTATTGCTGCTGCTGATTTGCTTTGGCTCCTGTTAATTGCTAATGTTGCTCAGTGAGTAGTAGGTTTCTGCAAGGTGATTAATTAGTTCTTGGTCGAAACTACCCCTCTGGGTTTTTACACACAGTAAATTTGTGTCTCATTGACACCATTGGGGGAAAATTGTCTTAAAACTCATCTTTGCTCTTTGCACCACCATGTAGCTGCTGGTTTTGATCACCGCCCTTTTCAAACGTTCATAAATACACAGTGTTAAGATCATCTTAGGGGGAAATTATACTGTGGAACATGAAAAAATGAATCACTGCACCTCTAACAGTGCTTCTCTTGTATAACTTGTGGGTCAAAGCTGTTTAACATGCTTGTCCACTGGGGTTTGACTGAGCCTGCACGGTGCAACCAACCTTTACTTTCACTGCACAAACACAGTTCCTGTCACAAAATTTCCAACCCCCCAATCTCACAGAGCTGCATCAATTCGACCGACCCAATCATGAGAAGGGCAAGCACGTGTTTTGTGTCACAGAGAAATCCGTAGGCTCCGTGTAATTGGTACAGTGTGTGGTGCTGGCGTGCCGCTGGATGGGGGCCAAGATCGATGAAAAGGGTGAGATCATCGTCTATTTTTGGAGCTCGGAGTTTGTGTTGAGCGAAACTTTAGAGGAATGTTCACATGATTCAACTCCAACATACAGAAACATACACAGACAAGCAGTCACTGTCATCATGGAGTCACATACTGTGCACACATGCACAAATAAACCCTTTCAGCAAACACACACACACACAGCGTTGGTTGCATGAGGCTTCCTGCTTCCAGGGGCTTCGCTTGATTTGCTTGATTGCCACTGAGATAATGTCAGTAAGAAGATAATACGTGGGATATCTACCCTTCATTTACATAGTAAAGCATTCGGGCTCTGACTCACATCAGGAACACATCTGGGTGCGTTTAACCACTTGCCCTAACCCCCTAGCTCACTCCCATATCTCCATTACCCTCCCATTACCTGCCATAGCCCAGAAAATATGTTCTTCACGGGACAAGCAGCGCACTGTGGTTCCCTTCTGATGACACAAGGATACTCTGGGATTTTTTTCGGGCCAGGGCTGCAGTTACTCTGAAGCGAGCTGGCGCCATGGTGGCTGTTCACCAATCTGATACTGATATCGGGTATTGACTCAAATAGCTGGATCTGGGACAACAGGGCAGATCTTTGTGGACGATCTATTCAATTCAATTCTATGTTGTTGTATTTTTGCATCAGCCTGCACATGCTATGTCATGTGTCAGTACATTTCGCTTGAAGGAGAGTTAGCGGCGCAGAGGGAGCTGAACACAAAGAGTCAGCAGGTTGGAGGTATTTATTGCAGCTTGCAGCTATATGGCTCCACACATGAAGCGTGCAGATTATTAATTGAACACTGGTGCAGCGGTTTGCACTCACAGCAAGAGCATTCATGCTTCCCAGCATGAGTCCCAGCTTGGCCAGGGTCTTTGGACTTTACATGTTCTCCCCGTGTCTGTGTGGCTTTTCTCCATGAAGTACTCTGACTTTCTTCCTGGGTCTTTTCGATCATGACATAGCCTTCACTGATTTGTGGATAATCCATTACAAGAATTGATGTTCAGTTAAATTCTGCCTTTTACAATGATGCAACTGCTCACATGCGTAGGAGACAAGCTATTGCTCATGTGGACGGAGATCGTATTGGTTTGAAAATGCAGTTTTTAAACGAAAACATGGATATAGCTGTAGCTGTAGATGTAGTATGGATGTGGCCTTTAAATTGCCCGTAGGTGAGAATGTGAGTGTAAATGATGTCTCTGTATATTGGCCATATGATCCACCTGCAGCAGAGGGTTGGAGTTAGGGTATCCCAGTTCTGTCGTCCTGTTTAATGAGATTGTGGACGTTTACATCTCAGTTTCAGTCTCGGGTTCAGAATAATCCACCTATGAGTCATGTCTGTTATAACTGTGCTCTTGTTGAAAAGTCTAATGTCTAACGTCAATTAATCAGTGCCCAACACTGCCTGACTGTGGGTTTGATCCTCTTGGCAAAGGTTGTCGTCATCGAAAGTAAAGCCGCTGTTCATTGGCCCCATTTCGAATAAAGAGCACGTCCACACTTGAGAAAAACAAAGCTTTCTTTCAGCTCTTTATCAAACACAAGCATATTCAAGAACGTTTTCACAAGATTGAATCATCTAATGGAGCAAACACCTCTAAAGTTGAATGGTGCACAAACAGCATGGGTTTGTTTCCAGTTAAGTGGAAACTTGATAAAAGCTGGGCAAGTTCTGACTTTAAATTCACAGAAGCTGTTTGTCTCTGCAGCTAAAATAGGTTTTCACCAGCAGGGGGTGTTAAATTCGTGTTGAGTCAATATATAAAAGTCAGCAGTATGTTTTCTCTGAAGTGCTTATCCCTTACTTTTTCCGGAGCTTTGGACCATAGTTTGCTTCGTTGTCATTTCATTGTAGAAATGTAAACTTTCAGTGAGTCTAACCCGAAGGATTTCTCATTCACTTTGGCTCAACAACTTAGGTTTACACTTTGTTCTTGATCCTGTAAACAGCCCTAACGACACAATCTGCACTCAAGGACTTCTTACTTGTTTGTTCTGGAGCATTTGGCCGCATCTCACAGTCTTCATCAGCTGATGCGGTTTGAACATCTTTATTTCCATTACAGCAGCTGTTCCCCGAGCCAAGACGCGTCTGTAACCTTGTACTTGAGAGATGCGAAGAGCGCGTCCAAACTTGTGATCTAGCTCCGCACAACAGCTGAGATAAATCACACCAGAGTTTTACCGCACTGACTTCACCCTCGCCTCCACTCTGCGATGTCATTTTTCTCTGCATTTTGCATCTATTCGATGGGGTAAAATAAAAAAAAAAGGAAGAAATTGGAGGCCGGAAGCGAGATTTGTACGACATGCAACAAAGATCTCCAGCCAGAACCAAACCAGAGACTTTGCTGCTCTAAAGAATGTGTCTTAACCGCTAGTCCAACAAAATGCTATACAACACTCTTTGATGGTATTCATTACACACGAAAATGTGGCTACTCTTTGTGCTAACTGTCGTGTGTTTTATTTTCTGTAGCCTGTTTATCTCTATTAAATGATTTACGATCTCTCCCTATAGAAGATGCTGAGCCTTCTCCATCCTTTGATCGTAGCCTCTTTGATGTGGTGCATGAGGCACCGTCAGACCTAAGCTAGGTCTGAGGGTCTGACGCCATAGCTCCCAAAAACCCATATAGGGTTGTTTCTATCTTAGTCCATTGTATTACTCTATAGAGATACTATACTCAGTAGAGTGCATACCTCCACCAAGGCCCATTAGTCCCCTTAAATTCCATCAAGCTGCACTAAGTTGGTTGAACCTCAGAGATAGTTCCATAAATGTGCCTGATTTCTCTCATTAAGCTCCAACAAAATGTTGAAAAACAAAATTCCTGGATATGACCCCTGATTCAGGGCCGCACCAACATTTAATGGGTTCTTCCCTGACCCATATTGAATCCTGCCAACAGGTTTCGGGGGAAATCCATTTAGTAGTTTTTTGTGTAGTCTTGCTTATAAACAAATAAACACAAACCAACTAACAAACTAGAAGTGCTCTCAGTAGAGCGGATATCTCCGTCAAAGCTCAACCATCCCCTCATGAAACTACATTTAAACTCACTAATACTTTTTATTTGGATCTGCACCAAATTGCTCATGAATCTCAGTCCCCTTGATTTCCAGATCCATGAATTCCATGAAATTAATGAAAGTGTAAAAAAAACGGGTCAACCTCAATTTCTCCGTCCTTATAGCTTCCACATCCCTGTCCTGTCTCCAAATGCAACCAGCTTCCTCTCAGTGGGAGACGCCGGCAGGCCTTGACGAGAAGGAAGCACTACTGACAGTCGGCACAGCTTGAATCCCAAGATCTTCATGTCAAGAGGAACTGGGACGATATGCACTCTTACTTTCCCCCAGCAAACAAAATCTCCCTGTGGCTTCCACGAGAAATTACCTTCCCCCCGTGGAGCCTCATGAGCGCTTTCACAGACTCAGAGATCTCGGGTTGGACAGTGTTTCTGTTCACCGAGCGGAGAGTGGGGAGAGCTTGCAGATCCATTATGTCTCAGGACTTGGACACCGCTCTCGTGCTTGATTACAGGTGTGTGATAAACAGCCTGTGGAGAAATCCAGCAGATATTTTTGCGATACAGTTTCAAGATTCCTTGGCAGTTTGTAGGAAGCTGTTAACCTTCCATAGACGACTGAGGGGATTTCTTCTGGATCGAGAGAATAACTGAGCCAAGACTGAGCTCTGATTTCTGTATATTTTTTTAAGCGAACCACGCGGCGTTTCAGAATGTGCTCCACAAGCTGAAAATAAATGCATAAATTGAATATATTACCCAGATTGGTTTGTTTGATGCTGTTCATCATTAAGTCTAGACTTAGTTTTTTTTTATTTCAGTAGCAGCCTCAGAATCAAAACAGCAACTTTTTTAATGAAGATAATTTAAGAGCACTATGTAAGATGCTATGAATTCTTTTGGTGGCTCATGATATCCGTTACTACAGCGAGCCTGTGTGTGGACTCGAGGTTTAAAAACAATGAAATGGGATTATGTTCGAGCCCGGCTATTTTCATTCTGTGGAGCTCCGTCCCAGGCGAACTACAGACAGACCCGTCCACTGTGCCAGGAATTGTTGTGGCCGCAGAGAAAGTCAAGGTATTGGAAATATTCTTTCCCCCCCTGTGGTTCGGCGTGTGTCGCAGACAATGAGGAAATAACACTGACTCGCTCCCCCTGTGTGATCTGACCTTTTCATCTTCCTTGTATGAATCAAATGCGGCTTGACGCTCTGAATAAACTCAGCTGAAGGGTTATGACTTTCATTCCTTTGATTCCGAGAGGAGTATTGTGGTTGGACGGTTTATAAAACAAGTATTTGGGGGACAAACTTTTACTTTTGAGGTCTGCCCCTGTAAGGGGGCATAAATCAGCCAGTGGACGTCTGTTTGCATCAGACTGCTCAGTCATTCTGTCTCGCACTTATCTCAAGACAATGGCAATGATGCTGGAGGAAAGCTTCGACCTGGATGTTGTCCCCTGCGGAAAAGGGACAAACCCTGTGGGAAGGAAGAGCCATTGTGGTCATCTCCAAGTGGATGGCTACCAGAAATACCCCAGTGCATGACAGCTCGGAGGTTTTCTTCCACTCAGCTCCCTGCAACCAAACCAAAGCAAACAGTGCGAAGTTAGAAATAGTGTCTGACCTCCTCTCAGGCCACAACAGCACAGCATCACTGTGTTTATGCTGGCTTCTGAGTAAGAGCACATTCACTTTCTTTCAAAAATAGCTCATCGCTGACTGAGACTTTGGGAAAATTGCTGAGCTGGTTGCAACCTTTATCGTTACTGCCGCGGAGGAGGTTATGTTTTTGCCCCGGTCTGTTGGTTTGTTTGTTTGTCAGAAGGATTACGCAAAAGCTGCAGAACGGATTTTCACGGAACTTGGAGGAAGAATGAGACTTTTTTTTGGGGATTTTCCCAGGGAATATATCCAATTTTGGATATGTGTGTGTGTGTGTGTGTGTTTTAATTTGGTGTGACCTGATTAAATTTAAGGGGACTGTTGCCGCTTGGCAGAGGTTTGGGCTCTGCTGGGTGCCATTTTGTGACTGTGATTATTAAGTCCAATAAGGTGATTATGCTTTCACCCCACAACTTTACTTTCCCACACAATTCAAACCATGTCCGGATAGGCTATATGATTATTTATCTGTCAGCAGCATGAGAGGAGTCAAGATGGGCGAGTGTTTGACCTCATGGTTTGAGGCCAGGACCGAGCTAATGATAAACTAGCAGGGACAAAAAAAAGGACTAAACATTAACATCACAGGAGCTCAGATGTGACACAAAGACACGTGCTGCTGCTGCCCCTTTGGCCAGAGCCTTGAAAAATCACATTTCCACTGTCTGGTATCTTCTGCTTTATGCGTTTGACTCTAAAAATATAACAAAATAAGGAAATTGTGTCCTGATTCATGAGATACTGTCAATTCTATTGCTGAGCAGCTGGTGTGAAAGCTCTCAATCAGTATGACATTTAGAAATGTATGTTTATTTCTTTGAATTTTGCCAGAATGCGAACCCTGGTCCTTGCCAAAGTGTTGTTAGTAGTTTGGTTTTTGCTCTTTTGTAACTACTTCATTTTTAAAGTAAACAGTCGTGTTTGGTTAGTGTGGACATTTGATTCTGTCAGGAGACATTACATGAGGACTGCCATTATTTTAATTCATAATATTTAGTTAGTTTTAGTTTATGATGACACTTAGGTTTGAGTAAGACTTGATGGGACAAAATGAAACCACTGATTTTCACGTTATGATGAAAGTCTTCTTTTGGCAGAACACGGACATTTGCAATCCAAAAGCAAATTGGGTCAGAATGGAGAGAATGACTGAAAGTTGAGTCATGGATTGTACGTAGCTGGCGAGCAGAGGGTCTGTTAATAATTTCCTTCTTGGGGTGAAAAAAAAAAACACAACAAAACAACACGGCAGGATAATTAGTGTTTAGATGGGCTTTAAACAGCTCGCCAGTCGACATTAAGCACCAGTTACAGATGCCAGAGTCCTGATGAAGCTCAGGTTTGCTGCATTCCCGTGTGAGATGAGGCGGTTAACGTACTGTAGGTGTCCAATCGTTAGCTTCGACCTTGGCCCGGAGAGCAACTGTAGTCATCTGAGCCGCTCACTTTATTACCCTTGAGACAAAAACAAAACAGCTCATTGAAAGCCCGTGTTCTTCTGCTCTGCTTGGATAATGATGAATAGATTCCATTAGGAGGGGGATTAGACTCTGTGGGAGGGAGGAGATGAACTTGTTCATAATTGAAAAGAAAAGGAAGGAAGCTCGACAGGAAGACACCGCGTAGGTCCATCCCTACGGTGTTGAGCAGAAACAAAAGGCCCATCGTCTCGCTCCCGTGGGGACAGAGGGGGTGGCCTGGAAAGCGTGTTGCCATAGTGAACGCTCTGTCACTTGGCCCCCCGAGCGCTGTCTCGGTCAGGCGCTGCACAGTGTACACAGGATCTGCCAAGAGTCAGCGAGATCAAAATCTGCCCTGAAAAAGCACAGAGGCTCTGCAAAACCAACTGCAGCTGGCGGAGGAGCTTTTTCCCTAAAACATCCAAAACTTCACAGCATAGCATTTTTTAACAGACCTGGATGTGCCCAGCTAGCATGTAAAGCACCAACCCCCAACAGGTTATAGGGCTTTTAATGCCCTTTATAGAAAAGAGATTCAAGGTCTGGTAGAAATGTGGAGGACTCTGTATTGCAGCCAAAGATCGCATGGTTTAAAAGTGAGCAGACATTTTGATTATGACTCATTTTCTTACACAAAACAACTTTAATGAAAGCAGTCCTGCATAATGAAATGTTCTGTAAAAGCACCCTGTACAGTCTAGGATGGCACAAAGCAACGGCTCATATAACATCAGTCCCACAGCTGGCTCACTGCATGTCAGACCTTTAAACCATTAGGAGATATTATTAACTGTTTTTAGTATCTAGCATAGACTGTAAATAAAGATGGTTAAATAAATTACAACCTCCTGGAAAACACCAAAGTATGTTGCACTTTCACTGAAAGCAAGGATTCTGCTGAATACTTTTAACTCAAGGTTGATTATAAAGATCTAGTTTGCTTTGCCTCTTTCAGACAGCTCACACATTCCTGTGTCTCCTCGGCCTCTGTGCAGTTGAACCTCAGCCTCTGGTCTCTTGCTGGACCGTGTATCCTGCAGCAGGCCGGTCGCTGTTTGCATTGCAGACACCTCAGTGAGTTTGGTTCTAATGAGGCCTGACGTCTGTATTTGTGTTGGTGACTCTCTCTCTCTCTCTCTCTCTGTTTCTCTCCCTCCCTCTCTATGTGTGTGTGTGTCGCTCTCGTCTCAGGGTTGCCAAATGAACTGTTTAGCCTGAGGACCAAAGATCACGGGCCCCGATCCAACAGCGAGGACAGAGAGAGGAGCTTGATCATTTTGCATTTCCAACTGCTCATTACAACATGAGCTGGGACTGAGCGTGTGCGCCAAAGTTGCATTTTTTGGTAAGTTTTATTTTCTATCTGCGCGTCACTTTGTGTTTACTTCTGGTTTTACAGGAGAGCATTTGCTGTATTTGAAAGTTTGTTAGTGGAGCCACACGACATATGGTTTACACGTGTGGTTTTGATGCTTGAATTTTACTGAAGGCTGCATCAACAAATAAGCAAAAAAGCTACATAAGTCAATGAGGTATTCACATCAGGATGGAGCTCAGGCACCGGGGGTTATCAGTGGGCGTAATTTGGAGGTAAATGCAAACACAAACATGTGGTTTGTGCAATTTGAGGACCTCCATATGATCCGTGTGAAGGCACAGTGACATGTGGTTCGACTTAAGAGAGCAGAGCACACAGGTTGGAGTTGGACGGCTACGGCGTTCGTCATCGTTTTCACATTTTTACCACAACCAGCCACAACACGAAGGGGAACATTAACAGGAAAGATTAAAGCCACCTTTATTTTTGAACTGGTCTCTCTGCTATCACCTCACTTCTGTGCCTCGTGTTGCAACACCACGATGTCATCAAGCCGTGGAGCTGGGAATTGTTGACGAAATGGCAAAGTGGAGGAGAAAAGCCAGAGTCGGCAGGAAAGGGGTGAGCGTGGTGAAGGAGGGGAAGGTTACCAGAGGAAATACAGAGAGACCCAACAGTACAACATGACCCTGGTATTCAATACAGGCAAATCCAATAAATGTTTCGTTTTAGATGATACACAGACTCGTTTCTCCTGGAGACAAAGGCTACCAAGTGAGGAGGTAGCATGAAGGTAACAGGATCCGGATAATTGCTGAAAACAGAAAACAGACTTGAGAATGAACATGAACTCTTGTATCTGCTGCACGGCTCCAACGGGTTTCACTTTAATAAAGAACTTCCTCGGGAGTGTTAAAAGTCACAGCCGCACACAGGAACAGCTAAAAACACACAATAGGGCTCCTCAGACTAACAGGATGCCAGGAGGAGTGACAGCTTAAATGTCAAGGACACCGTGTCCAAAGACTGCAAAGAAGTCAGCAATATTGCACTGGCCGTTGTCCTCCGAGCTTCGCAAACTGATGGCCTGGAAAGAGTCCTTCGTGGGTACTTGGAAAAATGACTCCTGACCTCGTTTATAGAGGGGCTGTCATGATGCTGGGAGAATGGCAGAGGCAGAGCGCAATGTGCCAAATGCATTATGATGATCCCAGATGAAGCCAGTACTTAAGGAGGACACAGAGGAGCTTTTGTCGGACACTTGGAGGCCTCATCCCACCCACCCTGCCGCATATGAAGCGCTGCAGTGAGTGGGATTGACGTACAAGGGCCGCGCTAAATGTAACACTGGAGGGTTGTCTGCCTTCAAGCACCTGGAAGAGCGTTAATAAGGAGTCTAGATGCATTAAAGCCAGATTTGACAGGGTGTGAATTGTGTGTCGTTTTACAGGTGTGAAGGAAACTAAGTCAAGATCACCATGGATGTGAAGAAAAAAGAAATGGACCTGCTGAGCAACAGCATAGCAGCTTATGCACACATTAAAGGTAAGCTACAGCCCAACAAAATCATATTTTTATGTATAACATTAAACTCTGTCTGATATTGTGTGTTTTTGTCCCTTCCTTAGCAAACCCAGAGAGCTTCGGCCTTTACTTTGTGCTCGGGGTGTGTTTCGGCCTGGTGCTGACGCTCTGCCTCCTGGTCATCCGCATCTCCTGCAAGCCACGCACCAAAGTCGCCTCCTCCTCCTCCACGCCAGAGAAAAAACAATTAAAAGACATCAGCGAGGAGGAGGAGGAGAGTGAGGATGAAGAAGACGAGGAGGGGGACGACGTCGAGGCACCAGTCCCTTTGCCCAGCACAGAAATCCCTGTGGGTAATCATAACAGCCAGTCGGACGGGACGCTGAGCGTGAACGTATTTACTTCAGCCGAAGAGCTGGAGCGGGCGCAGCGGCTGGAGGAGAGGGAACGTATCATACGGGAGATCTGGAGGAACGGCCAACCTGATATCTTGGGGACGGGGACAGGGACAATTGGAAGAGTGCATTACTACTAAAAGGGCTGACAAGGGAGACACAAGCTGCAAACTCTGTGAAGGAGTGGCACAGACCTTTGAGTGGGCCCAGTGTCCCTGAAGCCTGCACGACCGGAGAACTTGTGTTCAGATACAAAACGACACACATCTGGAAACAGGATATACATCGATGTGCCACATTTTGATACACTTGGCTCGGACAGAGCTGAACTTTGAGATATTGCACTTCTTATTAAGCAAAGTTATTTTTAACGGACAACATGAACTTAAACCAAGAGATGTCTTAATAACTGATTAGACCACATGGAAAAGAGGCAGAATGAATGTGGGATGCTTGAAGTATTAAAATGTTTGGCGCTTAAGCACAGAGATGCACACAACTAGGTTTATGTAGGCTAAGTGAAAAATAAGGACGATAGAGGAAAGGAAAATGTCATCGTTTGAACAAGCACATATCGATCAATTGTAGGGGTCAGATTATGAGTTAAAAACAATTCAAATTGGAGTCTTTAATTTATAAGTACATTTCATCTACGTCTATGTTTTCAGGGGTACTTCCACCACAGGAAATGACAGATTTAAAGTATTAAGCTGGAACAATTTACTGTTGTTTCTCTTCATAATGTCAGACAAATATACACCAGAGCTCTTTCTCTCCGTACCTGTGGGCCATGGATTTATAATCAAGTTTTTAAAAAAAGGCCAAAAGTATATTTTTTGTCAGTGTGGTTAATGGAAAAAGGTCGTTTTATGTCATTTGTTGTTTCTGCTCAATGTCTCTGTCTCTAAAGATTAAAGAAGAAAGAAGTTTTATAATAAAATTTCTAGAAACTCAACAACAGTCCTCCTGTCATAATAATGTGTGTAAGGCTCTGATGGAGTCAGAATTGTACGATGGAGTATCAGGTGCAGATTATAGAAGAAAATAGCAGATTTCGAGATTAAAGTCATAGTAATATAAGAATTAAGTTGTAATTTAATTAGGATAAAAAACCTCATAATTTAATTTGAAAAGGGTCATAATAATTTGAGAAAAAAAGTTTGAAATAACAAGCAAGGAGAGCTCGAGCTTTCCAGAGTTCAACTCATTCTGGAGCCAAAATCTTGATTACCAATCTCATTGTTTCTTGAGAAACCACAAAATCCCTTTGGATACAACAGATGTAAACAATGATGCACTCCACCACTACCAAATATTTCCTCCACCGCAAAAAAAGGCATTTCCTCCAAGTCTGTGTCCTTCTTTCTTTGGAATGAACTCATTTCTTGCTCAATCTTTTCAAAGTCCTGATACTTGTGATAATGTGGTGCTGGGGTGTTTTGATATTTGTTGAACCAATAACTTAACAAGATGCTCCACGTTCCTCATTTTAATGCAGGCTTGATCTTCTGATATTCCCCTTCTAAAATGAAGGATAGCCAAACATTTTGTTATCTGTATAGCTTTTTGCTAGTAATTTCTGGCTTTTTTTCTCGTAATATTAAGGCATTTTTCTAATAATATTACAACTTTATTCTAATAATAGTACGACTTTATTCTTCTAATATTACGACTTTCTAGTTATATTATGTCTTTTTCTCTCATTATATTCGGACTTTATTCTGGTATTTTGGCCCTAATACTGCGGTAGGATGGTAAAATGTCATCTCTGAACCGAATGTTACGCATGTGAGTCGCCCCCTTTGAGAAAACGTGGCCAGTTGAATCAGTCCTCACCTTCTCTCTCTCTGTAGCTGCTCCCATCTTCTCCCTCGTAGTTTGATCGAGACAAACTTCAACAATGTTGGTTTTATGAATTTAAAAAAATCGTCTTCGCGTCGGTTTCCTCGTCGGTGTCGCGGCTCCATCTTGGGTCGTTGATCTTCAGGTGTCCTCAAACGCCGGAAGTCAGAGTTCAGACGGGCACCTGAGCAGCGGACCAGGACAACATGTCACAGCTAAGTGCTAAATGTCCACCTGTGTAACATGGAGGATACTTCAACTCTACTTTATGTGCTCCTCGGTGACTTTAGCCACATTAGCAGTTGGTTGTTTCACCATTTTGACTCAAAGCCTGACATGTTGTTATTTCCATATCAGACGAACATGAGCAACAAACTATAAGTGGATAATGGTTGGATGGGTGGTTTTTATTAAGCCTACATCTCTTTGTAGAGATATTTTTGACCCTCCCCATGAAACAAATACATTATTATTATAATAATAGTACAAAAAGCCTAATAAATACAATGAGACAGAACATAGAACAAATTTTGGCCCTTTCCCATTCTGGTCTCTCGAGATTAGCATTGTCGTAGAGATTGAAATTTCCTACGCACATTCATGGTTATTCAGATGATCCCAAACACTTTAGTGATCCTTTGATTCTCCTTTTCGCACCAAGTTGCACGCTGACATCTTTATGGATCTGAGTGAAATGTCTCGACATCGTTTTGGACAGTAGACATTCATGTTCCCCGCAGGATGAATTGTAGTAACTTTGGGGATCGCCTGACTCTTTATTTAATGCCATCAACCAGTTAAAACATTCTGGTGTAAGACCAAATACTCGACAAACTAATTGTCAGTCCCATCAGCCTCAGCGGTTGTGTTCAGTGCTAAATAACAAATGTTTGGAAAGACACTAAACTAAGATGGTGACTGTAGTAACACTGCAAAGCATCAGGATCAACATTGGCATTGTGAGCATAGAGTTGCTGGGGCGGCTATAAACTATTGTTAGATTGTGTGTTTAAAGCTCTTGACCCTGCTGAGTTTTGGCATGTTGGAGTCTGCTGCATGTACCTTTCTGCTCTAACCCCCGCTGGCTGAATTTGCTGACTGGCTTTCTTTTCTTTTGGTGATGTTTGGCTTGTGCAATGATTCTTTTAAGTAACACTTGATATGCATGTTTGAATATTATGTGCGCTGGCCTCCATGGGTTTTGCAACATCTTTTTATGTGTCTGACTCATGAAGCCTCCTGATGTTGCACAGTGGCTTCAGGAATGTCAATGTGGCCGTGACCACAGTTCATTATTATGATTACTTCCTTCTAATATTGGCTTCATACTAGTTATTCTCACATTTTCTGAAGCCACTTTATTTTTCTTGGAGAAATTCTGTTTGATTCCTACGTTTGTTACTATTTGTCTTTTACATCTGTCTTTCTTCCTTCAGTGGTTACCTTGCTTTTCTCTATCCATACGCTGATGATAATCTCTGGTTGGACACTGATTCATAACCTTATTATTATTATTGCTGGATTATATCTTGGTTGGAAATGCTTTGTTTAGTGGTGGCCAAACTAGTACCCGTCCCACAGATAGAAGCTGCTCACCAAACAGTACGTCCTCTTCGTTTGTCTGCTGTGTCTTAGAATAGCCCACACATTGTAGATTCCACATAATAGTTGGTGTCAGCCGCTGTTTCTTATGTGGTTTTGGGGGGAGGAGGAAACTGCTGTTCTGACATCGGTGCATGCTTGCAGGGAGGGACGAGGTCATGGCTTGTATGGCTAACATCAAATCTGTATTCACATAATACATTTGTTCCACTTCAATGACTGGAATATTGTTTTCCCTGCCAATAAAGACTTACAGAACATTGAAGAATGACCCGCATTGGACGAATGTTTATACTGGACATTATCAGAAGTCAATCTTCAGCGGTTTGGTGATTTACAAGTTAAGGAAGTATGAATTCTTGGCATTTCATTAAAGTCGTACTAAAGGGAGATATCCTAAAAATACTCGTCAGGATTTGGCATGTCCACATTCTTTCTTTTGGCCAACCTGGAGCTTGAATCTCTAGTCCATCCTTGTAGGCGACTGGTACAGAGCCTCGGTTGGAGAGGAAAGCAAGCCAAGAACTTCTAGAATAGAGTCCTCCTCAAAGTTCACACTGTGCTGGAGGAGCAGACAGGGTTCAGGTTTGCCTTGGGGCCCGTTCTGTTTTCAGACAGAGCCCACACTGAAGTCTTCTCTGTTGAGGTCTTGGAAAAGCCTCTCATGTGGTCGCAGGCTTCCAGAAATCAGTGGCGCTGATGGTGTAGACTCTTTCAAGTAACTGTGTAATTATATTTGTTGAGAACCCTTGTGAACAGCATCTACCTCGAAATCACAAAACCAAAAATATGTTTCACTAGAGCCCACCATCGAATATTTTCAGTAGACCTATGATAATTATGAGACAATACATCATTAAAATGAAGCGAACATCAACATGAAGGAAATCCAGTTAGGGTAAGCTATCAGTCTGAGCCGCGCCACAGCGTGGGAAAGATGTCCACAAAGACGAGCACGATACAAACTGTAGGGCTGTCATTTGTGGTTCTTTGGCTAATTCCAGAAAACACCACTTTATAGATAATAACATCTATAGCTACGTTCATGCTTTTTAACCTCCTTTAAATAGATAAATTATTCTCCTTTAATTACAATGGTCAAATGTAGAACAGGAAGCACAGCATGTAATTCTCAAAATACAGTTAAAAGTGGTACACATGATTTCCTCTCAGTCAACGGCTCCATATTAGATTTATATTTTTAATATGTGGAAGATTTATTACCGTTTCCCCTGAGGTCGTTCATATGATTTCTTTGACAGTGGTGAACTGTTCTTTCTCAGTTCAGCTCCTCCTTCACTATTTCTAATTTTAACTCTGACCTCTGAGCTCCAAAGCATTTTTCAACACTCCATTTTCAGTTCTCCCAGCAGTTCCCTCCTACTTATCTTAAATTTCTCCAATGTTAACAGTGAACTGTGTTGTCTATGGCCGATAGCTCTACGTTTCTTCCAGGTTAGTCACACAAGTGGTGTATTATAATTTAGAAGAGTGCCAGTAGTGTTAGCAGCGTCCGTCATCACTGAGATTATTGAAGCTTTTTGGGGTCGTTGAGTAAAATAAATAAAATCTCCACTTGTGTTTGCGCATCTTTACTGCAGGAACATTCATTTTTCATATATGTCATTAATTCAGACATTTCTGCCATATAATCTGACCCTTTGTCTGTTTACCCTCATGTATTTCACCCCTTGTCCAAAATGGAATGTGCCCTTGATCGCCATTATTCAACACCATTTTTTAAAATAGTATGTTCCCATGGCAGTTTCAGGAGCATCGGGTCCCTGATGAGCTCCAGATGTTGTCCAGATGTGCTCCATAGTGGGCAACTCTACTCGGCTTAGACAGGAACACACCACCACTACTAACACCGTTCGGAGCCAAAACCAAATCTCTCTGCCGCATTCTGAAGACGGTGCGATCCAAATGTGGTTAAGGTAAATGGCTCTCTCCATGAATGCTGCAAAGAATTCCTCTTTTTTTTTATTTAACCATGTTCAAATTAATTGCAATGAGTCATTATTTTCAGTGAGTCAGTATTTCTGAGTTACATGGAATTCGTTTTCCACTTAACTGCAGTAAAGCAGTGCACCACACACTTTGTATGAATCCTTCTGTATTTTAAGATTGTCCCTTAAAACAAGTCATGTTCCCAAAACCTAAATGTCAACAGGATTATACCAAAGAATTAAATCTATTTTTGGTTTTCTAATGTGAATTTAATAGCACCAGTTTACTTCCATTAATCCAACATTCACTGAAAAGTTTTAATGCTTCTCTTTATGTAGAAGAATTGACATATAGTGCCTCCCAGTGGATTTCTGCAGCATTACATTCTTATGTGGAAATTCACCTCAAAGTTTTTACCGTAGTAATTCAGTTATAAACATTCAGATGACAAAGCTCTTGACTCAAAATTACTTCTTTGCAAAAGACAAAACAATATTTTCTCCTATTTACAGCCGCATATATTACACATTCTGCTGGGGTATCATGTAAAATGTGAAAAGTACAGTAACACCTAGGAATGTGATAGAGGTGACAGTTGTAATATAACAATGTAAAACATTAATTTGCAACCAAGCATAACCCACTTTACACCAATGTTTCTCATTTCCAGCATTCAAATAACTTGAACAGCTCTGCATATAATTTAAAAGTCTTTTGGACGATCAAGTTTGTCCGGTCCGGTCCAGGATCTTTATCCTATGTCCAAATATACTTTCTAATGTAGCCCTGGTTTAGTGGAGGAGCTCACTCGTCTTCTTTCTCTCAGCTCCACGTCAGAAAACTGCTCAACTTGTTTTAATTAGCAGTTCGAGGGCCTGTACGAAACAGTGTCAGACAGCCTGCCCAGTCACAGTGTGTGTAGTTAATGCTTCAT